>NW_020945064.1:15923013-16009196 GCF_900497805.2 Vombatus ursinus | reverse complement strand
TTTGATTTGGTCTAACACGTAGATTGCTGTAACACTTTCATCCCTTGAATGTCATGAACAGCAGTCACTGCTTTGGGCAGAGGCTACTGCTCCAGCTCTCCTTCCTTCTTTTTTTTTTCTTTTTTTTTAAAGGCAATTGGAGTTAAGTGACTTGCCCAGGGTCACACAGCTAGTTAAGTGTCAAGTGTTTGGTCTGAGGCCAGATTTGAACTCAGGTCCTCCTGACTTCAAGGCTGGTGCTCTATCCACTGCACCACTTCCTCTCCTTCCTTCTGAATTCTGTTCAAACATGGGAGACAGATGGATCATAGGGTGGCTGGAAATTGCCATTATGTAGGTAAGGGATGGGTGAGGAAGGAAAAAGGGAAACCAGTCAATGCTTTTGATGCTTAGTTGCCAGAGGCTAGACCAAAAATTACACAGGATGGAAGCTTAACAAAAGGTCGGAGAGTAGTGTGACATTCTAGAGAAAAGAAGGACCAATAAGCTCAAACGACAAAATGTGGGCTAACATAAAAACAGAAAAAGGCAGCATCACAAAGGAAAAAGGAAGCTGGACCTCAAATCTAGAAACCTGGGATCAAATTTCTGGCTAGATACTCACTAGCTGGGTGACCAGATATGAGACATTTCTTCTCCCTAATCTCCCTAAACTTTCAGTTCTGTAAAACTAGCTGAAAATGTTTATACCACTGATCTCAAACGCTTGTTGCAAAGAAAGTGCTTTTTAAAACTTGGTGTTGTTCAAGGATGAGTTCCTGGCCTGCCCTGGATAAAAGATGGGTCTAAATGGCCTCACAAGTCCTCTCCAATGTCCCTGTGCACTTGGCTGGAAGAGATAAAAAAAGGAAGGGAAAGAAGAATGGAAGATACAGAAGACTGGAGCTTTCAAAGATGTGGCTTAACACTAGGACTTTTGATGCTGCTATCAGTGGCAGGGCTAAGAGAAATGAGAGGAAAAAGAAAGCACCAGAAGTGACAATTAGTACTAGCTTGGGGGAAGCTGCCACAATGGAATGGTTAGTGCCTTCTCAGAAGATAAGGGGTACTTAAGAGCTATGACTAAGGTCAACAAGCCAAGACCAACTGTCTAAAACTGGGAAACAGGAGAGAAAAAGAAGCAATACTATTATCAGAGGATACTAAAATCTAAACAATGGGGAAAAGAGATGAAGAGGTTGGTATCCCTTTGGTAGTCTCGTGGAGATAGCACTAAATTTGTAAATTAATGTTACTAATATTATTATTTTTATTATATTGGCATAGACCAGACATGAGCACTGACTACTCTGCTCCAGCTACTGAAGTTGTTACTTAGCTTTTTGTAACTGTATCTATACAATAATCGAATGTACTTTGGTAGGCTGATTCCCAGATATTTTAGGAATTTTGTAGTTATTCTGAATAGGAATTCCCTTTCTATTATTTCCTACAGAATTTTGTTATTATTTTATGTAAATGTTGATTTTTGTGGATTGATTTTGTAAACTGCTACTGTATTGCAGCTGTTGTCTCAATAAGTTTCTTTGCTGATTCCCTATGATTTTCTAAGTAAACCATGTCATTAACAAATAAGGATAGTTTTGTCTTCTCTTTGCCTATTTTTATGCCTTTAATAGGTTTCTGCTGTCATACTGTTATTGCTAGCCTTTCTTGAACTGTCTGCTACCTAAAAGACAACTAAGAGAAACACAGAAGACCAAAAAAGCCATTCTCCAACAGATAAGTAATCAAAGCATATGAAAAAACAAGTCTCAAAAGAATTACAAATTATTAGCAACTAATAGAAAGAATGCTCCAAATAACTAATAACAAGAGAAAAACAAATCAAAACAACCCTGGGGCTATACCTCACACCCAACAGCTTGACAAATGGTAAGACTAGTCAGTGTTGTAAGAGTTATGGAAAAACAAGAACATTGATGAATTTGTTCTGGAAAGCAATAAGAATTATGCAAATAAAGTGACTAAATGCCCCTACCCCATGACCCAGAAATTCCATTACTAAGTATATATTCCAAGGAGGTGACTGACAGAAAGAAAAGTCCCACACCACTTCAAAATGTTTACAGCAGCACTTTTTGTGGTTGCCAAGAACCGAAAACAAAGTAGATGTCCATCAACTGGGGATCAGATGGACAAATTCTGGAATATGAATATAATGGAATATTGCTGTGTTTCAAAAAATGAAATATGAATACCAAGAAGCATGAAAACAACATACACAATGACTCCAACATGGAAATGGAAAAGAAGCACTAAAAAACCCAACAATCAAAACTGAAAGCTGTAAAATTGTAATGGCCAATCTTGGCCCCCAAAGAGATTTGAGTCTCTCCCTGTTCCTCTTCTGAAGTTGGGAGTATATACAGTGGACTGCATGTAACATATGTAACCTGAGCATGTCTGGGCATGCCCATTTTGGGTAACATATCAATTTTTTTTTAATGTGCTAATTGGTTTTAGTTTTTTTTCCTTTTTCTCTTTAAATTTTTGTTGCTTTCTGGGAAGGGGAGAAGGGGAAAACAGAAGGAGAAATTAAATAGCATAAAAACAAAAGATATAAAAAAATCTATTTGTAAAAGAATATATGAAACAAGTCAAAAATTTAATAAAATAAGAAACATTAGAGCAGTCAAAAGACATGAGAAATTGGAAGAACAAATGACATACATATTAAGGAAAAAACTCACCTAGAAAACCAAACAGAAAGAATCTAAGAATTGCTGGATTTTCAAAAGGGGATTGACCAAAAAAACAAATCTCTAAGATACCATTTTTCAAGAAATGATAAAAGAAAATGTCACAGTACTAAAACCAGAGAACAAACTGTAACTTGAAAGAATCCACAGGTCATCACCACAAAGAAACACTAGATATAATAACACACACACACACACACACACACACACACACACACGTGCGCGCACCCCCCCCCACCACTGTGACTGGCAAGGTCCAGAGAATAAAGATCTAGACACAGGTCACATACCACAGAATTCTAGTCAGAATCACATAGGATTTATGCATCAATTACTATGAAGGAAAGAAGAGACTGGAATATGATACCTTCCAACCATTTCTCTTGAGAAAAATAGAGCAGGACAAAAACTCAGTACAATAGTGGTTATACAAAATAAACTTAAGAAATACTTTCGCAAATGCAACTGTCATAAAGATTCTTGCCTAAAGGAAAAAAATCTCAAATGGAACTACCAGTTGCCTATAGATTATCACACATCAGTGGTAAGAAAGTGAAGATGGCCGAGCTACAGCTCTTGGATGGATGAGTCATAATTCCATCCAAAGAAATCTTACAGGTGCATCACAGTGGTTTTTTTGTTTGTTTGTTTTAAGCCAGATATCATGGAGTGATGATAACCAAGATTCATCCACAGGCTTCGCTGGTAGCCTAATTGGCACAGGATTTACAGTGTTAATGTTTGCATACCCCGTGTCACCATACTAAGAGGCCCTAGTCTCCAGCATCCACCTGAAGTGCCTCTTTTGAGTATCAGGTGGATTCTGACTTTACAAAAGATCTATCCTATTCACATGAGAATTCTATCATCTTTGTGGTCAAAGAACATTTCTTCATGTTATGACAAGTCACAAGGTATTTTATGCCTTTCAGACCATATGGTGTTTTAAAAACTGATTTTGTATGTGCGTTAATATTTTTAAGTGTGTCCTAATTATTCTGCATCTCCCCATAAGGACATCATGAGAGACTTTGCCAAGTGTTTTACTAAACTCCAGGTATCTACAGCATTCCCTTGAACTACCATTCAAATAACTTTGTCAAAAAAAGGAAATAAAATTGGTCTGGCATGACCTGTTCTTGGTTTAGTCATTTGCTTCTCTGTGATCACTACTTTCTTTTCTAGATGTTCACAAACCAACCTTTTAATAATATCTTCTACGACTTTGCCAAGAATCAAAGTCATACTCACTGGTCTTTGCATATTTCATTCTCTCAGACTACCTCACACCCAAACTCTAACCCCACCCCCTTTCTTTCAATGGGACATGTTCCTTCTCTAGTTCTGGGACCCCATCCCTATTCTTCATAACCTTTCAAAGATCCTGATTGACAGTAGCTAAGCCATCATACCTGCTTTTCTAGTTTTCAATAGCCTGGGATTTATCTTTTATGGGCCAGTGACTCAAACTTATCAAGGTCAGCTAGGTGAACTCTTACTACCCTTCTTATTTATTTCGAGTTTTGACTTTACCAGCCATTTTTGTTTTAATCTTTCTATTCCATTACTCTCTTTGAAAAAGGAAAAAAAAAAAGAATTAAATTCTGCCTTCTCTACTTCTCATTATCATTGTCCATTTTCAAAGTATTTATCAATATCCTGAAAAGCTCCTAAATTCAAAACTTTAACCTCCCTGCTAGAGACAAGAAGAAATTAACTAGAATCTGTAGAGGCTGTGGGCACAGCACTTGCCTGGAGGTCAACTAGAAAAATCTCTTGAGTGTGAAAAACCACAGTGTGAAAGTAAGAGGAAGCAAATATAGTCCTACAAGCATGGATGTTGCTAGACATTGAGCACCAAGGAAGTAAAAACTTCAACAAAGGTCTCTTGTTCTGTGCAAAGGAACCTATAATTGACTTTAAAAATAAAACATCCATGATATAAATATTAGACACTTTAATGTCTTCAACTATCACAAAAGAACCAAGAGTTGTTATGACTGTCAACAAAGAAGGCAAAAATAATCCAGAGCTCCTCCATGACTGGAAGACAGGAGAATTCTTGACAGGAGCAAGAGAGATGATGAAATAAGCAAGCTCAGTTTTTCTTAACATTGACACAGCAGGAAAGACAGCTGAAATTCCTCACAGAATTTGGCTTACTGTTCCAAAAGCACTGGAATGTTACAAATTCCTGATACTGATCTAAGTCAATGGTATGACATGGGAGCTCCTGGTGAGGAACTTCCCATACCAATGAAACTCAGCAGGCCCTTCTCTTTACTGTGTAGTCCAAGATACTGGGCACTGGAAAGTTAAATGGTACACCCAGAGACACAGAGAATATGTCGCAGATGGGACTGGAACCCAGGTCTTCCTGATTATTCACTACATCTACCTAACAAATCCTAAACCAGGGGTGGGGAACCTGAGGCCTCAAGGCCACATGTGGCCCTTTGTACCTCAAGTGTGGCCCTTCGACTGAATCCAAACTTCACAGAACAAATCCCCTTATTAAATGATTTGTTCTGTAAAATTCAGACTCAGTCAAAAGGCCGCACTCAAAGGCCTAGAAGGCCACAATGTGGCTTCGAGGTCACAGGTTCCCCACACCTGCGGTAAACTATTGAAAGGATTTTGCCTATTGATGTAACTTTAGGTCACATTAATAGAGACATAGCATTTAGAACTAAGTGCATGACACTGTCCTCTGCTTTGATCAGACAACATCTGAAGTACTGTATTCAGTTGTGGACACCACATTTTTGGAAGGACATAAACAAGCTGGAACACATACAGATAAAGATAAAAGCTTATAAGCCTTTTAAGGTTTGCAAGGGAATTAAAAACCATTCTCTCATTTGGTCAGAATAGAATAAACAAGATGGTTGAAGAAACACACAATGTTTAGCTTAGAAAAAAGAAAGCTAGAGATGATAACTATAATCAAATATTTAAAGAGCTATCATGGCATAGAGGGATTAAACTTGTTTTGCTTGGTCTCAGAAGGCAGAACTGGGAGAAATAGGTAGAAGTTACAATGGGTCAGATTTCAGATCGACTTAAAGAATAAGTTACAGCTAGCTGTCCCCAAACATATATACATACACAGCTGCATCCTCAGTGCTTCATATATAGTAAGCAATTCAATTTTTAAAAATATTTATCCACTCACTCATCCATTTCTTAGAAGGTAGTAGTGTTGTCTACTGCTTGAGATCTACATGAAAACACGTCAGGGGATCACACGGGAAAGATTTCTATTCAGGTATGGGTTGGACTAAATCACCTCCAAGGTCTCTTCCAAGTTTGAAGTTCTGGCTATTACTGAACAGAGAAATCTGCAAGAAATCTGAGCAGAAAACAGGCTTCTCTTCCTACTGAGAGAAACCACTGACCACCAATTTATTATTTGCTAGCCTAATTAATAAATTGATTATTAACTACCCAAAAACTCTGTCTCTCAGGCTTTTCATTCATATCACTACTAGTGTCCTATTTCCCTAGAGGAAAAGAAGCAAACTGTTGCCTGCTGAAGGAAACAATCCTTTAAGAAAGAACTACCCCTAAATCTCAAAGAGATCATACAAATGGGAAAAGGACCCACATGTACAAAAATATTTACAGTAGCTCTTTTTGTGGTGGCAAAGAACTGGAAATTGAGAGGATGCCCATCAATTGAGGAATGGCTGAACAAGTTGTGGTATATGAATGTAATGGAATACTATTGTGCTATAAGAAATGATGAACAGTCTGACTTCAGAAAAACCTGGAAAGATTTGTATGGTCTGATGCTGAGTGAAGTGAGCAGAACCAAGAGAACCTTGTACACAATAAAAGCCACATTGTGTGATGACTAATATTGATAAACTTAACCCTTCTCAGTAATACAAGGATCTAAGACACCTCCAAAGGCCTTGTGATGGAAAATGCTATCCACATCCAAAGAAAGAACTATGGAGTTTGAATGCAGATCGAAGCATACTATTTGCTATTTTTTTTCATCTGTTGAGTTTTGTTTCCTCTTTCTGGTGGTTCCTCCTATTGGTTCTAATTCTTACAACATCACTAATGTGAAAATATGTTTAACAGGAATGCATATGTATAGCCTATATCAGATTGTGCGCCGCCTTGGGGAGGGTGGTGGGGAGGAAGGGGGAGAAAAATTTTAAACTCAAAAGCATATGGAAGTGATTGTTGATAAAAAAAAAAAAAAAAAAGAACCTACCTATCCATCAGCCAATAGATACTAGAGAAAAATTCACGGTTACTTTGGGATAGACATGAGTAGACACTTCACTAATATGTAAAGTGACTCTTCAGCAATAAAGAAAATAATATATTACTAAGAAGTTATATGCTTTCCCCAAAACATAAGTATTAAAGTGAGGAGGTATTTTCATAAATGTTTAAGCTCTTCTTGGGCAAAATGTTCTCTGCTTAAGTTCTGGATTACAGCACCCAACACCTGGTCCAGAAAGCATCTAATTATTTGTTTCTGTAATGATGGAAACTGCCACTGAAGAGGCTGGACATACTCATGATCAAGAAAAGGCAGAACATCCCACCTAAGTCCCTGACGGTGTCAAATGATTCAACATCATCAAGAAATACAGTTTTATCGACGTACATAACAATAAAGAAAAGGTATGACCGTCCTCTTTGCCTCTGTACCTCAAGATTACTGGGTCTTTCCCTCTGACTTGCAGCTAGCATTTCTTCGTGCTGTCTCCCCTAACAGAATGTGGGCTCCTTGAGAGCAAGGGCTGTCTTGTTCCCCAGTATGTGGCTCAAAACTTTCCAATGCAGTAAGTGCATTTTCATTTATTCACACCACAAAGCAGAGGTCAAATATAAGCTCTAATTCCAAGTTTAGAACAAAATCCCTGGGACTCTCCATTTTAAAATCTCATGAATGGGCTTTAAGGAGAAGGGTACTTACTTCAAGTCAGAATATTTCTTTTTCTGGACTTTCTCCTAAGTCACCCCACTAAACAGCCCCCACCCCCAAATGCTATTCACTGGCCAACTCTTTCCTAGACCATGACACTTTTTTTATTATCTAAGAGGCAGCTACATAAGCCATCACTGAAATTCACTCTCTGACTTAGCTGGCTGTATGGTCTTGCTCAGCTTCCATTAAATAAAAGGAAAATTTTCTTAAAAAATCTATGGGTGCTTCTGTTTGTATTTTTCAAAAGAAACATTCCATCAGGTAGCTGAGGATAAATGAGGATGGCATATACACCAGAGAAACTCAATATAAACTTTTTTCTCTAAACTCTTCCTCATTTACCCAAAGAGTGTGAGGCTTCCTTAATAAATACCTGTAAAGTGTTGTGAGATCATGGGATGAAACGTGCTACAGAAACAGGACATTACCCTTTATAATGAGGGATAATTACAATGGGAGTTTACAGAGCACAGCTGCTATGAACACATGTGAGTATGTGTCAGTGATGAGCACAGCACAGGTGGAGGGTGTTTAAGGTACACAGTCTCAAAACAGTGACCCTATTAGGAGATTACAGCCACTTTATATTTATAGTCCAGTGGAAACAGACACTCTTCCATTTTCAAGAAATTCATTACATTTTGTTGTTCAGGATACACAAAACTCACTAACTCTGTGCTCAAACAAACCGAACGTTGGAGTGCTAGACTGTACTGCAACAAGGATGCAAACAGGGAGAAAAATTTTATGACTACCACTACTTCCCTTTCAAGAAGTTTGAATTAGACAACAGGGCCTAGGCCATGGAGAAGAAGGTGATGAGACACAAACAATTCTCCCTCCACCTTCTAGAAGGGTAGGAGCTGTTCTTTTTCTTATTTGTATTCCTAGTGCTTTATACATAGTAAACACTTATACCAAGTTTGTTCAATTGAAAAGAGTGGCTAAAAGTCAAGGATGCCCTATTTCCCCAAGGCCTATCTCTGATCAATGGGGGATACTCTCTTCAGCCCCACAGTAAAGTCCTTCCGTAATGTATACCCAGCCTGCCTCATCTCCTTCCTACTGCTTCTCTTCGGTCATGTTTGTCTTCTCACTGCCCCATTCTATCCCCTAATAAACTCACACTCTAGCATGTTTACCATCTCAATTCTATGCCTCTGTTCAGCCCTCTCCACTCAGCTCACCCACAATCCAAATCCTCCAAGATGTCTTCCCACAATGGCATTCACTTCTCTGAACTCCCATTGTACTTTTAAGGTGTATACCATGCAATCACTCCTGGGATCCTGGCAACAGTGTCTACCAATTTTATTCAACTAGGTTTAGTTTGGTCTCCCCAGGGAGACTCTAAGATCCTCAATAAAGAGCTCTTATTTTCTCTCCTGAAGTGTCTAGGGCAGGCAATGGATAAAAAAAGCACTAAATAATAACTATGAATTTTCAAATAGCAAGTGGTAGTGAAAGGAAGGGAGCTCCCTACCTTGTTATTCTGACTCCTTTACAGACTCCTCCTTCCCAAATAGATAGCATCTGTGATAGGAGAGGACCTGCTACAAACTCTTGTCATCTTGATTAACTGAAGGTTAGCCATCAGGCAAATGGGTAATGGGAATTTGGGGTCTGGCAAAGAGATCTTAGAAAACTCTTAGAAAGGTTTTGAAAAAAATTTAATTTCTTCAAAAACTCCTGCCCTTACACTAGGGGACTTCAACATCTATAATGATACTCTATCAAACGCCAAAACTTCTCAGTTCCTCAACCTATTCAACTCCCATGACCTACTTCTTCTCCACCCCACCCCCCCAGCTACACAGAGATAGTCATACCCTTAATCTTGCCATCATTCACAAATTTTCCCCCCATGGTCATGAACTCTGAAATTCTTTTATCCGATCATAATCTTTTCTCATTCCATAATTCTCTATGCCTTATGACTCCTTCCCTGTATTTCATTCTCCCTGTGACCTTTAATCCCTCCACCACTTCTCAGTAGTCTATACACTTTACTACCTTACCCATGTCAACCCCTCTGATGAACCAGTTCAACTCTACGATAGCCTCTATTCTTGAATCCTTTGCCCCTTGTCCTATCACCAATCATACCTTGCCAAATCTCATAGCTGAATTACTCTCACCACCTGCTTCCTTTGCTCCTATTCTCCTGCTATTCAACAGAGCTGAGAAGCCAAGAAACCATACTGATTGAGTTCACTACAAATTTATATTATCTAAACTCAAATGGGCCCTTACTTTGGAAAGTCAATCCTTTTACTCTTCTCCAATCAATAATTCTCTATGCTACACATTTCAGTGGCTGTTACAAACATTTGCATCTGTCGTCAAGTCTCTCATGGGAATAACAGTGTCTATCTCACAGGCAAGTTGTTGTGAGGATCAAATGGGATAATATTTATAAAGTGTTTAGCATAGTGCCTGGCATATGGTTGGCATACTTAATAAATGCATGTTCCCCTTCCCTTTGTTCTGCCCTCATTACAGGCTTCTCTCATCATCTCATCTGAGAATCTTGCCTCATACTTCCCTGAAAAAACTGAGGTCATTCACCTAGAGTGCCCTCTTCTCATCTCATATACCTCAGACTTCATTCTCCACTATACTATCTCCTCCTTCCCTCCAGGCTCTAATAATGAAGTGGTCATTTTCCTCTTCCAAGGCCAACGCCCTCTACATTCATCTTTGATTCCCATTGTCTCCAACATACTGCTTGCACTCATGTTCTCTCTCTCTCTCTGTCCTCTCATTATCATCATCAGTTTTTTCCTATGTACCAGTTCCTTCCTTGCTATCCAAAAACAAGTCCATATATCTCCCATCTTTTAAAAACCCTCATTTGATTTTACCCTTCCATGGAAGTATCATCCTCTATCTCTCCTCCCCCTTTCGGCTAAACTCCAGGAAAAAGTCAATGCCTCCATTTCCTGTCCTCAAGACTTCTACTAAACCCTCTACAATCTAGCTATAGACCACACCACTCAACTGAAATTGCTTTCTCCAAAGTTGTCAATGACCTCTTAATCACTAAATCTGATGACCTTTTATCAAGCCTCATCCTCCTTGACCTCTCTGCAGCATTTGACCCTGTTGATGACCACCCTCTTCCTCTCTGGGTTTATAAAATGACATGGTTTCTTTTGGTACATTATAAATTCATGCTATATAACTTAAACTGGAACCTTTCTGAAATAATTTCTTTAATTCCTCTATGACACCTTAACTCACATCCCACAAAAGCTATTCCAAAACTCTTTTCTCTTCAAGCCTTCCACACCTGCTTCCCCCCCTTTTTTTTTTCAGTTAAAGTGCCTTGCCTCTCGCTTAACTTAGAAAACAGAGGCAATCTGATGTTAAATATTCCCCCTTTCTCTTCATCTATTTGGGAGTTCATTTATGGCTTTAGTTTCTTTTTCTAAGATTGGGTTATTTAAGCACACTATTTGCTGTTCTGTTAATCTGGGTAATTTTATTTTTGTAAATATTTTCCCATTTCATTTAGATAGTTTTATTGCCATATCATTGGGAGAAATAGCTCCTAATAATTATTTTTATTTCTTCATTGGTAATACATTTCCTTTTTTCATTTTTCATACTGATAATTTGGTTTCCTTTTTTTTTTAAATCAAAGTTAGCTAATGGCTGAACTATTTTATTTTTTTATTAATAAAACAGCTGCTGACCTTATTTACTAATTCAATGGGCTTTTTCTTTCAATTTTGTTAATCTCTTTTTAGTGACTAATTAGGACTTTTAAATTTGTTGGTTTTCTAGGCTGCTTTTTTTTTTGGTTTTGGTTTTTTTTGGGGGGGGGGGGTTGGTGAGGCAATTGGGGTTAAGTGACTTGCCCAGAGTCACACAGCTAGTGTGACTGAGGCCAGATTTGAACTCAGGTCCTCCTGACTCCAGGGTCGGTCCTCTATCCACTGTGCCACCTAGCTGCCCCTCTAGTTGTATGCCTAATTCATCAATCTGCACTTTCTTTTATTGATGAAAGTGATGGAATCCTAGCCACTGGTGCTAGCTAGCCACTGCCCCCAGACCCAATATCCCAACTTCCTCATATGCTTCACTGCCTCACCAGAATAGCAGGTGTGCCCATGTTCTCAACCACATCATCTACCTGGTCTCAAACAGGACCACAATAGCCAGTCAATCAGAAAGCAGCACCAACAAGATGCCAAGCAGGATGCTTGACCATTAAACCACAAAAGAGGCTTTCCCTAAGTAGGCACCTGTGCAATAATGGCAAAGACTGTCCTTTAGGTGAACTTATGATGTAGACAGGCTTATTATAATATCATTATCATAGATTAATACCCTCTCAAGTGGGCTTTTCTGTATGAAATATGGGTGGCCACATGCACAGTTCCACCAAGGTGAGGACCCCTCCTCATATTAGTAACCCCCCCCCTCTACTTTAATATTCATATATTCTAAAATGCATATTCATATATTCTGTTATGTAACTGTATCTTCTGCTCTATAAAAATTCCTGTCTTGCTTTTCTAGTTGCTAGCTAGTTTCTCTAAGGAACCTAGCCCACTTGCTGAGAGCAGAATCATCAATAAATGCCTTTGATTGGTTTGGAGATGGTCTGAGTCTAGGAATTCTTTTGAGAAAACCCTGTAACACACACCTGTCAAGCGCAACAAAAGCATTTAAAGATAAAATTTCCCCTAATTGTTGCTTTGGCTGAATCCTCAAAATTGTGATACATTGTCTCATTGTTGTCATTATCTTTAATGAAACTGTTGGTTGTTTCTGATTTGTTCTCTGAACCACTCACTCTTCAGGATTAAGTTAAGTAACTATTAAGTTTTGCTTCAAAGGCTCTGTATGGAATTTATTTTTTATTGCACCATGGTTGGTAAAAGATGCATTTAATATTTCTCCTTTTCTGCATTTATTTGTGATGTTTTTATGCTTTCTTGTTGCATTTTTTCAGTATGGTCGACTCTTCATGACCTCATTTTGAGGTTTTCTTGGCAAGAGATACTGGAGTGATTTGCCATTTCCTTCTCCAGCTTATTTTACAGATGAGAAACTGAAGCAAACAGGATTAACAAACAGGGTTAAGTGACTTGCCCAGGGTCACATAACTAGTAAGTGTCTGAGGCAAAATCTGAACTCAGGAAGATGAGTCTTCCTGACTTCAGGCCCAGCAGGGAGGTCTGGATTTTGGCTTTAAGATTTCTTGGAATTTTCATTTTTAAGTTTCTTTTAGGTGATAACCAATAGATTCTTTCAATTTTTATATTATTCTCTTGTTCTAAGAGATCTGGGCAATTTTCTTGAAATAAGTAGTCTAATGATTCTTAAGTTATCACTTCAACAAGGTCAGTTGTTTTTGCTGAGATACCTCATATTCTCTTCTATTTTTTCAGCTTGTGACTTTGTTTGAATATTTGTTATCTTATGGAGTTATATTAGGTTAATAGATATTTGGTCCATTTTAATTTTTTACGAATTCTTAACCTGGGGTTCCATGAACTTAGTGTTTAAAAAATACATATTCAGGCTGAACAAGTTGTGGTATATGAATGTAATGGAATACTATTGTGCTATAAGAAATGATGAACAGGCTGACTTCAGAAAAACCTGGAAAGACTTGTACGGTCTGATGCGGAGTGAAGTGAGCAGAACCAAGAGAACATTGTACACAGTAACAGCCACACTGTGTGATGACTGACTTTGACAGACTTGGCTCTTCTCGACAATGCAAGGATCTAAGACAACTCCAAAAGATTCATGACGGAAAATGCTATCCACAAAGAAGAACGAACTATGGAGTTTGAATGCAGATCAAAGCATACTATTTGCTATTTTTTTTTCTTATGTTGCGCTCTGATTCCTCTTTCTTGTGGTTCCTCCTATTGGTTCTAATTCTTCATCACAACATCACTACTGTGAAAATATGTTTAATAGGAATGTATATGTACAGCCTATATCAGATTGTGCACCGTCTTGAGGAGGGAGGTGGGGAGGGAGGGGGAGAAAAATTTAAAACTCAAAAGCTTATGGAAGTGATTGCTGATAATTCAAAACAAATTAATTTTATAAAACGCATATTCAGATAATTGTATTTTAATATAATTGGTTTCCCTTGTAATTCCACATATTTTATTTTGTGTATTTAAAAACATTCTGACAAAGGGTGCATGGGCTCCACGAGAATGCCAGAAGGGTCAAGGATGCAAAAGAAGGTTAAAAAATACTGTTTTAGTGAATAAGTCAGCTCCAATTCAACAAATGATATCTGTAACATAACTTTGCAAACACATATGAAAACATCAACCATTGCCAAAAAACAATTACATAAATATTTACTAAGTGCTTACTATATGCAAGAAACAGTAGTAATTACTGTGGGGAAAAAAATTCTATGCCTTTCAGGATTAGATAAAGAAGAAACATAACTCTAGAGCTAGAAAGTGTGAGAGTGTATCAAGGTAGCTAGCAAGAACAGCCAGGAAGAAAAGGGGGGCCCCACTACCACAGGCCCTGCTAGAGGGAGCCATGTGATTTCCATCACTTTACTGGTAAGATTTCACGTAAAAGTACCTCACTCATAAAAGATCCTCAATAACATTTTACTGAAAGTCTTCTTGAAAAACTCATCAGCAAATGGATTCCTTGAATGGTTCAGCTACAGCCCAGAAATGCATTAGACTTTGTGTGACAGAAGGAAGATGAATGATAACTACTCAAGTATAACCTACTCTTCTATAGTCTATATTTAAGACTGGTTGTAATACTAAATATTCAGAATGTTGGTGAGAAAATGAATTGGAATAGCGAATGGTCTGTTTTGATTTACTTCTGAAACTTTTCTCAAAAGGTAACATGAAGATACAATCTTGTGACATAACATAATTAGAAGTTATCCCTATTCCATGACATTAATTCAAAGATATTAATCGCTGAACTCTAGTATATCTGAAATGAAGGCCATATTAATAAGTATACTGTTTTTTCATTTTAAAGTGAATTCAGATTTTCATTTTTTGAAAAAATGACTAAAAAAATCTATTTGTATACCTGTATGTCTCAGCTAAGTGAAACATTCTGTAGGCTAATATCAGAGTAACCCTACTACAAAGGCCAGCAGAACCTCTAGAAAAGAGTTGCATGGCAGAGCTGAGAGCTTAAGCCAATGCTGAGGAAAGGCAAGCTTTCCAAGCTTCATAGAAGGGCCTTCCAACTTCAAGAAAAAAGTCTACAAAGACGGGAGCCACTACATGCCTCAATCATGGAAGACGGGTTAATGCACAGTTCCTATATTTTGTCCTAAAAAGGGATCATCCACAAGATCCTTGAGGACTTAGAAGTGAGGGCTGCTGGAGTTATTCTTATAGCTTACTGTAAATTCTCTAAAGAGCTTACATGAACTGAAGTAAGAAGACAATCCAATCCTCATCGGACTGCCAGAGGCAGATGCCTTTTACAAAGAGCTGAGAAGCCATGATCTTCTTAGTCAACTATACTGGAATCATGGGATCATAAGACTTCGAGCAAGAAGGGACTTTAGAGATCGAGATCCATCTGGTCCAATTCTCTCACTTTTCAAATGAGTACAAGGAATCCCAGAGAAGTGGATTGCCAAAGGTCACGTAACTAACGAACAGAGCTGGAACTGGAAACCAGATTCTCTGACTTGAAATTCTGTGTTCTTTTCTCTATACACATTGCTGCCTTCAGTTCTCTGGGGAAAAGTAACAGTCTCCCAAACTGCTTTAGTCTCAGCCACAATAAGGTAAAAAGAGATTAATGGTGATGCTTGTCATAACTTCTGTTCTCTTTTTGAAAGTAAAATACACCGTTTTTAAGAGTATCAAGTAGCTGAATATTAACTGGAATATGAAAAACTATTTCTGCTGATCCTTCAATATGTAATTTCATCAAGTATAAACACTTTCATACATTTTATATTATGACTTTTATTCATATAGCCTTGTCCTATGGAGTAGGAAGGTGAGAAGGGCAGTTGTATAACCCTGCTACCCTCAATCTTGATGCAAAAATAGTCTTCAGCTTCTGGTGCAGTCTCATGCAACTTGACCTGGGTCAAAACCTGGCACAAACAACTGTCAAAGGCCTCACATCCCGCATTGATCTCAGGTATCTGCCTGTCCTCTTCCCAAAGCTGATGTGGAAACCAAATATCAGCTGGCTGCAGAAAACTCTCTACCCCAAAAAAGCATCTCCCCATTGGGCCCCACTCAATGTGATTAGATAGATGTCCCAGGGACGACTGGCTGACGATATTCACACCAGGTGGGACACCTAGTAAAAAGATGCCCAGAGTGGGCTCCCAACAGTTTGCGGAACCGGAGGCTGAGGACAATAAGCTGGTTCCACAACGACCACCCTCAACACCCAAATCTCTCCTACAGGGCTTGATTTACACAACCAGCCTACTTCTCAAACCTGATACCAAGCCAAAGCAGACAACCAGAGCAAGCTACCTGCAGACAAGCATGTGGTTTTTGCTTACAGCTCATGATGGTATCTAGCTATTTCCCTAACAAAATCCAGTCGAGAATGTCACTCATGAAATAAACCTGCTCCTCATTAGATCTGTTTTTCTTTTTCACTTATGGTAACTCAGTCTGTTCCAGGAAAAGCTGCTACAACTTCCAAGTGGATGGTCCAGTTTCTTACAAAGGTATTTCCCCCACTGCTGTAAAATGAAAAAGTTGAAGTCCTAAGCCCAGGGGGCAGAACAGTCTTGGATCTCCAAACCTGAGCTGTTTGCAGTATTCCTACCGGTAGTTCTACAATAATTCACTGGCAAAGTCCTTAGGGTGAGCACTAGGAGAAGCTGAACAAACAGAAAAAAGGGACAAGTCTCCATTAAAACAATCTCCCTGTGGGTCAGTAATGGGTAACTGACTCAAGAACCCAGAGTCCACCTCTACCTCTACTACTGGTCATCTCGCAGGACCCTACATCTTCTCTGATGTCGAAGTATACCAAGTCATCCATGGCTCCCCTCACCTGAAAGGTAGCCAGTTTATACCACTCTACTCCTCACCACAAGTGCTTCCCCCAGCAATCTCCCAAGATTTAGGGGCCCTGCTCACCTGAGCCTTTCTCAACAACTCACATGCAGGTGGGGACAACTGGCACACTCACCTGAATTTCATCCAGTCTTGCTTCTATACCCTTTAGCCAATTACTATGTTGTTCACAGTTCTGGGCCACACCCAATCACCATGCCACCTGTTTCTTAGTTCCACAATTACAGGACACCAAAAATACACCTAGATTTTCTCCAAGAAACTAGAAATCCCGCAATATTACACTCCTATTCCAAACATCTGGGAAGGTCAAAGTCTCACAAGAGGACCAGATTAAACTTCTGTCTCAAGGGTAAGATGAAATGACTGAAGCCACTTCTGTTTGTACCCTACGCCCACATGATACATATGGCAATTCTTCTGGTACGATCTAGGACTAGGAGATCCTGCCAATCCAGCACAACTTGTCAGGAAAAACTGGAAATACAGAAAATGATGTCAACAACGTTCACAGCTCTGGCAATAGGTCAATGTCCTCTTCTCTCCTTTAAACACTCAGATCCAGTTCTAATTTTTATTTCTTAAATATTTATTGAAACTGAATGAGATTCCTTTTTTTTTTTTGCAAAATGGCTAATATGAAGATATTTTGCATGACTTCACATGTAAAATGGTTATCATATTGCTTGCCTCAATGGGTGGGGCAAAGGCTAGAAGGGAGAGAATTTGGAGCTCAAAATAAAAAAAGAGTATTTTAAAAAATAAAGAAATTACATGTGATTCCTAAAGATTTTTCAAGAATAATAAAAAAGAATAACACAAGTAGGAGAAGTAAGACAAAAGACAACACATAGGACATGCATGAATGAGAAAAGAAGATAGGGCAGTCATGTAGCAAGAATGAAAAATTAACGGACCAGGGAAGGTTTTTTATGGCATCCATTGGACACTTTGTGAAGGATTTATAGGAGAATATGGACAAGAATTATATAAAATTATAAGATAAAAATGACTGTAATCAATAGAGGAAGTTTCCATACTTACGAAATCAAAGCAACATACATCTCCAGTATCACAGACCATTCACTAAGTGCAAAGTTGGCCTTCATGCGCTAACTTGTCCCATACAACCAGAGAGAAATAGCAAAATCTGAAAAGGCAAGGTGTAATCTGATACAAACTGTATTACCTACAACTTCAAACTCTATGTAACTCTGGACAAGTCAGTGAACCTCTATGTACCAGATCTACTTGCAAATTAAAACAATTATGAAGTACCATCTCACACCTATCAGACTGGCTAAAATAATAGAAGGGGGAAATGACAAATGCTGGAGGGGATGTGGAAAAATCAAGATGCTAATACACTGTCGGTGGAACTGTGAACTAATCTAATCATTTTAAAGAGCAATATGAAATTATGCCCAAAGAGTTATAAAACTATGTATATACCCTTTAACCCGGCAATACCTCTACTAGGTCTGTTTCCCAAGGTGATCAGAGAAAAAAGAAGAATCCATATGTTCTAAAATATTTATAGCAGCTCTTTTTTTGGTGGCAAAAGAACTGGAAATTGAAGGGATGCCTATCAATTGGGGAATGGCCAAATAAGTTGTGGCATATGCTTGTGATAGAATATTACTGTGCTATGAGAAATGATGAGAGGCAGCTAGGTGGCGCAGTGGATAGAGCACCGGCCCTGAAGTCAGGAGGACCCGAGTTCAAATCCGGCCTCAGACCAAACACTTGACACTTACTAGCTGTGTGACCTTGGGCAAGTCACTTAACCCCAACTGCCTTAAAAAAAAAAAATGATGAGCAGGTTCATTTTAGAAAAACATGGAAAGACTTGTAAGAAAACAATGCAGATTGAAATGAGCAAAACCAAGAGAACGCTGCATCCATTAACAGCAATACTGTTTGGAGAGAGTGTCTAAATATTCTTAATAATATGAACATTCAAATCAACTACAAAGAACTTATGAAGGAAAATGATATCCACATCCAAAGAAAGAATTGTATGGTTCCACATATAAAACTATACCAAATATTGGCCTTCTCTAAAATGGGATGGGAGAGAGGGAGGAAGACAACCTAGAACTCAAACTATACCCAAAAAAATTAATAAAATAATTTTTTAAGAAAAGATAGAATAGAGGATGTCTATGGGGCATGGGTGAATCACTGGGAAGTGAGAATGATATAAAAACAAAAAATACCAAGAAAAATTATTTTCTAAAAGGAAACAAAACATCAATAAAACCTAAAAGCATGTTTACTGGAGAAAAATTGAGAAAAGCATCTCCCTTTCTTCTTTGCAGAGGTGGACAGCTATGGATGTGGAATGCTGTCTGTGTACATTGTCAGATACAGTTTATGTGTTGCTTAGTTTTACTGAACTGTTATTTGCCTTTTTAAATCTCTGATAAAAAGGACAGTTCACTTAGTGGGAAGTAATATATTCAGAAATCTAAGTGATATTAAAACAAGATTATCACCAAAAATAACTAGATAGACAAACAGACAAGGCAGAGTCTTAAAAGATATTCTAAGAAGCCAACAATAACACTTCCCTATCTACCCTCCCCCACAAAAAAATCGCATGGCTAACTGGGATGACCAACAACCCTGCTTGGGAAGCCTTCAACAGTTATCAGTCAGCAAGGCTGCTTTTACCCAAAGATCTCAAAGAGTATTCCATGCCCCTGTTAAGCACAGAAGGGGCACACACCCTGGACCACCTTTATCGAGCTGCTTTTATCATAGGATGTGTTCTACCAGATACCTACAAGGTTCTGTGATAAAAATGTCATGTTTTTTCCAGCCATCTTTCTTTGGCAAATGCCTGGGTCTTCTAAGACAGGCTGCGTGGGGCAGGCAACAAACAGTTATTCAGTGCCTATCACTATACCAGGCACTGTTCTGGAAAGGAAAGAGTATTGGATTTGTAGTCAGAGGAACTGCTTAAAATCCTGGTTCTATCTGCTCCCTGGTAACCTTTGGCAAGCAAGTCACTATCCCTCTCTGGGTCTCAGTTTCCTCATCTGTAAAATGAGATGGCTAAACTCTGCCTAGAAACTACACTATGCCTAATTTGTTGTGGGCATTCCATCTATTTTACTACTGTCAAAGCGTTCAAGCCCAACTTAGAGGAATAATGAAATAAGTGTGAAGTAACAACAAGGGGATCTTGGGCTGCTTATTCTTTCGCGTGGGAAGTTTACAAAACTGTCTCAGATAAATGAATTTGCCTTTTCCAACTACAGTATGGTAGTTAAGGCTGGAAATCTACAAGTCCACTAGGTTACTCTCCTCCCCAGCCCCCAACCTCATCCTTCTCTTTACCACAAATTCAAGAGGAGGGAGAAAAGTCAGACTTCAGTAGCATTCATAAAGATAACAGGAGAAGACTTAGGCTTGGGGGGAGATAGAATAAGTACTTGGTGAACGGCTATCACATGGAGAAGAGTTACACTTGTTCTATTTACTGCTAGAGGGTGGAACTTAGAGGAGTTAGGCGGAAGCTACAATGACAAAGGTTTCCGGCTTTATGTAAGTTAAAACTTCTAATAATTATACCCGTCCCAAAGTGTAATGAGCTGCCTCAGGATGTGGTGAGTTCTCCCATAGGTAGAAACTGGATGAGTACCTGTCAGAAATGTCAGACTGAGGGGACTATGTTGAACTACATGACCTCAGAGTTCCTCTACAATTATGAGTTTCTGTACAACTAGATTATTTCTAAGGCCCCTCCTAACTCTAATTCCTATGACCACGCGCACTAAAATTAGGCTGTCTCCACAGACTGAGAGCTCAAAGTTCCTGCTCCATCAGTGAGAAGTTTCCATGTACCATTTTTTGCCATCCATTATCTGCTGTTGTCAATTATACCTGCACTGATGTCCCAAGAACCATGAGAAATGCTGCCTTCAAGTTACACCGTGCAGATCCTTCACTTCCTAGGGATGCCTTGTCTTGGCTTTCTGAGAAGACAGGACTAAGTGTTCACCAGGATGTGCAAAGTGAATTATTAACAAGGGCCATCCCAAAGGAATCTTTTCTACTTAAACAAGTTCAAAAATGACTGCCTCACTTAAATTCTCCTACTGTCAACACTGGCACCATCATCATCACCATTAGCAGCAGCAACAGCAGCAGCATCTTTAGTGATACTATGACACCAATGGCCTGAAGGGAAAATACTATTTTTTCTCCATGAACAAAGCAAGTGATTTGATCTCAAAGGATTTCTGTGATTTATCAGGGATACCCAAGCATCAGAAGCACACAGATGCTACAAAGTGGTTAAAACATGAAGGGGCTGCCCTCAGAGCAAGGTGACAGGGGTCTTCTTTCTCCACTGCTCCTTTGCTGCAGTTATTGCTTCTAGAAAGGTCTTGTCTTCTGTCTATTTTGAGGTGACGGAAACAGAATACACAAGAACAAAGAGCAGGATTCCAGAGTAAAGGCAGAGATTTCAATAGAAGAGACAAAAACCCCAGCTGTAAACACGCAAGGAGGCTAACATGAGCTTTGTCTTGACTTTTCAAGACCATCATGTTTTCAAAGAATAAACAAATACAGTCACTAAGTAATAGGGACGAGAATATGAAGCTTCAAACTTGGTTCAAATTCTGACTCCCAAATTTACCAGCTATGTAAGCATAGGCAAATCATTTTTAATGTCCACTAGGTACCTCAAGAAATTCAAGAGTGCAGCTGATGTCTTTTTGCTGAGTTTATAATCATGCCAGAATTACCTAGACTGATCAAAAACAAAGATTCCCACATTCAAGTAAACCAAGGTTCTTATCCTGGGATCTGTAAATAATTTTTTTTAAATTATTTTAATATCTGTATTGCAATATAATTTATTTCTTTTGTGATCCTACAAGGTGTCCAACAAGTGTTAGTGCAGTTTTAAGCTTTAATTACCTCAAAAGTATAAAGGCTACAGGTTTACAAAAAACATCATTTGAAAGTTTAAATTTCTTGTGCATTTATTTAGTTTTTTGAATTTTGAATAATAAATTTTTTATTATAATTTTAACAAGATGGGTCACTTTGCCAATACAGGTTGCATGTGTGACACTTTCTAGATGAGACTTTCTCAGACCATCAGAGATCGGTAAAAGAGGCCCTCTTGCTTTGTACCTTGGTCTCCAATCTATCTCCATTAAACTCCTTTTAGCAGGGTAGCATCAAAATTGTCGTGAATGCATCAAAACTTCATTCTTTGAATGACCTTAAGACCAAGATTACAAATACAATCCTTTTAGTCACAAAGAAGCAGCTGATGAAAGTTTTTACAAAGTTCAAGAATCAGCTACTATACCCTGTAGCACAGGACAGTGGTTATGCTGAATGTTAATGAAATATATCAATATTGGAAAATTTTAAATAACCAACTCTTCAAATGTTTTTTGTAAGTTTGTAGCCTTTAGACTTCTTAAGTTATTAAAGCTTAAAACCCCCCTAAGCCTTTTGGTACTCCCTGTATTTATTTCATTTTATGCATTTAAAAACATTCTGCGAATGGGTCCATAGGTATCATCAGACTACCCAAGGTAGACATAACACAAAAAAAGTTAAGAATCCCCTGGTGTAAACTGAAATGCTCCATATCACCCTGGCCCCCACCTCAACTAAAGACACAATGTGTAGTAAATACATATGTAGGCCCAAGCCACCGTCTCCAAATAACAACCAACCTAAGAAGCTCAAGGGGAAGGCTCAACATAATAACTCAAAGCTCTTCAGACAGCATCAAAGCCTACTAGCTTTTAGTCCCAAATTATCTTCTACCCGCTCTCTCCTCTTCCCCCCAATCATGACTCTGCTCTAGTGAGACACATGTCCTAACCATCTCCCAATCATCCTCTGCTTGTTTCAGTGCTATGTTCACGACCTTCCTCGGCTATTTAAAAATCTCCATCTTACTATAACAAGGTTTAGTTCAAAGCATTTCTTCGATGCAATTGTATTTAACATCATGACTGTCTTTTCATTGCTCTAGAATATTTGTACGTAGTAGATCCTCTAAGGAGACCTTATGGACGGGACTATAAGGTACAGGTAGTTTGCTGCCTGCACTAGAAGAGAAATTGCCCAAACTGATAAGATTATAAATCCAGTCAAGTTTATATGTATGGCCTACACAGTGCTACCACCCTTTGCTTATGTGTAGCCATTTCACATTTTTATCCTGTCTCGCAGCAGCCGTGCACATTTATTGAAAGTGGAAAGCACGTCTTCAGCATTCATTATCCCCAGTTCAGAATAGTAGACCAAGAGATGGCTTAATGAACGAATCTCAAGCCCTCCTCTGATTTGCTACTTGGATTTTATAGCCCCATTCTCCAGAATCTCAGCAGTAGACACAGAACACACAAAAAACAAGGTATTAGTACCTAACAAAACCTGACTTCCAATGAGAAGGTAAGTTGTTTTTTTTTTTAAAACAGACATTGCCCAATCTTCTCTGTAAAGAGCAAAAGTCAAAGAACACCGAAATCACAAACATTCCTTCCTTCAAAGCAAAACACTCAGTCTCCAAAAGGGGAGAGAAAATTCTGGGAAAATCCCCGGGGTCAATCAATCCACAAGTACATGTTAAGTACTGCTAATTGGAGAGACAGCACTGAGTCAGGGCACAGGAGATACGAACACCAAAATGAACAGCCCCTGCTCTCAAGCAGCTTATATACTTTCGGGGCAACCTTGATGTAACACTCAGTTCCACAACAGATGAGTCAGCCTATAGGCTTGGTAATGTTACTTTAAGTGACACAAATACCAGAAAATCTGCTTCTGAATATCTTAAAGAACTGTCTTGGCTCTCCAGAAGCACTTGGGTACATCAACTCATCATACAGTGCTATCAGTTTGAGCCCTGGAGAAAACAAACATCTCAAGAAAAGACACAGGCTGGTAGTTTCCCAGGAACACAGAAAGTGTTATCTTCAAGAACAGAATCAAGCATCACTCATCATTTGGCAAAGAAACCAAGACAAGCACTACGGCTGATCCTTTCTAGCTGTCTTTCCAGAAAGGAAGCAGAGACGTCTATGGGTATTTTTAAGAAATGGAAGGCCAATGGCTCTAAACTTGTTCCAGCCCATCTCTCCTATCTAGAAGCAGTTAGGGATTCCACCTTCTGTAATCTGTAGCCACCATAAGGGATAGTTAAACAATCAGAGATCCCCCAATAACCCCATGGAGAACAGGGAGTACTTTGGGGAGGTGGGGGCTTTAAACACATTGATACCTGAGGTTTCCCTCGGCACACTTTTTCAAGCAGAGTCATTCAAACCTAGATGTCTAGCCTCTCCAGGAACTGGGATGAACCATCACTAATCACATTCTCCCTTCATATGGAGGTTGTTCTACAAGCATAGGCCAGAATTCACACTGGAGTAAAAGGGCATCTGACCAATCAACAAACACTTGTTAAGAGTATGTGATACACCAGCCACTGTTTGGGGGGGGGGGGGGGTGGATATAAACATAAAAATGGAACAGCCCCCATCTTCAAGGAGCTTACATTCCATAGAGGAGACAATATGCACAACAGGTATATAAATAAGTACGTCAAATAAATCTGAGCTAGTTTGACGAAGAAGGCACCAGAAGCTAGGGAGACAAGGGAACACCTCCTCTCAAGAGGGGCATTTGAGTTGTGCTTTGAAGGAAACTAGTCATAAGGACAACCTGTGAAAAGGCACAGAAATGGGAAATGAAATGTCATATAGGAGGAATACAGAATAAGGCTAGAAAAGGTAGGACTTTAGGGGCAGCTAGGTGGCACAGTGCATAGAGCACCGGCCCTGGATTCAAAAGGACCTGAGTTCAAATCCGGCCTCAGACACATAACACTTACTAGCTGTGTGACCCTGGGCAAGTCACTTAACCCCACTGCCTAGCCCCTCCACAAAAAATAAGTAAGTAAATAAAAATAAAAAAAATAGAAAAGGTAGGACTTTAAATGTGAGGAGTCTGTATTTGATTCTGTAGGTAATTGGGAGCTATTCATGGAAATCGCAGGGTGGGGCCTGTACGAAAGCACTATCTATCTATCATTTTAGAAGCTTAGTAGACAATGGTTTGCAGAGGGGAAGAGACTTGAAGTTGGGAGCCCAAGATATTGAAATAGTGAGGGCAGGAGGTTACAAGGGGCAGAACTAGAGCAGTGGCTATGTGAGTTGAGAGACAGGAACATATGCAAGAGGTGCTGTGGAGATATAACAGACAAGACTCTATAACACTGTACACATGAGAAGAAAGAAAGTGAGGAGTTGTGAACCCATGTGGAGACCAGAAGGACAGTGGTGCCCTCTAGAAAAACAAGACAACTCAGAAGTAGGTTTGAGGAGAAAGAAAGTGAGCTGTTTTAGACATGCTGAGCTTGAGCTGCCTACAGACATCCCTTACAAAATGTATAACATGTTGGTGAAGCTGTGCAGTTAGCAAAGCAGTCCTGGAGCCAGAAGAGATACTAGGGCTGGATAAATTGATCCAGATGTCATCTGCACAAAGATGACATTCGAGCCACAGGAGCTCTTAAGAGTAGAGGGTCCAAGAGAACCTCGGGGTATGGCATCCACAGTGAAGGGGCATACCCATGAAGATCTAACCAAGGAGCCTGAGAAGTGGTCCAAAAGAGAGGAGGAGAACCAAAACAGAGAAGTGTCATGAAGATCCAGAGAAGAGAGACCATTCAGGAGGAAAGGTTGGTCAACAGGGTCAAATGCTATGGAGAGGTCAAGAAGGATGATTAAGCAGTTTAAATGGCACACCCTTGAGTAGGAATTACCCAACAGGTGCCTTCATACTATCTCTGGCCTTGGATTTAGATTCATCTCCAGACTGTCACACTAAAAAAATTAAAGTCTGAGCTAAACAACTAGGCTTTGAGGTGAACAGGGGGCTACCATCAATGCAGACATTCAACTGGAGATGAGACTTGGGTAAAGATAGCTTGAAAACTAAGGGAACCTAGAAAGACTGGCAGAGTTGCAATCTTGAAACTGAACATACATTTATTAAACACCTACTATGTGCTGGGTAGGTGTGCTAAGTGAGAGATGAGATGAAAAGCCCTCATGGAACTTAGGTTTGGGTAAGTGAGACAATCTCACTCCCCTTGTACTCAGTTGCAAAATTAAGACCTCAGTAAATTAACTACTACTACATAATAGTTTACATCTATACAGCACTTTAAAGTTTCAAAATGCTTTACTCACAACAACCCTGAGGTCAGAGATATAAATATTATCCCCATTTTTAAATGGAGAACACTAAGGCTTTAAGAAGTTGTGTGACAGCCTAGATTTGAAGCAAGTCCCCTGACCACACCCTGCATTCTCTGCTTCCTAAACATCAATAACTACAGAATCATTCATCAAGTATGAATGCTGCTGCACTGGCCACCAGAAACCTGCTGCTGGTTCCAGGATGGTCACCAGTGCAAGCTGGAGGGCATTTTTATTTTTCTGTTTTTGGTTTGTTTTTTTTTTAGGCAATTGGAGTTAAGTGATTTGCCCAGGGTCACACAGCTAGTAAGCGTCAAGTGTTTGGTCTGAGGCTGGATTTGAACTCAGGTCCTCCTGACTTCAGGGCCGGTGCTCTATCCACTGTGCCACCTAGCTGCCCCCTTGGAGGGCATTTTTAAAAAAATCAGACAACCCTGATTAGGCAAAAAACCAGACAGTGACCAGAATTTGCCAATCACTCTTCAACCCAAAATGTGAGACACACCCAGTAAGTAGGTATTGGGAAGGAGGGAATCACTAGCTGGCCACCAATGAATCCATCATGAATTAATTCCTCACCACCACCCCCCTCCCCAGCACAAAAACTAACTCGTCCTTTTGGACAGGCTCCTCCAATTCTGAACAGAAACAATAACCCAAAACCAAACCCTGTGCCAAGTTCATGCTTTCCTCATCATCTGCCTTCTTGAGCCATCAAAATAAATTACTCAAATTCAATTAAACAAATATTATTAAGTGACTGCTCTCATTGGGCTGGGTGCTGGGGACACAAAGATAAAAGTGGCATTCTCACCCCTGAGGAGCTTCATTCTGTTGGGGGATATGACTGGTAACTAGGCAAGTAAATACAGGATGAATATGATGGGAGGCAATTGAGAGAGCCAGACAAGGGGCTAAGAAAACTAAAGGAACAAGATAACAACTTAGTTGGGAAGAATTCAAATGAAATGTAAGTCTGAACCAATACTGATAAAAAGTCCTATTCGGAATCTAGCTCTCAAAGCATATTTACTTTGATGCTCAATCTAAAGAAATTATACAAATTTCACAATACATGACAGTTTTGATTATCAAATATTTATCAAGTGCAAGGAACAAATGTCAAAAATACACCCAAAGAAGTACAGGCAGAGTCAAACCAGATATGGAAATATCCACTTACCCAGGAGCCTGGAAACCTGAAAAGTCAATGAATGCTCAGGTATCCTGACTGCCGACTATTCCTCCTACACTCTAAACACCCCTGGTTCCTATCATGTTTTCTGATGGGGAATGAAGAAAGACCTTCCTCTGTCTACCCCAAAGGTGACAAAGTATACCCGAGGCCTGTTAGACGTTGTCCTCAGTTCCTATGAAGAAGCTGAAGCCAGTTGAGCTAATGGGTTTGGTCCCCATGCGCAACAGTCAACAGAAACAGGTACTGGTGTCTGTCCACTGCAACACTTAGAGTATCACTCCCCTCTGAGTGATACCACTGTTCTAGCTTCCCCATATGTCCTTTGACCATGGGACATTATACCATGAATAACTCTCCCCTCTTTTCCAAAGTTCTTCACTACCTTACTTTTCTTAATTACAATTCCTTCCCTTCCCCCCGAGGCAAACACGTTCAACGCCTCCTTAACATGAGGACTGGAAAATGTATTTTAAGTTTGCCAACCCAGAGGAAATAAAAGCAAATGTACCCAAATGAAGATGCTGACAAAGCACTGGATTCAGAGTTAGAAAACCTGTGTTTGAATCCCAGACCTGCTCCATTTACTACCTGTTGGGCAAATCACTTCCATTCTCTAGGCCTCAATTTACTAAACTGTAAAAATGACCTTTTAGGTCCCTTCCAATTCTAACAATCCAGGGATTCCTGTGGAAAACAGATTGTTAATAGTTGGCATCAAAAAGAGATTGATCCAAAAATGTAACAAAAGCAATACAAAATTATGAAAGTTACAGAGATGAATATTCCACAGGAAACTACTAAGTGAACCTTAAAATTAAAATCTAAATTAAAATTTCAACTTAAAATATTGGCCAAATTACAACAAATATTAATTAAAGGCCTACTGTGTGTTCAAGGCACTATGCCACAACATTTTTGATGCTATGGAAATACCCTCTCATGCATTTCTAATTTTCTGATTTCCTACCCACAGTTTTCACTCTTCTCTTCAACATAATGCTAAAGATTCAAATGATATTTTAGAAGGGAAAAAGCTGAGGAAGGGCAGCTCTACTCACCTATTCCTGGAAATTTAGAACTCCTGATCCTGTACAATGTCCATCAAAGTTACAGAAGGCAAAGAACTTTTCAAGTAAACATTCCCATCAGAGGTGGACATGTGTATTTGAACAAAAGCCTAACCCACAGAAACAGAAACACCAAGTAGTAACAGCCCGCCTTATGGGAGTGTGCAGTTCTCAGTGCCTTATGAGAGAAAATGATTCTGGATCTCTTCAATCAAGGGAAAAACACTCGAGAAACTAATCGAAAGCAAAGACTGAAATCAGCAAGCATCAAGGATAGGAGAAGGCTATGAGCTACAGAAGAAGAAGCCAGAAAACTTTGGTTCAAATATCAGCTCTACCACTTGCTCTCTGTGTGACCTTGAGCAAGTCACTGGACATCTCTATGGACCTCAGTTTCCTCACCTGAAAATGAGGGAATTCGGTCAGATGATCTCTAAGGTTCTCTTAAGCTCGAAATCTTACAATCCTATCATAACTGTCTTTTGAGGATTTAGATGATCCTCTTCACCATCATCTACCCAACCTTAATAGCTACCAAGTAAAAAGTGGGTTAGATTAGATTTTATTTAAACCTTTTTTGTGTGTCTCGGGAGTCTGGGGAAGCCTCTGGACCCCTTCCCAGAAATATGTTCTTAAATAACAGAAGGAAATTCCCAATTTCAGTTGGAGGTTAGTTAAAATAAATATTTAATCATTTTCCTATTCAAGTTCACAGATTCCTTTGAAATCATAGACTCGGGCTAAGAACCACTGATCCAACCAAGCTGGAGAAATACAACTTAAACACTAGGCAGTTAGGAGAGAAACTCAAGGACCTGTGATTTTATCAACCTGTGGATATCATGTCCACCAACGTAGACTGAACTCTTTTACAGTTTAGTGTATCACCTTGGAGACATCTATAGCCAAAAGCTATCATCCTACAAACAACTCGGTGACAAGACTCTCCAAACTTCATCAGGCCTGTCCTCAGACAACAGCCAAGGGTGTATCACCTGCCTGTACCTGAGGCCCTCACAGATGGTTAGGTCCTCTAAGATCTCTGTGTTCAACTGTCAGAGAACCAACGGTCAGGCCCCTACCACAATGAAAGATGGAAGAGGGCTTTAGGGAAATGCTCACCAAAAATGAACTTAGGCACTTGGCAGGGTTTACAAGTCTCACTGTTACTACTGAGCATTTTGATTTAATGTCCCAAAATGACCATTGAAACTCATAAAAATACAGAATGTGATCTTTATCCTGCAGACCAGGAGATCAAGTGCCTTGTTCAGTGTCAATGTAATTTGTTAGTAAACTTGCCACTAACACTAAGAAATGGGTCTGCTGTGAGCCTGCTGAGCAGCTCCTGGCAGGTCAGGAAGGCTACTGTGTCCCACACAGAACAAAGCAACAAGGAAGTGGTGTCTCCAAAGGAAACTGTGAGGAAAGCTTACCTGTGTGGGACTGGCCCACTGTAAAATGGTTCTCAGGGGCTGAGGGAGCTACTCTGACTATTACTTAAGAAAACTAAATCTTTATCTCAGTATCCTCAAGGAATAAACTCTTATCTGGGTGAAATCTGATCCCTATTTTCCATTTTTAATCTTTAAGAGCTAGGGAAAGGAAGATACTATGTAGAGAAAGGAAGCCTGTGTCAACCTTCAGAGTTTGTTCTAAGAGAGACAAACAAAATTAGGCTGCAGGTGCATGTTTATTTCTCTCAATGCTGGAGACATGTATATGTCCATACACGGGAGTCATAAGAATGAGCTCAAGGAAAGGACAGTTGAAGAGGACTTTATATCCTTACAGCAAAAAAGTGTTTCCTTCTCCCTCCCTTCCTACCTCAGAATGCCAGTCAAAATTATAGTCTCCATATGTGTTAACTACACTATGAGAACGGAATTTCTTAACAGGATAGATTCATAAAACATGTATATCATAACAGGACATAACATAACAGTGTCCCTAAAATAACAAGATAAGAAAAGTCCCATTATTCAAGATAGTGTCCGATTCAAAGCGCCTGGTCCTTAGCAGAAGAATGTTCCCAGCCAGCAAAATCCAGAAGGAGAGCTTGGGTTCACTCAGAGAACAAAGAGAAGCAGGTCTGTTTTGCCAGAGCACGCAAAACATTATGGTTGGTTAAGCTCAGAATGGGCCAAAAAATATCTGTCTCCTGAATGGCCTATCCAGGTTTTAGGCCTTTCTCGCATGATGGTGGCTCAGGTTGGTTTGGGGGGCCCCTGGCTGGCTTACACCTGCTATGAGTTAGTAAATAAAAAATGATGAGAACAACCTTACCTGTAGTACCTTTTCCCCTTCTCATCTACAAAAATAAATAAATAAATAAATAACTGAGTAGACAGTGGTGTAGCAGAAAGAACACTGATTTAAAGGCATGGGCCAGACTCAAATTCCAGCTCTGATACTTGCTAGTTGTGTGACTTTAAACATCTAATTTAACCTTCTGGGTCCTCAATTTCCTTATCTGTAAAATGAGGGAATGGGACTGGATTATCTAGAAGCATCTTTCTAGATCTGAATGAAATGATCCCTTAGATCATGACCTGGAAAGCCAACAGTCAGTGGGAATGGTAAAGGGAAGCCAAATTTCCAGATGACACAAGGGAAATGCAATATGCTGTAAGTTCTTTTCAAAACACCTTTCCCTTCTCACTCTCATACCCTTCATTCCCTACAAACCTTAACTGGTAGTAACTGGTCTAATATTCTTGCTTCACACCAGGCTTCATCTGGTACTATTCTAATGTGGCAACTTCTGGATGATTTCAAAGCATTTGACAAATATTAACAGCCTCAGCCTAGCCCTGATGAGTAAACATCCCCACTTTATAAATGAAGAAACAGAGGCACAAGATGATGCAACTTATCCTGAATCACAAAGGAAGACACTGCAAAGTTAGGATAAAGGAAACCTATTTGCAAAAGGCTATTCTGCTGTAAATTAATTTATTGAAGAAAAATTCAGTTCAAGTTCAAACACTGCACGGGGGCTTATGATGTGCAAGGCAAAAGACAATAAGTCATTCCAAAAGCTGGCTCCAGCCCATTTCTCCAGCCTTACTTCACATAACTAGCCCTTCACACTGCTGCCAAACTGGCCCACCAGCTGGTCCGGAGCTTCACCTGCCTGCTACTTCCTATGTCCACACATTTGCACCCACCTTTCCCCATGCTTGGAACAGCGAAAGCCTTCAAATATATGAGTTGCTAATGCTACAACACTAGCAGTAGGATTCAAAATCCTCCTCCTCCTCCTCTTCCTTCAGGCTTGAGAGAGGGGCCATATCCTACATGGAGCCCTTCCGGATCCTTTTGGCCCAAAGGGCTCAAAGGGCCCTCCTGGGAGAGGACTCAAGTCTTTGTTCTCCAACGTATTAGACATTTTTGTAGATACGTTTTATTCTTCCCCCTTTCCTTTCCACATTTGTTTGTAAGCTCATTATGAGCAAGGACTCAGCTGTTCTTTCAAATTTGCATTTCTGGCACCTAGGACAGTACCTAATATAGAGGAAGCACTTAAGATTCATTTATTTTTGCTATTCAATTCCACACACATCAAGTGCCTGGAACGACAAAGATGAAAAACTACACATTCCTGCCCTCGAGGAGCTTACAATAAAACAGCAACAACAAATTTTCTGGATGTCTTTTGCTTTTATATCATAGGCCTTTCTAAAAACACCCTTGCCCCTCACTGAGATCCCCATTATACAAACAACAGAAAAAAGAAGAGGAAAAACAACCAGTTGAGTGACTGTGTCTGACAGCAGACCCATAGTCCTGCAAACTCCACAAGAAGAGAGGCAAGCATGTTTCATTATCTGTTTTACTGGCTGTCATAATGATCAAGACTGGCTACTATAATCAAGACACAAACAATCAAACAGGAAATTGGAATTATCTAAGAGGCAGCAAAAGGAACAAGGAAAAAGTCTATTATATAGGAAACAACCAATTAATGCCAACCTAGGTATGGGAGCACACTATTAAAGCAGTGCTACGTAATAGTCAAAGAAGCCCTGAGTGCAACGATGCCAGGACGGGCTGCCAGGAGTTCCTCCTACTTATTAAGAGCTCATTTTTCTTAGTAGTTAAGTTGCCATTCCATTATCATGGTAGAGGGGTTTTTTTTTTTCTGCAAACCTCAAACAATCCCGTTATCCCCATTGCTTAATCGGTACAGAAGTCCAGGAAAGCCTAAGTGGGACGTGAAAAAGAGGCATCAAACATTTCCAGGAAATTCACTAAGTGGAAAAGGAACAAGAGACCTGGGAACCACCACTTGAAAGGATCCACAAGACAAAGAAGGGCACCCCCATGCAGGGCTGTGAGTCTCTGAAACAAACCCGGTCATAGCCTGTTTTAATTCAACAAGCATTAATTAATCACTTACTATGTGCCCAACACTGTGCTAAGCCTTAAGAATACACTTAGAAAAGAAAGGCAAAACACCCTGCTCCCAAGGAGCTTCACAATCTAATTGAGGCAACAACATGCACATAACTATACAAATTACATATATATATATATATACACACACACACATACACACACACACAAGACAAATTCAGGGTAGTCTCAGAGAGTCGGTACCAAGGTTAAAGAGGGCTAGGACAGGGTCTTGTAGGAGGCAGGCCTTTGGCTGAGACTTGGAAGAAGCTGGGGAAGCCAGGAGGTGGAGATGAAGACAGCCTCAGGCATGGGGGAGAGCCAGTGACAGTACCCAGAGAAGGAGAGGAAATGTCTTTTAGCATATGTTAACTTCCATGCTCAAAGTTCCTACTGTGACAAAAGCAAAAAAGCTGGTCTAGATGCTCTGAGGTCCTGTGTGATTCTAAATCTATGATTGTGTGCTTCTCTGAGTTAGGTGCCACTAGCTGGACTCCACCACCTAACTCCTACCATTGCTCGTGATCCCCATAAGCACAGCTCCCATCTTTACTGCATTTTAATGTTTACAGAGCTCTTTCCTCACAGCCCCTGTGAGTCAGAGGTAGGATAGGGAAATTACAGAAATAAAGTGACTTGCCCAGCCAGAGTCAAAGCAGGACTCCATTGCAGTCTCCTGACACCAATGCATCAGCCTTCTTTTCACGTGACACCAGGCTGCTCTTGGGGCAGGTGCTTACATTTTAGTGAGTTCTCATTAGCCTCACTTTGACTGCAATAAGCTGCCTGGGATGAATGTCAGTATATGAGAAAAGGATGTAAAACAGAGAGGTCTCTGTTTCTATAGAGAAAACCCTATGCCCATCTTCCCACGGCCCATCCAATGTAAGAGAAAAAGATGGACAGACAGAGGCAAGAAACAGGGACAAACCAATAGGCTGAAAAAGTCATAGGAGCACAAAGAGATGGAAGGAAGCTGAAACCAACTCCCTCACCTTAAAGAAAGCAAGAGCTGGGCATAAGATCACAGGAATGAGCATAAGAGCAAATTCCCTAGCTTGCTCTGTAGCAGTTTGTTCCAAGGGGACCTACAACCACTGCACTGAGGATTATCGGCCTTGGAGAGAGAAAAGGCGACATAGTCAGAGGTTGATTTTATTTCAAAGAAAAGAGCCTGTACACACACACACACACACACACACACACACACACACACACACACACACCCCCCCGAAATCCTTTTCCCGTTGTTCCTACTGGAGTGTCTACATGCTACAGATCAATACCATCAATGTTTAGGTGATTTCTGCCAAGCAGTTTAAGAGCAGTTTGGGGGTTTCTCTTTTGGGGGGATCTTTTCACATCATGTATTCCAGTTACTATAACAACTCAGGATCTTTATTCTCTGAAATCTGGGGTTATATCATTTCAAAAAAATTCTCTTTCTTTTCATGCCTCACTCTTCACATGTTATTTTGCTTAACTCCTCCTCTTACATCTACTTCAAGCCCTGCCTAGTTCCATCCATCAAAAGATGGACAGGTAACTCAGGCAACAACTGTGGTCTAACACTCCATCAGTCAGAAAAGTCTTCCGACTTTTCACTTTCATCTTTTCAAGTGGAAACGCTACAGAGCTGCATTAAAATAAAAGATGTCAGTCTGCCATCTGCTCCTCTACATACATTTGGATCCTGACTGTTCAGTTGCCAGACTAGTCTTGTAGCTAATTATTTTTCCCTAGCTTTAAACATATATATATATATGTATTTTCTTCTCTAGCTACACTTAACATTGCTTATTATTTATGACAGCTTCCATTACAGTCCTTCTCCAATGCTTCATCATTATACAAAGGAGAACATGGGTTCTTTACAGCTCAGCCTGGGTCTTCAAAATTGGACCCAGCTCCCGACCACGTATGTGTCATCTCAGGCACAGCCTAGCTCGCTATACGGGGAAAAGTTCAGCACCAGACATGTAGCCACCAAAGGATGAATTATTCTGGTGCAGAAGCTATCTCAGGTGTGGAATAGCTGTATTCTTTATCCACATCAAGGAAATCACCCATCTTTCAAAGTGTGGTTACTGTTGTTCAGTCATTTGTGACTCTTTGTGACCCCATTCGGGGTTTTCATGGCAAAGATAGTGGTTTGCCATTTCCTTCTCCAGCTCATTTTACAGATGAAGAAACTGAGGCAAACAGAGTTAAGTGACTTGCCCAGGGTCACACAGCTAGGAAGTGTCTGAGGCCAGATTTGAATTCAGGGAGACTCCCTTCTCCACCTAGCTGCCCCTACCTTTCAAAGTACTTCAGTATTTATAACAAACAACCTAAGTTTCCCCAAACGGCTGAAAGGACAAAGACCAAAACCCTGCATGATTTGATGCTGTTGACAGTAGTTGCCTTGGGGCCCTAAAGCCTACTTATTAATGCCATCATTTACTAAAAAACCTCAACAACTCAGTTCCACGTATTAAAAGTAACTTAAAGACTTTGATCTTAAACACTGTGGAACTGGCAACACACCTACTGAAGGTCCATGTACCAAGCCCCAGTCTAGTTAATAAAAGCCAATGGGAATTTTTGGTTACTGAGGCGTATCACACTGGAAAAAGGCCCAGGTCACTTGGCTGAAACCATCAACAGTTCAAATTCCACTAATACAAAGCAAACGCAAATTCATTTTTGGAACTGAATCCCACAAAGATCAAAATCTCCAGATCATTGGCTGGTCCCCAAAATAACATCACAAACCAATGAGTGCATCTCCAATTTGCCATTTTCCCTCCAACCATATTCTAGATTACAGCCCATAGATAGATAGGAATCCTATCATGGCTTTATACTAAAAGGATTCCCTTCCCATAAGACATCTAGAGAGCAGAACAAACGTTCTTTTGACTAGTGACTCACCAGGCAGTCTGTTCATGTTGACACCTTGGGCTGACAGTCCTATTCCCATGTACCTTAAAAAAAAATAATGTTGGTTAGCATACAATTATCCTTCCCCCTCCCGAAAGCTTCTTGGGGGAAGAGAGGAAGGAGAATGGAAAGAGCAACAAACTAGAGAAAATGGTTAAAGCATCAAGGCTTTTGGGGGAGTCTGAATTCTAATTTTCAAATGGAAAGCATCTTTAAGCAGTGGAAGGAGCTAGGCAATCTATCAAACTGGAAACATCAGGCTCTATTTTCAGGGCTAACAGGCTTCAAGTAATCGACAACTAATCTTCGTTTTTAAATGCCAGCAAAGGTAGCTCCCAGGAGCTGACAAAAACGAAAGCCAATAAGAAGTGGTATTGTACTTACTGGCAAGCAATACAGATGACTGAGTCCCAAGGAAAGTGGCTCTGCAGAAATGACCCAGATTTGACACAGGAAAATAAGGACATAACCTAACTGGATATCGATCACATGATCATGCTTTTTCCACAACCTTCGTAGCCTCTGACATGGGTATTACAGACTCTCTGGCATCCCTACTATTCTGGACATTCAATGGCCTGAGGTTTAGATTAACCTCCCAACACCCTCTAGGGCCCTTCGGAAGGCTGTAAGAGCAAAGTGATCCTCCCTCATGAGCCCTCTCACCATATACAGCTTTCAGCTTGATGGGGAGACACTGCTGACGTTTTTGTAAAGGCTTAATGAGGATAATACGACCATGTCCCTTTCCCTTTCAGATATGACAGTCCTTGAGAGTAGAACCCACCTTAGCACATTGTCACACGGCTTGTCGACTCACAGCATTTTAGGCTTACTAAGCAACAGTACCAAAGACCTAGAAAACACAGCTAAGTTTCACTATTACATCAAGGTTCTAACTTTCTTTTGAGAAAAGTCCCGGAAGAACACAACTACATTTGTAAATGTGTTATCTCCCTACTGAATCACCCCACTTAAGTACCTCTCTGTGAAGTCATTATGGCCCAGAGGCAACCAAGGGTTCGGAAGACTCCCATAAGAACACAAGCTGTGGCTGGAAGGGCTCCGAGTATGGGGCAGACTGTATATGTCCTTCCTCTGGGGATCAGCCTAACCAAGTTTAGTTTGCCCCAAAGATAGCGAATGGTTTGGACATAGTCTTCTCCAAGTACGATTGAACAAGTATTTTACAAATTTGATCTCACTGGAACCTCAAAATAACCTGTGAGGTAGGTAGTGTAACTACTCATTTTACAAATGAAAGAATGGAAGTTCAAAAATTAAAAATGTTCATGAAGCATCTATGTGCTAAAGATTAGGTATGAAAAATTGACAAAATCTGTAGTCATGGCCCTCGAGAAACGTCCAAGCTAAAAGACGGTAAAAGGTTAAATGATTTGTGAAAGTCATGAAGCTGGTAAGTGGCAGGGCCAGGCCCCCAAAGTCTAGCCTTCCTTCTCTCCACAAGAACCCCAACAATGCTGCCAGGAGAGTTCTGTATCATATCTGTACCCCCAGCATCTAGCACAGTGCCTTAAAAGGTGAATGTTGACTGGCTGATTCAGGTATGGAATGGACTCGATGTCAACTATTCCCTTCAACCTTGAGATTGTGATGCTGTCAGAGGCTGAACACCGAACTACCTCCAACTGAATTTTACAGTTAAAATTTCCTCATATAGCATTCCTGGAGCATTTCTCTCTCACACACATGTATGTGTGCATGTGTATATATGTATAAGCACACATATACATATATATAATACATCTATGTAATATACCTACAGGTATTATACATGTATATATATATATGTGTGCACACACACACATATCATTAGTGCTTTAGACAAGCAGGTGAGGAAATAATGGATTCACCAAGCCATACACCAGCAAATCTCAACCATTCAAAACACAGTCAAAACTAAGAAGAAAGCCAAAAAGGCCTCCAAATGGTGACAATATCAACAGGCCTCTAAGCACTTTCGTACATGTTGACCCTGTATCACAAAGGCCACAGACTCAGTAAGTCCTTCAGATTCTCACTCAGTGGTTATTTAATCTTGCTTTACAAATAATTCTAACCACTGTAGTTATTTAGTTTCATAGCCTATGACAGATTGGAAGTAAGTTAGAGGTGTGAAGAGAGGACACTGCTAGATGTAGGTTCACTGCCCACAGTCTAAAATGATTACTGATAGACTGAGAAGAAGGAAGAGTGTAAAAAGCACCTAAGTCTGAGGCCATTTGAGGGGGATAGAGGGAGAGGGTGGTTGGCATGGGAAGCCTTGCATTACAGCATGTAATGATAAATACTGTTCATGATGATGCTAAGTCATTAGGAAAAGGTTAAACTATATTCATTATATTGTTTAAGACAGCAGAAGCTAAAGAAAGATACACACAAAAACTACAGTAATATAAATGAAAACTATACTAAGAGGCAGCTAATCTCAGATTAAAGACTATAACCAATTTTATTTCAGAAGGATAAATAATAAAACACACCTTTCTCCTCTCTATAAAGAGGCCAACACCCATGCTCTCAGATTCAAATGTATTATTGGTTGGTTTTGTTTAACTGTTTTTCTTTGTTAACAAAGGAGGGATCTGAGAAAATCTATTAGAAAATTACTAGTATATAAAACAAAAGGTATCATAAAACTTTTAAAAAAGGAAGTAGAGGTGTATGCAATACATCTTAGAGAGATTTCCATTCAAAACAGTTAAAATTTTAAAAAGATTTGGCACTCAAAGGAATAAGTTTTAGTTATTTGTAAAATTCACTTCTGTAGGAACACTTCACTGCTCAACAATGCCAGATAAATGAGATAGCAATGCAACTCTCTATCATCAATCAATTCAAAGGAAGTCTGCAAGGGGCACTAGATTAGCAGGCTGTTTTAGAGAACAGTTGGTTAACTACAGGTGAGATAAATGATAACACTGAACAAGACATCAAGGGGAACGTGGCTCCTTTTCCAAAAAGTGAATTGTTTGGCAATCAGAGGATGGATGCCTTCTACAGAACCAAGATCTGGTGGTGAAGGAGGTCTCCCTAAGCTGTCCCAGCTGCTCCAAGACCCAATATCTCAATTTGAGCCAGGATACTACCCAGAGACCAAAAAGCACTATGACCTACTCAGTATAAGCAAAAAAAAAAAAAAAGGTCTGACAAGTAATTCTGACAACATGTCACTGAATTTAACAAATGTAGAGAGTTAAAGAAAGATAAACAGAATTTGGAGGAGTATTCCCTACTGTAGAAAGACAAGTATGCTTATTTTCTATAGCAGTCCTTGGACTGTAGAATTGATTTGTTAAAGTCTACAGAATATGCTGATGCTGCAATACCTAATTGGGCCATGCCTCGCTCAAATAAGAGATGCAAACATTTCCCCCCCACACACACACACACACAGAGTCTCTCTCTCTATTTCTCTCAGATCAGCTTAGGGTCCCTCTGTTACTGCTAAAAGCAGATAAACTGCTCCACCAGAGAATTCACCAGACAGCTTTCTCTGTGCTGCCCACAGCTGTTCCTTGGGAAGGAAAGGACTAGAGAGCTACTTCTTCATGTGACCAGAATGGTCACGGACAGATTTGTTTGGTGATCTGTTCATTTATTCATGAGGGCTTCAGCAGAAACTCTCTTTAGCCACCCAACAACTCCCAAAGTTAAGTCATGCTACCTGCGTACAAATTTACTAATTTACCCAGTAAGAGAAACCCTTCAGTCTTCATGATGTTAAAAGAAAAAAGTTTGAGATAAAGGTGCTTTTCAAAACATGGATGAAGGTTCCAATGCAAAAAAGGGCAATTGCCACGCATGATTCTTCATTATCAACAACCATTCACTGAACACCTAACTATGTACAAAGCATTGTGCTAGGTGATGGATTCCCTCAGTAACCTGGAACAGCCTTTGGAAAAGACACAAGGATCACAGAGATCACAGAAATCACAAGATTTAGATCTGCAAGGGACCTCAGTTCAACTCCCTCCTTTCAGCATTCAAAGCCCGTCATAACCTTATTAGCCTGCACATCCAGGTTGATCCAGGGACACCAGCCTCTGGGATCTTTCTTACACAAGGCTGTTTCTCCATGTGTCAGCTCCAGACATTTTCTTGGCTTTAGACATGACTGTCCTCCAAGCCTCTTCCACTGACTCCCAAGCTCCCTGTGTTCCTTTCAATCCCAACTAAAATTCCATCTTCTATAGGAAGCCTTTCCCACCTCCTATCCCAGTGCCTTCCCTGTGTTACTATTTTCAATTCATCTGTGTATAGCTTGCTTTATACATATTTGTTTGTGATTGTGAACTCCCTGAGGGCAGGAACTGTCTTTTGCTAGTTTTTTTTTTTTAATCTCCAGCAGAGTGCCTGATACATAGCAGGCACTTAATAAGTTTATCAATGATTAATTTTATAGATGAAGTAACTAAGGTTCATAGAAGTTACGTAATTTGTCCAAGTTTGTTATTGGGGTCATCAATAACTGCCTCCTCTACTTGATCCAAAGCATTTTTAAAATATAGACTTTTATTCATTCACATCTTTTGTTTTTCTATCCCCTCAAATCCCATTTTATCCATCTACCCCACCCCCCACCCCCCACAGAACCGTTCCTTAGAACAAAAAATTTCAAAACAAAACACAGGAGTAGCAGCAATCACCATCAACAATTACTTGATCCAAAGCATTCAGAAAGCCACGATAAAGGAAAGCCAGGGAGCTCTGAATTCAAATCTAGCCTGTGACACATACTGGCAATAAAATACTGGGCAAAGCCACTTAACCTCAACACCCTAGGGAATCCAAATTTCAAGGTGTGCAAACTTCAGTCAAATTTCAAGAATTTGTATTCACTCAAAGAGCCACACTTGAGGACCTATAGAGCCACATGTGACCTTGAGGCCTGAAGGTTCCCCATCCCTGCCCTAGGCAAATTTCTCTCTGTATATATATTGGTGCAGCTAAGTTGAGGGAGTTCCTCACCAGGAGTTCCCTAAATCTACAAAAATCACACATGCATTCTCCATCTTCATCAAAGCCTCAGAATCAAAAAGCAAGAATCCTACTATTTTATGATTAAAGATACCAGCAGAAATATATTAAAAACTAATTTCCTGGAACTTAAGCAGAAGTCCCCTACAGGACTGCAGGAGGTGGAGGAGAGAGCAGTTAGAGTGGAAAAGATTCTCAGGGAAGTTCTCTTTATACTCATCCTGTCACCCAGACAAGAGGCCAACAGAACCAACAAGGGAAGGGCAAGCAGAAAGGATTCTGTTCATCTCCACATCACCCACTTAGAAACTTGAAAATGAGGCTTTCACTTTCAATCCATTTCTTCCTTTCCACTCAGTATTCTTAATGAAAAAGGAAACAATATAGGTCCTCTTTTTCACTTCAGAGAGCTCTCTAAAATTCTGGCTTCTTTAATATCAGCCAAAGTTTAGTGAGTCAAAGTCACACTCATGCTAAAGCCTCTGTCCTCCAAACAGATTTGCCAAGAGATGCCCTCAACTGAAGGAAATACTGACTCTACTGTAAGAATTTCCAAAAGAAGACAGACCTTTACAAACTTTCTACTTTCCTCAGGGAAATGCTGGGCACATACATATCAGGCAAGATTCAAAGTCTGTTCTTGCTAATGACAGAGAAATAAACTCCATGGATTATTCTCCCAGAAAGCCCTCTCTGCTGGACAAACCTCTTCCTTGGGTTGTCTGCAGCCAGGGATGCCCACTGAAAGGGCAACCTTAGTCACTTCAGGGTTCCATCTCATACCATTTCACTGATGGGAATGTTTGTTTAAGAAAGGGAAATACCTGAGAATTCCTTACTTAGAAATGGCATTCACCCTGAGGTCTTCCCAGTCAAAGAACCCCAAATGAAGCAACGTCCAATATCCAATGATGAACCATCAAACTCAACCTACTTATTTTCTTCAGATGAGGAAACTGAGGTGCAAAGGGGCCCAAGGACCTGCCTAAGACAACACAAGCAGCAGATGGCAGGGCCAGGGCTCCAGCCCAGGTCTTTGACTCCTTCTCCAGTACACATATCCTCCCAAAGGTTCCCATTTTTATAGCAAGCTGTGGGCTCTTGGCTCTCTTAAATTGTAGTTACTTCTTCACTTAGAGGATGCATTTAAGACACAGGAGGGTAGGGGACCATTGTATTTCTGCGTTTAGAGAGGGAGAAGAAACTTTTCTTGGAAGCTTGTTTTCTCTTTGCAGTGTTAGCGCCTGGCCAGGTGTACACAATGTTTACTGAATTCAACTGAATTGCATCATCAGGGCTCAGTAAATAGGCTGACAACACAAGGCCACCTAGTCCACCCCACATCTGGCCAGGAATCACTTCCTTGTCAGGGATGACAAGCAATCATTCAGCCTGCATTTGAATACCTCCAATCATGGGGAACTCACCACCTCCTGAGGCAGTTCCTTCCTCTTTTGGACATGTTAGCATAATGAAATTGTCTTTGATATACTCCCTTCAGTAATTTATAAAATAGAAAAGGGTTTGCTTGCTTCTTGCTCCTACAGTATGAGGCTTCATTAGAGCTTTCAAATGCTTTGGATCTTGGGATCAAATATACTCCTAAATTAGATGAGAGCAGGAACTATTTTTTCCTTTTTGACTTGTTATGTTCAGATGCTGGCATAGTTCTTTGCAAATGACAGGCACTTAATAATTGCTGGATTCATTTATTCCTACAAAAAATCATTAACATCTTATGCATGCAAGGCACTTACTGGATATGCTGGTGTGTATCTTACAGTGGCCTGTCATGCTTAGAAAGGGAGAGCAACCCTTTCTTGAAGTTCTCTAAGATTTGCTCACAATTAAAAGGCACCACTTTTGCATGTTGGAAAGCCAGGCTACTGACAAGAGCTGTTAACATAACCACTGGTATTTGGAGGATAAGGCTTTTATCCATCTTGGATCCAAACACAAAGGCTAAAGTAACTTCTAACTTCACGGTACTAAGTCACCTGGACTCCTGTTTTGAACTGCTCCACGTGTAACTGAAACCAGGGGATTGGGAAGGCTCATAGGTATAGGTGTCAACTTCCTTTTGCCGGTCTGCCTGCATCTCAACCCCTCTTTGTTGTCAGGTAAACGAACAGCCTCCAAGTGCTGCAGAGCAGTCTAGGGCTACCACAGGATCCCTGGGTCTGAAGCTGGGAAGAACTTGAGAGAACTAATCCAACCTCCTTATTTTATTTGTGTTTGGTTTTTTTTTGGGGGGGGGGCACTAGGCAATGGGGTTAAGTGACTTGCCCAGGGTCACACAGCTAGTAAGTGTTATGTGTCTGAGGCTGGATTTGAACTTAGGTCCTCCTAAATCCAGGCCGTTGCTCTATCTACTGCGTCACCTGCCTGCCCCTAACCTCCTTATTTTATAGGACAGAAAGTTAAGACCCAGAGAGGTTATGACTTCCCCAACGTCACATGGCTAGTAAGAAGCAAGCCTACAATTCTAAAGGCTGCTCCTCTTGACAACAGATTTTTGTGTTCTGTCCATTACATCACACACCCTCAATATCCAACCAACACAAGTGTTGAAGGTCAAAATTATACTCTATCCCCAAGCACTCAGGCCCAGGGAGCTGGAGCAGAAGAAAGCCAAGTTCTCTAATAACCATGTGCTCCTCCCAGTGTTCCCCAGGAAAAGAGAAAGATCTGCAGGCTCACTGACTGGTTGGTGTGGCATCACAGGTCATCACTACAGGAAGCGACCACTGCTTTCCCTGATCAGTCTTATTAGCATCTTGTCTCTATAAAGAATTGGAGAGTTGGGCCTGAGGATTCCATCGATCTCAGGCAGTTTCTGTTCTAAGGTCCCTTCCATTCTGCAATACTGCCTTCATGAGTGGGCTCTGAAGAAAGGCATACAACACAATATCCTCATGAGGACAGTAGGTCATCAGATTATTCTTTTCTTGAGGTACTAACAGCTTAAATGCCTTGTCTAAGGTCACAAAAGCAACAGCAGAACACAGGCCTCCATCATTTCGCTTCTCCATCAACAGTTCGAGTTACTGTTTCTCCAGCAGTTCGTGCAGCCTTGAAATGTCTTCTCCAAAAAGACACTAATTCGCATGCTAGAGTTAAATTTTCTATTTGTCATTCATGCATGAATCCCCTAACTAGACAGTAAAACCTCAATGAGGGTAGAAACTATGTCTTATATCCCCTCTACAAACAGCAAGAACCACATACCTAAGCAAGGTACTAGAGAATTTTAGGTTAATCAGTCCCAGCTCTCTAGAAGCTTACAAAGACTACAATGAGGAAAAAAGTTAAGGAAATAAAGAACACCCAATAAAAGCATGGGCGTAGTGAGACACCACTGGATTTTTGAGGTTAGAGGATCAGCTTAAATTCAACAGGTACGTGGATTAAGTAAATACTGTACACAGTAATGTGAGGAAAAAACAGGTAAGATCCCACAGCTTGCTTTGAAAGTGAAGATGTTTGGGAGGAAACTTGCACTGAACAGGGAGTGGAAGACTTCTTGAGTCCTGTACTTGCCATTTACTGCCTGTATTGACTTAGGTAAGGTCCACTGTCCAAACCTCAGCTTAAAGAAGCCTGGGGCAGCTGAGTGGCGCATTGGATAGTGTGCTAGGCCTGGAGTCAGAAAGACTCATCCTCTTAATTCAAATCTGACCTCAGACACTTGCTAGCTGTATGACCCCGGGCAAGTCACTTAACCCTGTCTGCCTCAGTTTCCCCACCTGTAAAATGAGGAGAAGGAAATGGCAAACCACTCCAGTACCTTTGCCAAGAAAACCCCAAAAGGAATCACAAGGAATCGGACACACCGAAACAACTAAACAACAACAAAAGAAGCTTCACTTACCTATAAGATTCAGTTTTCTTATTTGTAAAATGGAATGGGGATTTTTGTAAGATGGGAGGGGTGATTTCTGAACTCACCTTCACCTAACTCCTGGGTACAGCCCAAACCAGATAAAAATATAATTGGGAAATGTTTCACAAAATAAACCAAAATACCATACAGCCTAGATAATGTTAATCTGTAGTTTTCTAAGTCACTGTGCTCGGGCAGGGATCCATTTCTATTTGAGCTGGACACCACTAGACTACACAATCCCTAAGGTCCATTTAGTTCTATTTGAGCTGGACACCACTGGACTACACAATCCCTAAGGTTTATTTCGTTCTAAAAACTATGATTCAACGATAGTCAAGGATAAGTGTTGGGGGGAGGGGGAAGAAGAGGACTAGCTCTAAGAGAGTTCCACTCTTAGCTGGCTCTCTTGACGGTCCACTGAGGGAGCTATCAGCTTGCCTGTCCTTAGGATGCCTAAAACAGTCAAGAGGAGAACCTAGAGATTCATCTGGCACTGGTCAGGGGGATATGCCAAGATCAAGCAAAACTGTCATGAACCAAGAGGCCCTGACAGAACAAGGGGCAAAAATGAGACCCAATATTGGTTATGGAAGTAATAAGACAAAACGCATGCTGCTGAAGAGCCAGGAAGTTCTGGGTACAATGTCAAAAAGCTAGAAGTGCTTCCAACACACAACAAACATTTCTACAAGGAGACTGCTCACGTATTCCCAAGACAGACAAGCAGGGTAGCTTCGAGAAACTAACAAGCTGAATTTATCATATTCCTTTTTTTAATGTACACTCTATGTAATACAGTCACGATTTTATATACATTCTGCTTTTTTTCTACTTCTGTAGACATGGAAATACTCATGTTTCATCATGTTCATCAATTATAAAACCAGCAAAAAAATTTTTTTTTAAATTAAAACAAGACTTTTGTCTAAGAATTGAAGTCACTGAAGACAGTAGGTCAGCTGGCCATCAAGATCAATGCAAACGCTACACTGAGAAGCCAAGAAAATGAGTAAATGGTTTTGTGCTCTTTGATCTGTGTTACAGAAAACCTCAAATTACAATAACAAAAAGTTTCACGTTTATACCACCGGAACTAAAGTAAAGCCGTGAGCTCTTCACCTCCAAATTAATCTCAGAATTTCAGGGGCTACAATATCCATTCCTAGACTTCTTTAAGAAGGGAATGATTAAAGAAAATTCACTCTCCAAGTCTGAGCTATGTCAATGTAATGGAATATTAGTGAACCACCTCAAAGGGTGAATGGAAAGAATTCAGAGGAGCACAGAGAGGTGTGAATAAATTGATGCAGGGTGAAATAAAAAGAAAACAATATGCACAATGATCATAACAGTGTAAATGGAGGGGGGAAAAAAAAACCCAAACCTGTGTAATTATCATGATCAAGCATAGATCCAGAAAAGAGCTGAAAAAATGTACCTCCCTCCCCTTGTCACCAAGACAAGAACTAGGGTATGGAACACTGCACATGATTTTAGATAGGGTGCAAGTGTGGGTTAATTTTGCTGAACTGTTTTGCTTTCTCTTTTTTAATCTTTCTTACAACAAAGATGGAGGAGAAGGAAGGACACATTTGGAAATGAAGGTGATCATGAAAACCAGGGATAACAATAAAAACAATTTTTTTTAATCACCCAGGAATGATGTCATCAGATCTTCAGAAACTGACTGACTGCTTTCTTCTCCCCCATCAATGCTTTCATGTTTAAATTCAAGCTATAGCAAAACAGGTAAACACAAAAAAAGAAAAGTTGGGGGAAAAAAGTTCTTGAATCAGAATAAACAGAGGCTTCTCTGGCTGTTGGTTAAAAATAAATACATTGGCAGTTCAAAAGCCTACACTGTATTCTTTGGAAGGATCCTGATATATCAAATATTCATTTGCTAAGGATTGTTTGAGCAGTTTTCTCCTTTCTAACAAACCTATTCCCCAAATGCTACCAGACAAGGGATGTGAGTGTGTGTGTATCTGTCTGTTTGTCTGTCTGTGGCGCTCAGCCAGGAGCACACCAGGATGACTCAGGCTGAACCTGCTCCTGGAGAGACCACAAACTCGCCACTTTGCAGAGTCACCAGAGCCTCCAGCTGCTGGGGGCTGGAGACACACTGTATAAGGAGACACAGCTCAAGCTCCACCATGTTTCTATCTTGGGACTTTCATTCTTGGCAGAGAAACTTTTCTCAAGAGGCTAGTATTCCACAAATGTGTCACAACTTCTTCAGAACTCAAGGAAAGAATCCCTCATGCCACAGCCCTGGTGAAGGTACTGGAAACAATCATGATTCACTTCTTTCTTTAGTTTGGTCACAAGACAAAAAATGACCTGCCCAGACAAGTTTAGTAGCAAATGAAGAATGAGAATGAAGAAAGACCCTTGGTTACAGTGAAGTCATGAATGTGCTTAAAACTCCTCCTAGTGAGCCCTTTCCATAGCAAACTTTCCCCAATAAAAGCTGAAAAGCAACCCCGAAGTGAAACTGATTGTGGAGACCTTGGCTAGCAGTGATGGCGAAGGCCTGAGCTGGGAAGAAGGGCACCAGGCACTCCTCCTGTGTTTGTGCCCCTGGGTAGAGAGACAGGTTTATCCTGGGCCTGACAGGTACAAGGGTCTCTAGGTGGGGTCTGTTCATGAAGGACCATCATCCTTCAGTGAAAACTGAACCTAGAAAGAGCGAGCACTTCAAACTAATCCAAGAAATGTTTTCCAGAAGATAACAAAGAAGGCCAGAACAAGGAGCATACAGATGGTAGGCCCTGGCCCCATGGAAAGGCTAAGCGGGGGCCCCAGAAAGCCAACTGCCTTTGGAACACGTAGATTCCACAGACAAAGCACAGACTGTGTCCTCTGCCATATCTGCCCACAAGGGCCCAACAGACACATCATGCTATGACAAAACAGCCTGTGCAGGCTGGGATAGCAAACATGCTCATCTTAAAAGCTAAATGGAAACTGTCAGTTCATAGATGAGAAATCAGCCCAAAGAAGGAAAATAACTTGCTGAAACTCATGTGGATAACAAAAAGCAGAAAAGGGATTTGAACCCACATCTTCTGACTCCATGCCCAATGCTCCTTCTATTAGACAACATAAGCACAGATGAGGATGGTAATGATGATGATAACTAACATTTTATGGAGCTTTAAGGTCTGCAAAGAGTTTAAATACATTATTATCTCATCTGATCCTTTTCACAACACTGTGAGGTAGAGGCAATTTTATCCCTTTTACAGATGAAGAAACAGAGGCCCTAAGAGGTTAAATTACCTGCCCAGAATCCAAGTATCATATTGTGCTTGTCAGTGGCTATTCTAATGCATATCACAATCTCCTGGGTACCAAAAAGGGGGTGGATGAATCAATGACAGGGTAACTTGCAAAAACAGGCAGAAAACACAGGGAAAGGGCAAATCAATCCCACCACCACCACCAGAGAGCTACTGAAGGGACAAGCTTCCTATCTACACAAGCAACTCAGTTGGTACAGTGGCACCAGACAGTAAGCACTCAATGAATGCTAGTGATGATCAAACGGATAAAAAACATGGTTCTATTTCACACGAGATTATTCAATTGCGACCGGGCAGCTGGAGCGATCTGCCCCATACCAGAGCAAACAAGATACCTGAGTTCCCATTTGTTGTCTGAACCAAGCCCACTGAACAAGAATAAAATCTTGAAACCAAGAACAGAGCAGTTGTACACAGAACAAGGAGTTCTGTTAGAACTTGCTCCTTCCGATGATTTTCTTTATAAATGACTCTGCCGAGTTGTTCCATAGGCAAGAGAAGTCTGATTCCAGGACGTAAAAGAGAACTTCATCTGCGGCCTTTCTCCCATTACCGCGCTGCTGTCCCTGAGAAGGATCTATACTTTCACAACGTCAAGAATGAGAGGTATAAGGTTTCCAGAAACACCTCTTTCCAATAACTCAAACCCTGGTCTTGGCCACTTAGGCACAAAACACTAAATTTTGCTTCTCGGGCTTGCCGCCATCATCAATAACAATATCAGAAGGAAGCACCTTTTCTCTAGAGCCCAGTTTGCTCATCTGATAAATGAGAAGGTTTGACTAGATACCCCCTAATCCAAACACCCTTTGACTCTATCAGACACCAAAAGAGCTAGCCACCCCTCCCATCCAAGAAGCAGAAGGCAACAAGAGATTAGAGAAAAACCAAAGTCTCTGGGACCAAAAATGCAAACATTTCAGGAGACGCAACCCCTTGGCTTTGAACTGTGAAACAAGTCAATAATTTGGGCCAAAAAATTTTGCTCATAACCCTACCAGGTAAAGTCAAGTTGTTTTAACTATTTCCCTACTACACACCCCCCCACCCCAGGAATGAATGACCTCGTGCTGCAAATGTTCACCACTAAGGGATGACCAAACAGAGCCCAGGGGTGACTGTGGGGGTAAAATATGCTTCAGAGAAATGGGGATAGGGCAACTCATAGCTACCCTTAATCATAACTAACAGAGAACATACCATTCCACTGTCCTCCTAGCACCAAAATCCCATGACAGGAACTCCCATTCCAATGAATACTGTAACAAAGTCATAATCTAAAAATACATTCCCAAATGCTAGCAAAAACCTACAGGAAGCAAGGCTTTTTTGGTCTGATTGCAACACATTTTATACAACAGATACTCTCTCTAGTGTATACAGGTGCCTTCTCTAGTCACTGTACAGAACTCTAGTCCTTCTCTTCTCTAGAATTGTGCCTGTATTGTCCAAAAGAGAAGAGAGCTGAGTTTCGGTCCCATCAAGATGTGAATTCATTACCTTTTCACTTCAAAAATCTTCCTAATACAAAAAAGGTTTAACCACTCAAAACCTTTAGCAGCTCCCAATTGCCTTTTGAATATAGTTAAAATTGCTTCATCTGGGATGGACAAACTGACTCCACTCTACCTTGCCACCTTTGTTTTATTTCCGCCCCTCACACACTCTGGGTTCCTAGAACCCCAGGATGCCATCTCCAGCATCTGTTCATTGGCACAAGCCATTCCTCCTCATTTCTACCCATCAAAGTCCTTCTCTTTATTTAAAGGCTCAGTTCAGGTTCCACTTCCTCCATGAAGCATTCTCTTCCTCTTGAAATCTTCCCAGAACATTCTGTCTAGATCTCTCTTTTGATTCCATCACACTTTACTTTGTATCATATTTATCTGTATACAAGCTATATTCCCCTATTAGACCATAACTTCCTTGAGGGCAGTAACTGTGTTTTTTTTCATGGCCAATGCTATATATAGTACCTTGCACAGTGAAAGCACTTAATAAATGTTGGCTGAATTAAATTTAACTCTTCTCACTCCTCCCACCTCGAATATCCAAACAAAACAATTCTCCAGTCACCCACCCCAACCACAAAAATTGTGCAAGAGCTGGGAGTGACAAAAAAAGGAAAAGTGGAGAGAGTAGGATGGGAAAGAAGAATGGATAAGGAAAGGGAGAAAGTGGGAAGAGAAGGACAAGGAAAAGAAGGGAGAAGAGAAATGAAAAGAGGCACATATATGTACATACGTATGTACACATGCGCACACGCACACATGTGCATGCTCAGAGCATCGCTACCACCAGCTAATTCACCACAGAGATTCTCTCTGTAGGGCACCAGCTCTTATGCATGTCAGGTTCTACAGAGCAAGGATGGGATTTTTAGCCACAGATCCATGATAACTAAATTCCATTATATCAAAACAACACAGACAACCCCCTTAAGCTACTACAATAGGATATTACCTGTACTTTAAAAAGATTTTCAGAAAAGGCCAGGAGGTAGTAATTCTTCCCACTTGGACACTGTGTTAGCCAGGCTTACATTTTCTTATTTTCTTATGCCTCCCCCAACGATAATTCCTTACCCTCTTCAAGGTATCCATAGTCGGATCTCAGGGCCCTGGATCTCCTCCCAAATGGCTTCAGGATGGTGGTGGTGCAATGTCCCTGGCACATGGAGACTCTGCAAAGGAGCCGAACCTGCCTTAAGCTGGGGCTGTGACCTCTTGCCTTTTCCAGGACATGCCTGAACATCTATCTACTCTATAACTGTCAAGACCTCGCTCATTAATCTGTAACACACGGCACTGCTTTGGGAAGAGGGTCATTTCAAAGAACTGGAAAGGCCACTGGAGAGTAAAAACAGAGGCAGCAACCTCACACTCATGTGATGAGCTCTGGCAAACCCTCCGGTGGCAAGACTAAGGCCCAGGGAAGCCTCCAATTAGAGAAAATCAGCCATAGCTCCCTGGAATTCTGCACCCTGGAGGGAGGGACCTGGTTTAAGGCTAAGCTCATCGTTTGCACCACCATCACTCAGCAGTACCTATGACCTAAGGGAGAAGGGGCATCAGTAGGATCTGAGGTCCCCACACTGGACCAAAGTAATACCAGAAGAGAGGCTGAACAGCATTCTGAACCTCACCAGCCTCCCTTGCTCTAAGCTCCCAAAACAGACCATCAATTCATCTATGAAGCAGAAAGGGTAGTTTCAGGATGCCCCAAATTCCACTACAGTCAATGTGTCCCAAAACAACTTCCCTAAATGCCCTGAAAACTCCCTCCTGAGAGTCCAGAAGTCAGGCCAAAGGGCAGTCAGTGAGAGCGCTACAGATCCCATGGCTGGCCTTGGGGAGGGGTGACTGTTATTCAGGGGTGGTTAAGACTCAACCCTCCCATTGGTTTGCAGATTAACAACAACCCCATAAACTGATCAACTGTACTGAAAAGCAAACCCGGTACAGGAACAATCAGGAAGAAACTGAAATCATCACGGCATCTACACTAAGTTGAAGATGCTAGAGATCTACATAAAAAGGCCTTTAAGCACCATTATTTAACATCTAACTAAGCTTGTGTCGTAAGTCTGAATTCACCAAGTTGATCTCTGGGTACAATTAGAAACTTTGAATTCACTTTCTTCTGGCACATTGAGATTCTTGGTTGTGTGAAGCAAGACAACACTGTGACCTAGATGTAGGATGTTCAGACAAGAGGGTGAAATTTACAATATCTTTACCTCGGAGGGGGCCTCGATTACTACCATTCTCTAGCCATATCCCAACTACCAGGTACTCAAAGGCTACCAGGTACTCAAAGGCTAAGCGGGACACTTTATATTAACTCAGGAAGTAGAGCCTCACCATGCTGGGCCTCTGGGCAGAACTGAAGAGGCCTGGCTAAAGCAGGCCAGCAGACCGGGCTCCCTCTCATTTCTCAAAAACTTCACACAATCCAAACAAAGTTAACCACCTTCCTGCTTACACAGCCCCTCTGACAACACTCTGCCGCCTGGGCAGAATTAAGTCACTGTTCTCCAGGCAGGGCACATAGAGTCAGCATCAGCAGAGAAGGCAAGCCCCATTCAGAGGTCCTATACCCGGAACTCTGAGACTGAAACAACAACAAGAGGAGAGATGAGTTCACAAGCGTAAGGGTAGGGGGAGGAAAGGGGAGGTCCTCAGAGAGGGCTCACACTTAGGTATGGCCACACATGATGCATCAGAAGGCCATAGCCTGGATGAGGTTACGATCTATTTTGAGAGTAATATTATAGTATCTGTTTGCCAGCCCCACCCTCCGTGTGTCATCACGGAGGACTATGGACTCCAGCAGGGTTGCATGCTGCCATCCCCAGGATGTAGCTCATCTCAGAGGAAACTCCATTTTGGTGCCCCTGGGGCTTTCGAACAAGATGAATCTCAACATCAGTTAAAAGTACTCTGCCATCTTTCTCCTGACACCACTAAAAGAAGCCTGACATCTTCCTGTCAAATGTTCTTTTTCCCAAACACACAATCTGTTCTGCTTGGACTCCATTAAATATCATCTCATGGTAATGGGGCCAAAGGTAGCAAAGGCCACCACCATCAGAATTCCCTAAACTGGATGCTAAGCTCAGGTTTCCAATTAAGGCCTTTACATTTACCACACGGATGTGGGGCTGTACTTCCTAACAGATCACTGATGATTACCTAGTCACATGACCACAGATGCAGTTCTTAATTCAGGTGCCCATTGCCACCAAGAGGCTTTGGGAAACAAATTTGAGCACTATGGTATTTACCACACTCCTCTGTGATCCCAACACTGAAATACAGAAATCCTTTTTTTGAACGTTATATTTATAAGCACACTGTGCAAAGTGACAATTCTCAAATTTGCAAATTAGAAGTTACCAAAAAAAAAGTTAGGAGGACCTGAGTTCAAATCCGGCCTCAGACCAAATACTTGACGCTTACTAGCTGTGTGACCCTGGGCAAGTCAATTAACCCCAAATGCCTAAAAATTAAAAAAAAAGTTTACCAACCAGAGCATGAAAATACTTCGGTACATCAAAAAACAAAACAAAAAAGCAACAATAACCTAGCCACTCCCCTCCTCACCCAATTCTTGACAAGGAAAATTGTAGGAGGGATGACTTTGATATCTGCTGAGTTAAAGTGGTTTTGACACAGTTAAGCATCTCTAAATATGGTTGGGGGAAGGGATGAGCCAATGACTGGACTAGGAGAAGGCTAGCAGGCTGGGAGGGATGCTTATGATGCATACCCACACAAGACTGTGTGATCTAGCCTAGGAGTCATGGAACCCCAACAGTGAGGTACTGGGTGACCTGAGGTCAATCACTTAATCTCCCTAAGCCTTAGTTTCCTCATCTGCAGAATGTAAATAATGCCACTAGCCCCATCTATTTCACTGAGGTGGTCTAAGATCAAATGAGATAATGAATGGACAAGCACCACACAAAATTAGGAGGAAAGAACCATTCACAGGTGTGTCCCAGGTCAAAACAGAATGGTGAACATGACTGCCCAGAGTATTCCTGCCTGGTGACAGCCTTAGTCCTGAATTGTGGCCAGACTAGCCCACCTGCTCTACGTGCCAGGGGAAGGGGGGAAGGGCCTGCCAGGTGCCGGGGTTCACAGCAGCTCTCCTTCAGAGCACACCTACCTGGGTTGTTTATGAGGCCCTGGCCACTGGGGAGCTGTCAGCTGAGTCTCAATCTAGGTTCGGCTCATCTGGGTCCTTTGTCAAAGTCACACTCCTCAGGTTGTCCAAGAGTCGAATTCACCACCACTGTCACCACCACCATCACTGTCACCACCACCACCCCCACCACCACCACCACCACCACCACCACCACCACACACACACAGAGCTGAGATTTAAAGTTGAAAGAGGATGCTCGACTTTTTTTAGACTCTCTGAAGATGACACCCCCCCCCCACAGCAACTTCATGTTCAAATCACCACAGCTCTAAACCTTTGTTTTGTGTAATAATAGCTCCCATTTCTATGGTCTTTTAAAGTTAACAAGGGGCTTTCTTCACAGCCACCCTGTGTGGTGGGCATTACAAGTATTATCATCACCACTTTACAGATGAGGAAACTGAGGCTCAAAAAGATGAGGTCCCTTGCACAAGGTCACACAGTAACTAAGTGCTAGGCCTGGGATTTGAACCCCAGCCTCCTGACTCCTGACCCAGCCCTCTTTCCACAACACAATGCTCGACGCATAGGTAATCTGAGCCTCAAGAACAAGCAGCCTGACTTCTCGCTGGGCTCACAAAGCCTACCGAGGACAGAGGCAGGCCAGCCTCTGGCCCTGCTGACCAGGTCGCCCTCCAGTAAAGCACTCAGCAGAGCTCTCTCTGCACGCTGGACCAGGAAGAATAGTCCCTAAGAGGACTGAAGGATGGCAGAAGTTACCCCGAAGCTCAGAGAACAACCAGTTTGAGAGCTCAGATCATTAGCAAGGGATGGCCTATTTCCCACAGCAGACCTAAGGCTGACTGGGGAAGGATTGCCAATGCATTTGCTTTCATGTTCTTTCACAACTAAACACCTGCTCTGTCTCCAGCCATTAGAGAAAGACAGTTGGTGCAGATGGGGTTGGAAGCAGGGAGGAAATAAAAGAAAATAATTTTCTCCCCTGTAACGACTTTGATAGTTCCTGTGTATTTAGTTTTGGATTACCCTCACTCCAGCTTACTTTAATTAGGACCCTCTAAAGCTAGTCAGACGGGGATTCAAGTCACTCCACTTAAAAACACCTCCGAGGTGCAGCAAGGCCAACACTCATCCTCATTGTTTCCCCAAAGACAAGTCAAAGATGCAGTGTCATGGTTGGAAGGCACCTCAGAAGTCATCCAGAGAGAACAGAAAGCTCCTCCATGACATCTCTAACAACTGGGGAGCTCACCACCTCCTCATCAACTCATTCGACTCTGAAACAGGTCTAACTGTTGGGGAGTTTTAAGTTACACTGAACCAAAAATGTGTCCCTCCACCACTGCTACCCACTGCTCCAAGATCCACCCTCTGGCACCAAAGAAAACAAATCTAATCCCTCCCTCTCCACATATGACATCTCTTCAAGCACTTAAAAACAGTTACTTTATCCTTCCTCAGTCTGTGTCTTCTCTTACTGCCTTTATGAATGCTACAAAATTCATATTTTCTCCCTCCCCTTGAAATCTGCAAGGGATTATATGCTATAAGAAACAGACTTCAGTGTGGTAAGAGCTCTAATAGCAGGGGGGAAGAGGATGGAGGAGTGACCTCACCTATTTCCAACATGACAGCTGGGAAAACCCAATACATGAATGTGAGACGGTTTTGTAAACTTCCCATCCAAAAGAATGAGCAGCAGACAATCCCCCTATGGTTCCATACCTCTTACATCATGCCTAGCAAAGACCTCTCTCTCAGCTGGGTTTGCTGGATGAGACGATAGTGCTAAATGGAAAACCCACAATCAACTAGGCCAAGGATAGCTCATAAGGGCCTCCTTTTCCAGTTGTACATTAGCTTACCACCTGCTGGCTCCTTAGCTGGGGCCCACAAACATCAAGTGGGTGACCTCCAACCCTGACTGACAAGGAAAGCTCATCTTTGAGGACACAGTGAGAGGTGACTTACCCATCTCTACCTTTACTGACAATCTTCACTTCAAAGTAATAAATGCCACAGGCAGCAGGTATGGGGTGAGTTGCACGAACTGACGCAGCATCTTTGTGATTTTTGCCATGACCTGGAAGAAAGGGGTGGGGAAACTTTAGGAAAAGGAACTGCTAACAGCAGCCTCCCTCCTTACTGTTCGGTGATTATTACAGTGGAGCCCAGAACAAGGACTCACCACAAGTAATTCTCACACAGTAAAAGGAGGAATTCAACGACAATTCAATCAGTTAAAAGTATGGCCCTGCAGGTAACTATGTAAATGACCTACAGAATATGCTACGGCTGCAGGTTTTACTTTGTCTCACCTCTTCCAGGACTTGGAGAGACAGAAACAACAGCACTGACTGAGAAACTCTGGCAGCAATACAGATGAAAACTAGGTAACAATGTTCCCTAATAAAAGGTTGTGTGTATGTGACTTCTAAAGATAAGAAGGTGATGTCTGTCAGGCCTCTCAGGAAATTATGGCAGCCACCTTCGGAGCACCTGGGAAGTAGGGGTGGGAGAGAATCAATGTCCTTTTCTATTTACTTAAACGTTTCCACTTAAACACAGAAATGAGGGGCTTCCTGAGCAGGTCTAGCAGAGAGTTGTGCCAAGAGGCCTCTGGCTTATAATTGGGGAGGTCATCACCAATAGATTAACATCAGGAAAACTAGAAAATGGCAAATGGTTTGATAGAGTCTGAAGTACAGAAAGCTAAGAACCCTGTGTTGCAGGGCCCCTGGAGGGCCCAGTGCATTATGTAAGGTGCAGGCAGAAGATACAGAACACCTGCTGTGACTCCTGGAAATTTCATTAAGCCCTCAGGACAACCTTCCCCAGGGAAATAGGGGGGGGGGGAGGGGGACCCCAAACTGAATCAGGCTGAATTCAGAGAACACAGACAAAAGAAGGGTGGAAAGAGCATTAAGTGTATAGGTAAAAGGCTTAGGTTTTAGCTCAAATCACTCGGACTCCTTGGGCCTCAGTTTGCCTTCCCCCTCCCCCCCAAAAAGGAAAGGGTTAAGAGTAGATGATCTCTAACCCTAACCCCAAACCCCTATGGCCTAAGTCTATTTGTGATGAAATAAGGAGACAAAGCTATGAGGTAGGACACACTTTTACACACACACATACACACACACACACACACACACACACATACACACACGAGGAAAGCCCTCTCTGATCATGGAAAGGCCTGAAAGGGAAGGAATGAGCATGGGGATGAAGGACGGAAATTGGGGGCGGGGGGGGTGCGGAGAGGGACTGTGGGCCCTCCCCCCACCCCTATCCCCACCCCCACCTCCCCTCCCCAAATATCAGCCGGAGGCTCGGACAGCAGGGAGGAGATTCCGCTGCAAGGTGCGGTGGGAAAAGTCCCGGATTGGGCAATCACAAGGCCCGGGTTCAAATCCTAGCTCCAGCACCTGGGAGCCGTGTGACCTTGGACCAGTCTCTTTCCCTCTCTGAGCCTCAGTTTCCTCACCTGTGAAATGGGGGATGGTGGAGGGGGCGGTGCGCTAGGCGGTCTCTAAGCTCTCTCTAGATCCCATGAGCCCTGTCCAAGGGGGGCCCGGCCCCGCGGCCCCCCGCGGCCCCCTCGTCCCCCACGGCCCCGACCCCGGCACCTTTGTAGTGGACGCGGAGGTTGCTCTGGGAGAGGCCGATGTAGTTGTACTTGTCCTTGGGGCTCCAGGAGCGGGGCAGCGGCGTCTCGTGCTGGTTGACAGCCGGGTAGAGGCGCTGCAGGCGCCGGGTCAGCTCCTGCTCCCCGGGTGAGGGGAGCCCGCCAGCGCCGCTGCCGCCCCCGCCGCAAGACTCGCCAGCTGGGGGGCTCCCCGCTCCCGGATCCGCCGCCGCTGCCGCCATCTTGGAGGGAGCCGCTATTGTGTCACAGAGAGGCGGGGGTAGACAAGCACCGGATCCGCCGCACCCAGCCAATAAGCTGCGCGCCCACGGAGGCCGCAGGGAAACTGAGTTCGACTTGCGCGTCCACACGCGTGTCTTCCCTTCGGAATGACTACATGTCCCACAGTGCCGGCGGCCTCAGGGGCGGCCCAAGTTCATTCGGCAGGGCGGACGCGCACAGCTTGCTGGGAATGGTAGTCCGTATCTCTTCAGTTGGAACCCTGTCAAGTGGAAACTTTCGGAGGGCAAAAACTACAATTCCCTAGAGGAAAGCGGCCTCGGCCTCTCAGCCTTCGCCACACCCCCGAAGCCACAGTCATTCTGTTGCCTTGGAGCGTGTTAACTTGTTTGTCTCTAATTACTACTTGTCACCTGTGTGAGTGTCCTAGGCAAGTCTCCCCCAAGCGGACGTGACTTTCTCCAGGCGATTACATGTGTCTTTACTTCCACGACCTCCGATACAAGGGGCCAGAGCTGCTCCTAATCGGGGGTAGGGAGCCTGACCTAGCTGCGTGCCGCGCGACTCAGGCAGTATCGCGGCCACCCCCGTGCTCGGGGGTCTTCTCCAGGCAGCGTTTCCACGGCGACAGACTGTAAACAAATACCGGCTGAGGCTCCTGGAGTCAGCCGCTGTAGGTTGCGGGCGAGCGGTTGATGCCCTAGGAGAGGGACGGGCCCCCAGACTATGGCTCTCCCTCGACCGGCAAGCGATATTACTTTCTCCCAAGCAACAGAGAGGTATGGCTTGGGCAGAAGCTTGATTCCCCCTTCTTGCTTTCTCCTTCCGGGAGAGCTCCAGCCCGGTCTGGGTGAACCCAAGAGAAAGCTGGGCTCAACTGCAGGCGGGCAAAGCTCGTACCCTGCCTGCAAGAGACTGGCTCTCGCTGTGAGAGTGCCCAAGTTTATTAGGATAGTAATTGCAAATAATAACTAGTATTTACATAGCGCTTTAGGTTTCCAAAGTGCTTTGTACATGGTAGATGATTTGGTCCTCACAGCCCTGTGAGGTAGGTGCTAGTATTTATTCCCATTTTATAGAAGAGGAAACTGAGGCATACCCTGATTCAACAAATGATTCAGTAAACCCGGAACAACTACAAAATCCTGGGTTTGGCTTTTAAACCCTTTTATAACCTGTCCTTTTCTTACCTTTAAAGTCTAAATTACACCTTACCTCCCTCTTCTCCTCTATCCTCCAACTCTGCTGTCCATTGACACTGAACTTCTTGCTCTTTATCTCCCTACTCTTGGCGTTTTCACTGGATGTCCCCCATGCCTGGGGCTCTATCCTTCCTCATCTCCACCTCCTGGCTTCCTTCAAGTGTCTGAGGCCCACCTTTGGCAAGAAGCCTTTCAGGGCTTCCTTATTTCTAGTGCCTTACCTCTGAGACTATCTCCCGTCTATCCAGTATGTCTTTTCTTTGTACAAAGTTGTTGGCATATTGTCTGCCCCATTAGACTGTGAGTTCCTTAGTAATATCCATCTCCTTAGTTGATCCATCTCCAGAAAAAGAACTGACGAGCTCTTAAGTGAAGATTGAAGCACTTTATTTTATTTATTTTTCATTTTCTTTACTTTTCTTGCTTTTGTTTTGTTTCATTTTTTTTTTGTAACATGGCTAACGTGGAAATTAGTTTTGAATGACTTCACATGTATAATTGACATATTGCTTGCCTTCTCAGTGGGTGGGGGGAAGGGCTGGAGGGACGGAGAGAATTTGGAACTCAAAATTTATAAAAATGAACATTAAAAAAATAAAGCAAAGAAATGGATATTAAAAACAATAATAGCTAGCATTTCTATAACACTTACTATGTGCCAGGTACTACTATAATCCCCATTTTACAGTTGAGAAAACTCAGGTTAAATAACTTGTGCAGGGTCACAGAGTCGATATGTGAGGACAAATTTGAACTTGGGTCTTCCTGACTTCAGGCTCCTCTCTCTATCCACTGGGCTACCTAGCTGCCTCCTTGCAAGCAGGGACTGGCACTGTCTTTCCTTGTACCCCAGTGCTTACCATAGTGTCTGACACATAGTAGGCACTTAAAAAATGCTTGTTGACTTGACTTGAAGCTAAGCTAGGTTAAGGGACTTGCCCAGGATCACACAGACAGAAAGTGGCTGAGGCCGAGATTTGAACTTTGGTTTTCCTTACTCCAAGCACACGCTTTATCCGTTACTGACACCTAGTGCCCACTCCATTAGTTTGGAGTCATGGAATAACTCTTATTTCCATGGTGTCTTAAGGTTTGCAAAGGGCTTCCTCACACCAGCCCTGTGAAGTATGTATAATCCCTACCAGTATTATCCCTCTCCTCATATTTCAAGATGACAAAACTGGGACTTTGGTAGCTGAAACCATTTACCCTGGGGCACAGAGGGCCTAGTAAAGTGTCAGAGGCAGATTCGAATCCAAGGTTGCCTGACTCCAGCTCCAATTCTTTCTTTCTGTTCTACTCTCCTGTGTCTCTCACAAGATTTAGAGCTGGAAGAGATCTTGGAGATTTAGTCCAACCTCTCATTTTAGAGAGGAGAAAACTGAGATCCAGAGTAGGGAAGTGATTTGCTCTAAGTTACACAAGTGACAGAGCCAAGAATAGACCTCTCAGCTTAAAAACAGAGAAGGAAATTGGGACCTGGAGAAAAGAAGAATTTGCTCCAGATCACACAGGTTAAATTCGAGGTGCAGTCCTATTAGGTGGAGAGATTCACCGATAATAAAAAAACCTCTTGCTTCTATAGCACTTAGGATGACACAGTTTAAAACTGGAGTGGTCCTTAGGCCTCAAAACAATCAAAACTCTACATTTTACAAAGGGATAAATTAAGGCCCAGGATGGTCACGAGTCTTGCCCAGAATCACACAGCTGGAAAGTAAGAGAGCAAAGTTTTCTGACTTTGAATCTCTTGTCCTTTTCACCACTTCTCACATCCTATCACACTCCCCCTCAGTTCCCATCTCAGCTCCATTACCATTCATTTGTATGTCCTTAGGAAGATCACTTCCTTTCTCCGGGTTTCAGCTTTCTCATCTGTAAAATTAGCAGGTTGGACTAGATGATCTCCACAGGCCTTCCCAGTTCTTAAATCCAACGATGCCTTTCTTGAAGTTCACGAACTGCACAAAATCAGTTAAAGTGATACTGCTCCCAGCCCCTAGCGCCCCAAGAGGTAAAGGACAATAAGGATACACAAACAGTTAGGATGTCCTGTGAACTAATACCTACATTCATTGAATTAAGTAAAACACAAGGGATTTGCAGTCAGCCTACATTCAAATCCCAGATCAGATAACTGTATGGTCTTCTCAAGTCACTGTTCCTCATTTGCAAAGTAAAACCTATGAAGTTATCTTTCATATCAGCTATTGGCAAAGGGGGAGGTGCATGTTGGTAGCTGTTGAATGAAGAGGCCTTAGAAGGTGAAAGGTGTTGATGATGAAGATGAGGACCTGAATCAGGGCTTCTTCACAGAGGATTTTTCCCATTGTTTTCACAGGTTCTATAAATGATGAAATGCTTTGGGCATAATAAGTTCCTAATAAATGGTTGTTGAGTTAATAAATACTCACCCCACTGCCCTGTGCCAAAACTTAAGAAAACCTGTTATCAAATCTGGCCTCAGATACTTACTAGCTATGGGCAAGTCACTTACCCTCTGTTTGCCTCTGTTTTCCTTAACTATGAAATGGGGATACTAATAGCATTTACATCCCAAAGTTGTCGTGAGGATCAGGTGAGATAATATTTGTAAAGTGCCTGGCACATAGTAGACACTATAGTAATGTTCCTTTATAGGGGCAGCTAGGTGGTGCATTGGATAGAGCACTGGCCCAGGAGTCAGGAGGACCTGAATTCAAATCCCAGCCTCTGACACTTACTAGCTGTGTGCCTCTGGGCAAGTCACTTAACTCAGATTGCCTAGCCCAAAAAAATTTTTTTAATGTTCTTTTATTAAGGAGCTCACTGTCTAATTGGGAAGATAATATGCCAACAACTTTGTACAACGAAGATAAATACTAGATCAGTTGAAAAGAATCCAGTATGGTCTGGGTTCAGATATTGGCTCTGATACTACTACTTTGAACTTGGGCAGGTTGAAAAATAAGAACCTAGAACGAGTTTATTTCTAAGGCCTCATCTCGAAGTGTAACCTCTGTTATGCTTGATCCTTGGGATTTCTCATCAGGGGGAAAAAACCCTGGCCACAGGTATTTGTATTGGCACCAGCTGAATTCCCCTTTGTTTTGCCTGGAACTTCGAATCCATCTAGAAGGGTGTGAAATGCTGAGAAGCAGTATCATGACCCATTCTCATGGTACCCTCCTTTCGATGAGATTCTGAGTGCTGTAAGAAGTTACCAGCTGTTAATAGGAAGGGAACAGTAATACCCCCTGCCCTAAGGCAAGTCAAGTCCAGAATGCGACCCCACTCTCTTTAAACCATTTTGAAATGGAACTGAAGAGAAACCCTTTCCATTGGGACTGGTGGAGAGATGGAGGGATGCGGGAACAAAATGGAATTGCTTCAACACAATCTGGCTCCAATGGAGACAACCCTAACTACCTACCCATGGGGCTGGAACCCTGTTGGAATTTGGTAGACCACTGAAGATGGGAGAACAGCACCACCTAGAGGACATCTGTTCTTATTGGTTCCCTGAAAGCTTGGCCCCCGTCCCATCTGCCCCTTAGAGAGAACTCATAAACTCAGCCTGTCAAGAGTAGCACTGAGAGTTATTTGGCTCCACACAGTTTTTTCAAGTTATCATTTATTTATTTTTAACATTTTTTTCTTTGTAAGTTTTGGGTTCCAAATTCTCTCCCTCCCTCCCACCCCTTCCCCTCCTACTGAAAAGGCGAACGAAATGATATCAATTAATTATACATGTAAAATGATGCAAAATCTATTTTCATATTAGCCATATCACCAAAAAAAGGTAAAAATAATAAAGAAAATTATACTTCAATTTGCACTCAGAGTTCGTCAGTTTTCTCTCTGGAGGTAGATAGCATTTTTTCATCATACATCATTTGGAATTGTCATGTATCACTGTATTGATCTGAGTAGCCAAGTTTTTCAGATCGTTACAACATTGTTGTCACTGTGCACGATGATCTCCCAGTTCTTCTCACTTCACATTGCATCAGTTCACTTAGGTCTTTTCATGGTTTTTCTGAAACCACCCCCTTCGTCATTTCTTATAGCACAATAAGTTACTCCATCATAATCATAAGCCACAACCTGTTCGGCCATTCTGAAATTGATGAACATCCCCTCAATTTACAATCCGATTATTTGCCACCAGATAAAATAACTGCTATAAATATTTTTGTACAAATAGGTTCTTTTCCATTTTTAAAAAATCTCTTTGGGAAGGGGCAGCTAGGTGACACAGTGGATAGAGTACCAGCCCTGAAGTCAGGAGCACCTGAGTTCAAATCTGGCTTAGACCAAATATTTGACACTAGCTGTGTGACCTAGACAAGTCACTTAACCTCAGTTGCCAAAAAAAAATCTCTTTGGGATACAGACCTAGTAGTGGTATTGCTGGGTCACAAGATAATGCAGTTTTATAGTTCTGAATTGTTCTCCAGAATGGTTGGAGCAGTTCACAACTCCACTGTGCATTACTGTCCCTGTTTTTCCATATCATCCTTCAGCATTTATCATTTTCCTTTTCTATAATAATAGCCAATTTGATAGGTGTAAGGTGGTACCTCAGAGTTGTTTTAATTTGCATTTCTTTAGTCAATAATGATTTAAAGCATTTTTTATGACTATAAGTAGCTTTGATTTCTTCTTCTGAAAGCTGCCTATTCATATCAATTGGGGAACGGCTCTTTTTTTATGTATAAATTTGTTTCAGTTCCATATATATTTGAAAAATGAGGCCTTTATCAGATCAACTTGCTGTAAAAATTTTTTGTATCATTGCATTGGTTTTTTTATTAATTTATTTTGATTTATCAATAATCACTTCCTTATGCTTTTGAGTTTAAAATTTTTCTCCCCTTCCTCCCCACTACCCTCCCCAAGACAGTGCACAATCTGATATAGGCTATACATTTACATTCATATTAAATATATTTTCATATTAGTGATGTTGTAAGTAAAGATTAGAACCAATAGGAGGAACCATCAGAAGGAGGAAACAAAGCTCAACAGATGAGAAAAAAAAATAGCAATTCAACTTTCATAGTTCTTTCTTTGGTTGTGGATAGCATTTTCCATTACAAGGCCTCTGGAGGTGTCTTAGATCCTTGTATTGCTGGGAAGGGTTAAGTTTATCAATATTAGTCATCACACAACGTGGCTGTTATTGTGTACAACGTTCTCTTGGTTCTGTTCACTTCACTCAGCATCAGACCATACAAGCCTTTCCAGGTTTTTCTGAAGTCAGCCTCTTCATCATTTCTTATAGCACTATAGTATTCTATCACATTCATATACCACAACTTGCTCAGCCATTCCCCAATTGATGGGCATCCTCTCAATTTTCCATTCTTTGCCACCACAAAAAGAGCTGCTATGGATATTTTTATACATGTATTATTCCATTGTTTATGGTACCTTTTAGCAAAACATATTTTCCCTGATTTTCTTTTTTAATTAGGTCTATTTTTGCTTTTGCTGAAATCATGATTGCTACCCCTGCCTTTTTTTTTTTTACTTCAGCTGAAGCGTAATAGATTCTGCTCTAGCCTTTTATATTAATTCTCTGTGTATCTTTCTCTTTCAAGTGTGCCTCTTATAAACAATGTATTGTTAGTTGCTTTTTTCTGATACATTCTGCTATCTGCTTTCCTTTTATGGGTGAGCTCATCTCATTCATATTCAGTTATGATTATTAACTATGTACTTCCCTCCATCCTATTTTCTTCTGTCTGTTGTTTTCTTTATTTTTTTTTAATCTTATCCCTCCTCAAAAGTCTGTTTTGCTTCTGACCACTGCCTCTCTAAATCTGCCCTCCTTTTTATCATCTCCTCCTCTCCCCCACCCACATCTCTAGTACCCTTCTCCTCTTATTTCCTTATTGGGTAAGATAGATTTCTACACCCAGCTGAGTGTGTGTGTATATTATTCACTCTTTGAACCATTCTGATGAGAGTGAGGTTCAAGCCTTGCCTCCCACTCCCCCCACACTGTAAAAGTTCTCCCTTGCAAGCCTCTTTTAGGTGAGAAAATTTTCCCCATTCTACCTCTCTCACCTTCTCCCAGTGCAGCTCACTTTTTCGTCCCTTCATTTTTTTTTTAATCATCCCAACATAACTGACTCACATTTATGCCTTGTCTGTGTAGACTCTTTCTAACTGTCCTAATGACAAAGTTCTTAGGAGTTACATGTATCATCTTCCCATATAGAAATATAAACAGTTTAACTTTATTGAATCCCTTATGATTACTCTTTCAGGTTTACCTTTTTATGCTTCTCTTGAGTCTTATGTTTGAATGTAAGATTTTCTATTCAACTCTGGTCTTTTCATCAAGTATGCATAAAGATCCTCTATTTCATTAAATTTCCATTTTTTCCTCTGAAGGATTATGCTCAGTTTTACTGGGTAGGTGATTCTTGATTATAATCCTACTTCCTTTGCCTTCCAGAATATCATATTTCAAGCCCTCTGATCCATTAACTTGGAAGCCACTAAGTCTTGTGTGATCCTGACTGTGGCTTCATGATGTGTCAATTATTTTTTTTTTTTTTTTGGCTGTTTGCAGTATTTTCTCCTTGACCTGGGAGCTCTGGAATTTGTCTATAATATTCCTGGGAGTTTTTAATTTGAGGATCTTTTTTCAGGATGTAATTGGTGTTGTTTTTTTTTTTTTAATTTCTACTTTGCTCTCTGGATCTAAGATATCAGGGCAGTTTTCCTGTATAATTTCTTTTTTGGGGGGGGGGGGGGGTTGGTGAGGCAGTTGGGGTTAAGTGACTTGCCCAGAGTCACACAGGTAGTGAGTGTTAGGTGTCTGAAGCCAGATTTGAACTCAGGTCCTCCTGACTCCAGGGTCGGTGCTCTATCCACTGCGCCACTTAGCCTCTCCCTCTTGTATAATTTCTTGAAATATGATGTCTAGGCTCTTTTTTTAATCATGGCTTTCAGGCAGTCCAATAGTTCTTAAATCATCTTTCCTCACTCTATTTTCCAGGTCAGTTATTTTTCTGATAGTTTATATTTTCTTCTTTTTTTTCATTCTTTTGATTTTGTTTTATTTCTTGATGTCTCATAGAGTCACTAGCTTCCAATTTTAATTTTTAAGGAGTTATTTTCTTCAGTGAATTTTTATACCTCCTTTTCCATTTGGTCTATTCTGCTTTTTAAGTAGTTCCTTTATCCAGTGAATTTTTGTGCCTTTTTACCAAGCGGTTAATTCTCTTTTCATAATTTTCTTGCATCACCCTCATTTCCTTTTCCAATTTTTCCTCTATCACTCTTTTTTTAATTAATTCCCTCTACCACTCTTATCTCTTTCTTTAACTTTTCCAGGAATTCTTGCTGTCCTTGGGTCCAAGTAGCATTTTTATTTGAGGCTTTGCTTGTAGCTGTTTTCATGTTGTTGTTTTTTTCCTAAGTTTATGTCTCAGTCTTCTCTGCCACTGTAGTAGATTTTGATGGTCAAGTTATTCTTTTATTGTTTGCTCATTTTTTCCAGTTTATTTCTTGGCTTTGAACTTTATGTTAAAGTTGGGCTCTGCTCACCTGGGTGTGGGGAGGCCCTGTGTGCCAAATTTTAGGCTTTTTTGTGCTACTGTTTTCAGAGCTAGTCATGGGGATCTGCAAGTTTTTAGTGCTTCCAAGGTGATGTGATCTGGGGAAAGGAGTGGTCACTGCTGTCCTGGTCTGTGTTCTGGTCTTTACCCAGGAAAGGTCCTGCTTTCCTCCAGCCACAAGTGCTAATGCTGCTCTTGGCCCTGGAACTATGACCACATCCCTTGCTCTCCTGCAGTCACAAGTGCTAGAGCTCCCCTCTGCCTTAGAACTGTAACCAGGAACCCTACTCCCTTGTGACTGACCACAAGCACTCCTCTCTGTCCTGGAACTGCAGCCCAAAACTGCATATGCACAATATGCCGATCAGCTACCAGTCAGCACCGGCTGCACCCAGTGCCAGCAAAGGGCATCCTTTAATCTCTTTCTGACCAGTTAATGCATCTGGGCTGAGGGCTCCCAAAGCAGCTACTGCTGCTTCTACAGCCTTCACAGCTGCCTCAAAGGCCGGCTGCTTGGTGTTCCTGCCAAACTCTGGGCCAGCTCCCACTCCACTGTCAGAAATCTCTCTTTGTGACCTCCTAGGTTGTCTTAGGCTTGAAAGATGACTCACCCTGACCTTGCTGGCTCTGCTGCCCCAAAATTTGATTTGAGGAATTATTTTAAAGTTGTTTCGAGGGAAATGTTGGAAGAGTTCAGTTGGGTTAATGCCTGTATCCCTCCATCTTGGCTTCCTGTCCCATTAGCAGTCCACACACTGGGTTCTTCATCGGGTTAGGCTTCAGGCTGTCTGCACATCTCTGGCCTCTCTCATTGTTTACTCCTGAACCATATTTTCCAAAACTGCTTTTGCCATCCTCCCCTATATCTGTTTTGTTGAAGTCCCTTATGCCGCTTTTGTAACAAAGTCATCAAATGTTAAAGTATATGTAGATTGTACATCACACCTATCAGATTGGCCAACATGACAAATCAGGAAAATAATAAATGTTGGAGAACATGTGGAAAAATTGGAACACTAATGCATTGTTGGTGGAGTTGTAAAATGATCCAGCCATTTTGGAGAGCCATTTGGAACTATGCCCAAAGGGCTATAAGACTGTGTATACCCTTTGACCCAGCAATAGAACTTCTAGGGCTGTATCCCAAAGAGATCATAAAGATGGGAAAAGGACCCACATGTACAAAAATATTTATAGCAGCTCTTTTTGTGGTGGCAAAGAATTGGAAATTGAGAGGATGCCCATCAATTGGGGAATGACTGAGCAAGTTGTGGAATATGAATGTAATGGAATACTATCATGCTATACGAAATGATGAGCAGGAGGACTTCAGAAAAAGCAGGAAAGACTTGTATGGACTGATGCTGAATGAAGTGAGCAGAACCAGGAGAACGTTGTCCACAGTAACAGCCACATTGTGCGGTGACTAACTTTGATAGACTTAGCCCTTCTCAGCAGTGCAAGGATCTAAGACAACTCCCAAAGTCTCATGGTGGAAAATGCTATCCACATCCAGAGAAAGAACTATGGAGTTTGAATGCAGATCGAAGCCTACTATTTGCTATTTTCTTTCTTGTGGTTCCTCCTATTGGTTCTAATTCTTCCTTACAACATGACTAATATGTTTAATAGTAATGTATATGTATAGCCTATATCAGATTACACACTTTCTTGGGGAGGGAGGGGGAGAAAAATTTTAAACTCAAAAGCTGATGGAAGTTATTGGTGATAAATCAAAATAAATTAATAATAAAAAGAGAAATACAAAAAAAAAGTATATGTAGATTGAGCATGGGGCCTGAAGTCAGGATGACCTGAGTGCAGATCTAGCATGGGCGAATGACTTAACCTCTTTCTGCCTCAGTTTTCTCCATGGTAAAACAGGGATGGATAATAATAGTACCTACCTCCCAAGGCTGTTGTGAGGATCAAATGAGAGAATATTTGTAAAGTGCCTGGCACATAGTAGGTGCTCTAGAAATGCTATTATTATCAGAGCACTAAGAGGTTAAATAACTTGTCGAGGCTCACTCAGCTCCGGCTTGAGCCCAGGTCTTCCTGTCTCTGAGGCCCATTCTCTGTCCTCTAAGCCAGGCTGCTGCTCCACTTCTTGGCGATGTGCTTTGTCAGGGTTGATCATGAGCACTGCCATATGTCCCATGGAACGATGTTTTGGGTTGGCCCTGGATGTGTGACTAACCAGGCCCTCTGGCTTGATCGAGCCCTCCAGTGAGAACCTGTGAGCCCTCCTTCCGTTAAGCGGCAACTGCCTTTTGTCTTCCAGTTTCCCTTGTAGTAAGCATGACAAAACTGAAGTGAGCCAAGAGACTCCTCCCGTAAAATAGCGGAGCATATCTGGATGGAGAGACCGCTGACTCGAGTCAGAGGCTTGGCTTCGTGGTGTGTCCCTGTGGCCTCAGACAAGTCCTTTGACTTCTGTGGACCTCGGTTTCCTTACCTGTAAATTGAGAGGGCTGCACTAAATGGTGCCCAAGTGCCTTCCGCCCCCAGACCTGTGGTCTTATATCACCCACTCTCAGCCACCTGGACAAGGATCTCGCATTAACAGCGCTAATAGCCATGGGGATCTTAATAGAGAGGGATTGTTAGTACTTTCTGTTATTCTGCCGATGTCTCTGAAGAAAGAGAAAAGGCCGCCCTGGGTGAGGAGCCGCTGGGCACCGTTCGAGGCTGGTCCTCGGAAAGGACGGAAGACAGTCTGTGGTTGGGGCCATGCATGCGACCTTTCTGGGATGGCAGAAACCATCCAGACTGGGGGCTGCTTTACAGTGGCCTCGGCGAACCTTGGTGAGGCATGAGAACACGATTCTGTGAGGGAAGTTTCTAGTTATTGCTAACATTAGCCATTCATCTTTTAAGAAAAGCTTTACATTTCACATTTTCCTTACAAACCCTGTGAGGTAGACACAGCGAGGATTATCATCCCCATTTTACAGATGAGCAGATGGAGGTCAAGGGACTTTGTTCACAGTCACACAGCTACTCAGGAAGAGAACCAGGGCCCAAACCTAGACTTTCCAAACTCCCCGGGCCAGGGTGTTTTCCTTTTCCTTCCACAAGTCTAATCTGCTGCCCTCCTTAGCACGTCTGGCTCCAGTACTTGTCCTGTTCTGCTTCCATTAGTCACTAAACATTTTTTTTTTTTAGTCAATTGAAGGTTAAGTGACTTGCCCGGGGTCACATAGCTACTGAGTCCAGATTTGAACTCAGGTCCTCCTGACTTCAGGACTGGTGCTTTATCCACTGTGCCACCTAGCTGCCCCTCTGTCACTGAACACTTATTAAGCACTTACTGTGTGCCAGGCATTATGCTCTGAGAAACTCTAACTATTTATCTAATGCCAAGAGATAACCAAAACTCATGATTTTAGGACTAGTGAGAAACTGACCCAGGACCAAAACACAGATCCTGGGACTCCAAGCTCTTTCTACTTCAGAATAACCTGTAAAGTTCCACCCCGCTCCAAGACCTCTCACCCCATAACCCTTCCTTCACCGCTGGGCCAGTGACTGCCTGAGGCTTCAGGAAATTCGGGAAAGATCCACTCTCCTCCTTTCTACTTACCACAGACTGCCTCATCACCCCCACCACATCTTCCCACGGTGCCCAGTTGGTATTTTTTTTGTCTCTTTCTATCTGGCAGCCAAAACACTTGGATGAAATGCATGACAAAGCAGGCTGATGTGAGCACTTTGTCCTGTACTTGTGGTAGGCAGACCTCTAGGCTAGGATGTGCTGGTGAAAAGAAGAAAAACGTTTCCAGGGAAGAACAGAGTAGGTGCCCTGGACACTTCGTTTTCTCCATTGGTCTCCACGAGGTGGAGGAAGGGAAAGGGGTGGAGCCCATCGATGCTTCTGTATTTCTCCTCTACAAAAGCCCTGGGGTATCCGATACCCAATGACAGGCTCTTGTCATTCTTCTCATTCAGAGACCATCTTGCTCATCCTACAGTAAACACCACATCCAACCCTCTCCCAGATGCCAAGACTCTCTATAAACGTAAGATCTTTCAGCACCGCAAAACTCCGGTGAGTGGGCATTTCCTATCAGCATCCTCCCAAGGTAGCTGACAGGCTGGGGTGCCCAAGCTAGCTGGACCCACTGAACTCTTCCCCTCCTCCATCTCAATGATGGGAGGGTGACATGCAGAAGCTATGGGGCCCTCCAACGGTGCAGCCAATCCACAGTGAGGGTGCTCCCCGTGCTATATGCAGGCAGCCCCTGGCATCTCTATTAGCCAGTCCCCACGCCCAGAGGTTAAGGGTCACGTGCACAGTCACAACCTAGGCAGAGTGAGAGTGAGGGCTCTGAATGCAGCAGTATTTCCATGAAACCAGACTTCCTCACAGTCCATTGGCCAACAGGCATTTATTAAATAGTGCCCTGTGCTAGGCACTGGGCTGAAGCAGAACCCCACCCTGCTCACGGGAGCTGACAGTCCAGTGTAGGGGACAGCACCCAGCAGCCATGTACTCACAAGATACAGGCCAAGTCAGTGACTGGGAGGTTGGAGGTCAGGAAACCTAGAGAGCCCCGGGCTAGGGGCTCAGCAAAGCGAGGTATCTCTCTTGAACCTATTTCTCAGCCGCTTCATTTTTCCACGGGTGGCCGTCTCTCCTCATGGCCTGCGTATGCCAGTGCACAAGTTATCTTACAGAACCGCAAACCCTGCTCAACCACCAACAAAACAGGGTAAGCATGTGGGAGCAAGCATACACATGCACATGCATTCACACTCAACAGGCACACACATATATGTACACATGCCTACTCAAGCACACAGCTTCACACAGATGCTCACACACAAACTCTCACAATGCAAATGTGCACCCATATGTACGCATGCATGTGCTCACACACGTGTACACACATTAACATATACATATGCGCATGCATGTATGTGCTCCTTCTTTCCAATCAGGCCAGCCTGATGTGCGTTCTTGAACTCTTTCTGTATCTGGAGCTCTCTAGAAGGGCTGTCTAGAAGGGTATGGCTGTCACTGTACAAAACAGGGGGTCCATGTGGCAGGCCAGATTTTTCCAAGGTGATCCCAGCCTTTCTGCTCTCTTCCTACCGGATGCCTGGAGTAACTAGCGCTGTGGCCACTTCATTCAGGTGGTTGTTTCTAAATACTCTGCACGTGAACAGAGCTGAGCTTCTTCTGGGCTGCAGACTGTCCAGAGGGCCTGGGGGCCGGGGGGTGCTGGGAGGTGGGAGAACTGCCCCACGGATGAGAAATATCCCTTCCCAAAAAGTAAATTGATCTAGGCTTCTGTCTGCAATGAAGAACCAACCTCCTTCCCAATGCTGTTTCCCACAGGGCCAGAGACAAGGCCGCACTCAACATTTCAAAGCCGCGATACCTGGAACAGCTCGAAAACTACCTGAGGAAAGAGCTGCTTCTTCTGGACATGAAGAAAGACAACTCTGAGGAGCTCAAGCTCCAGGTGCGGCTGCTCCATCAGCCCTGGAGAAGGGGGTCCCTGGAGGAGGGAGCTCCTCACTGGGAAGCATCCTGGGGCTGAGAAGCCGCTGCCCAAGCCCTCCTGTGTGCACAAGGCCAATAGGGGGTTAGATTGGAGTCAGACCCTCAGGTCAGAGGAGATGTTGACCCCAGGAGAAAGTCTATAAATGACTGGCCAGAAAGGTGCAGTCCAACTCCAAGGCACAGGAGATACAAAAATAAAACAACAAAAAACAATCCCTGCCCTCAGAGAGTTTGTACTCTAATGGAGGAATGTAGGTCAGCGTTGGGGGATCAGGAGAGGTGTCCCCTAGGGTGTGGCACATGGACCTTGAAGAAAGGATTCTAAGAGGAAGAGAGTGCATTCCATATGTGAGGAAGACTGAGAAAAAGCCTGGAGGTAGAAGGAGGAGGAGTACTGAGTTCAGGACCTAAGATGGCCCATTTGGCTGGATATTAGAGTGCAGGAAGGGACATAAAGGCTGAAGCCAGACTGTGAAGGACTTTAAATACCAAATGGAGGAGTTTGGATCTGAAAAGCACCAGGGAACCACTGGACCTCTTTGGAGCAGGGCTGTGATAGGGCAAGGCCTCTGCTTGAGCAATGTCACTATGGCAGCTGCGTAGAGAACGGACCGGAGAGGGAGACAGGCTGGAGTCCAGATGTCCAGTTAGGAGGCTGTTGTGATAGTCTAGACAAGAAGTGGAGTGACCATCAATGGGATAGTGTCAATATGAGCGGAGATAAGGGATAGATAGGAGAAACAGTGCCAAAGTAAATCACTCAGACTGACTGCTTAGAGCCCAGCTGTTCAGAGGTCTCATCAGTGGCAGCCGACCCACTGAGATGAGCATACAGCAATGAGTCTTGGTGTTAAGACAGCTGACTTGACACTAGCTAGCTGTGTGACCTCAAGAAAGCCCCTTCCTCTCTCTGGGCCTCAGTCTCCTGATCTGTCAGATGAAGGACTTCAACTCTTTGCTACTCTGAGCTCTCCTAGAATTCAAGAATTCTGTGTTTCTCTTGAGTCCTTACTGAGAGGACAGCGGTTCTCACCCTTAAGGTTTCCAGGGGCGTCTCCAGACTAACCCATATGGGCCGTCCTCACGTGAGCGGCCACAACGTATGTGTCTACCCTCTGCTAAGCTACCCATTGACAGAGTAACATCCCTGCCTTTTAGCTTCTTACAGTCAAAGATGGATGAGACAGATGGATACAGATCACAAACTCACATAGGAAAAATCCTGACCTAGCACAGACTTTTAAAAAATAGGATTATGGCACTAACATTATCCATGCATCTTACAGAGTCAAGGAAATGCCATGTTTGAAGAAGGAGGGGTCAAAAGGAAGTCAGGGCCTCCTAGGATGTCAGAATTAGAAGAGATGGTAGAGACCATTCCATTCAGACCTCCTCAGCTGAAGCTGACAGAGGGTTAGAGAGGGCAAGCCCCTTGCCCAAGGTCTAAGCCAAGAATTATGGGAGAGCCAGAAGAAAACTCGGGTCTCCTCAGGTGCAGGGTGAAGCTTGAACAGAAGCCTCATAGGCTGAGACATGGGCATTGCTCCTGTCCCATCAGAGAGAAGGGGAAGGAAGGTGCTGCAGATAGAAAGACAGGAGAAGTAAGGGCAGAGTTAGGGGGTCATGGAACCTTACCTAGAAGACCCACAACCCCACCTGTGGGGGCCTGTAGAGAAGTAAGCCCGTCTTTGCTTGTACTTGGCAAAAGCAGTGACAGTGGCTGTGGTTGTCATGGGATTTTTGGTCATTTGTCATCCTCTTATCATCCAATATGGCCCCAGGGAATGGAAGATGGAAGAAGTCATATCTTCTACCCACTAAGTGCCCACAAAGGGCATTTCAGAGAGGTAGAAATAAGACGGAAGGTCTTCTTCCCTTGGCTTTCCCCCCATGGTTTGTTTCTCTCCTTTTTTCACCAGCCTTACAGAGAAATCTTTGAATTCTTTATAGAGGACTTCAAAACTTATAAGCCCCTGTTGTCTTCCATAAAGAACGCATATGAAGTCACACTAGGTAAGACCTTGGGTGCCACCCCTCCAGCCAGCATGTGTGAGTGTGTGCATAAGTGAGTAAGAGAGAGAGTGCATGGGTGCTGCCTTCAGTAGCAAACTGACCAGGTTCCTCTGAACATTGTGGTTCTGTAATTCTTGGAGGTCCTTCACAAGTACTAGCAGAGTCCTGACAACCAAATCGACAAAAATATGTTGACCAGTCAGTCTGATGCCTCTACAGTGAGGTTCACCGGGTAAGACCAGGTCATCATAACTACCCAGGGCGCCTCTTAGCTTCAGAGTGGTTCACACATTAATTTTCCCAATACCTTTAAGGGAGGGAGTTGGTCTTCATTCTCTGCCTCACAGAAAGGCAGTGTGGCATAGTCAATAAAGCGCTGTTGTCAGAACCAAGAAGATCTGGGTTCAAGTCCTGCCTATGACCCATATTGCCCTTGTAACCCTACACAAATCACTTCATCTCTTAGTATTCTAAGAAACTCTGGAGGACGGGGATTCTTAACCTGGGGTCCATGGATTTGTTATATTTTATTTTTCTGCTTTGATAACTGTATTATAATATAATTGGTTTCCTTGGTAGTACTGTGTATTTTATTTTATGCATTTAAAAACATTATTCTTGGGAGGAGCGGTCTATGACCAGGAAAAAAAAAAAAGGTTAAAAAAAAAACCTACTTTAAGACTGCAGAGAAGGTACTCTCCTGAAAGAAAAAACTATGGAGTTGGAATGCAGATCAAAGCATACTATTTGCTATTTTCTTTTCTTCTGTTGAGTTTTGTTTCCTCTTTCTGGTGCTTCCTCCTATTGGTTCTAATTCTTACTTACAACATCACTAATGTGAAAATATGTTTAATAGGAATGTATATGTAGAGCCTATATCAGATCGTGCGCCGTCTTGGGGAGGGTGGTGGGGAGGAAGGGGGAGAAAAATTTAAAACTCAAAAACTTACGGAAGTGATTGTTGATAAATTAAAATAAATTAATAAAAAAGAGAAAAAAAGTTGCTTAAAATATTATCGTACATACATATAGGACCTTTTCCTTTGATCTCTTTGGGATACAGACCTAGTTATGCTATGGCCAGGACTGGGTATAAAAAGCTTAGGGCTACAAAAAGCCATAAAACCGTGCATACCCTTTGTCCTGGCCTGGATACTAACTCAGGAATATTGCTCTGGATTTGTCTGGGCAGGTTGCTGTCTTAGCTGTGCAGCCTTCAGATATGAGAGTGTCTGGTCTCTAGTTAGGTAACCCAAGTGGTACCATGAAAGGAGCACTGGATTGAGTCAGACAACTCAGGTTCAAATAATGTCTCAGTTATGAAGCAACTGTGTGGTCTTAGGCAAGTCACTGGATCTGGATTTCTATGGATCTGCTTCCTAATCTATAAAATGGGGTTGGACTAGATTTTAATCCCATAATTTTTTTTTTTTTTTTTGCTTAGGCAGTTGGGGTTAAGTGACTTGCCCAGGGTCACACAGCTAGTAAGTGTCAAATGTTTGGTCCAATCCGGATTTGAACTCAGGTGCTCCTGACTTCAGGGCCGGTGCTCTATCCACGGCGCCACCTAGCTGCCCCTCATAATTTTTTTAAACACCTGTTTCCTAGAGTCCCCACCAATCAATCCAGTCCTTCTTGAAATGGTTGTTATCCAGATCACTTGTTCAGAGAGGACCTGAAGAACTGTCCCATACCCCCACACCCCTCGGTCAATACATCCCTGGACTGGAGGACTCATCTTCTCTGGCTTTGATCAGCTCACTTTAGGGAGAAGATTCGGTCTCTGGAGCCACTGAAAGCCATGCTAGTCAATGTGTCTGAAGACTGCAATGAAAAAATCCTGGCTATCAGGGCAGAGGAGAGATATGAAATCAAAATGTTGAAGAAAGAGAAAATTAACTTATTAAAGCTCATTGACAAAAAGAACGAAGAGAAGATCTCTCTGCAAACTCAAGTGGGTCTGATGGAGTCTGCCAAATCATTTCTTTCCCTGCTGACAAGGCGGGGTCCATAGAGGACCCTGTTGCTTAGGAAACATCTAACTGGTAGTGTCCAGCCCTACCTGAAAGCATATACTGAAACCTCCCTACTAGTAGACAGTCACAGTCCATGGGTCAAGAGGAGAAATATGTGTTCCCTCAGAGCTCCAACTCTGTCCCTCTGAATACCTTTCTTGCCTGGGTCTTAGAAACAGCTCCATTTCCCCTTACTCCTCTTCCTCAGTCCTAACTGAATCAATTCTACCAAGTCTCCACAAAGGTCATACATGCCTTGTTCTTCCAGTTGTACACATCTGGTAAGCAGGAGCATCATTACATTAAAAACTTCCTAGGCAGAGCATGCTCTGTTAGCTTCTCGTCGGGTCCAGGTAAGGTCAGAAAATTTGTGGCTGCCCCCAAGTATGGTCCAAGCTGAGCTAGTCTGTCCTCCAGGTGACCAAGCTACGGAAAACCTTGGCAGAGGAATATCTTCATTTCCTTAATGAACGAGATGCCAGAAGGATCCTTGTTGCTGATCTTAATGAGCTTCGATATCAGCGTGAGGACATGTCTCTTGCCCAGTCTCCAGGTAGATAAAACTCCTCTGGAGCTTCCTTTTTGGGTATAATCAGAAACAAAAGGAGGCATGGGTGGGGAGTGGTTCTGTAAGGTCTTCTGTGGTGGTAGGTACTGAGGAATGTGGGTGATCTCTAAAGTCAGAGAGAGTGGTTGCGAATCTCAGATCTGAACTTGCAAATCTTATCTATGAGATGGACAGATACGAAGGTGAAGCAGGGGATAAGGTGATCAGCTCGGGTTCTGCCTGAAGTAGTGCAGCATAAAGGAAAGATCAATAGATGGGAGCCCCTTCATCTAGGTTCCAATCCTGACCTTGCCACTTTCTACCTGTGTGACCCTGGGCAAGTCACTTAAGGTCTCTAAGCCTCAAACTCTTTATCTGTAAAATAAGGAAATTGAGTGAGATGATCTCTAAGGTTTCCCTCACTGACCAATCAAAAGGGATCCTTCCATCTTTGTCCCTTTCGTATGCACCAATCACATTCTAATTTGCATTATAGTTATTTGTGGTAGCTTATCTCCCCTACTCTTGGTAGGTTTGAGGTGCAGTTTACCATCTCTCCTTGTATTTGTCCCTCACACCCTAGCACAAAGTCTTACACAAAGTTAGAGATTCAGTGAAATTGAAAGACCCAGTGGCTGAAGCAACCTCAGATGGAACCGTCAAGAGGAGAGAAAGGGCATTAGATGTTTGGTTTTTTTGCTGGAACCTGGAGAGAATTAAGCCTGGGGCACTAACAGGGCTGATTATCTTTCAAGATGTGTGGGGAGAAGACCCTGTGAAGTTAACCCTGGCTTTGAAGATGGCTCGTCAAGACCTCACCAGAACTCAGAAGGAACTCAACACAATGAAGGCAAATTTTGGTGATGTTGTCCCCAGGAGGGATTTTGAAATGGAGGAGAAAAAAAACAAGGAATTATTTGAAATGGTGAGGCTATTTTCCCTACTGTAGAGCTGGATATTATGGGGAGATTGACTAGGGAGAGACATTCTTCCCTCGCAGCCCAATGTTGGAGGGGGGAGTTCGTTGTATTATATGATTTAGAGCTAGAATGAACCTTAACTATGATCTAGGCTGATACTTTTTGATAGATCATGAAATTGAGGCCAGAGGTAGCTAGGTGGTGCAGTAGATAGAGCACTGGACCTGCACTCAGAAAAACCCAAGTTCAAACCTAGATTCAGACACTCACCAGCTGTGTGACCATGGTCAAGTCATTTAACTTTTCCTTCAGTTTCCTTATCTGTAACATGGGGATAATAATAGTACCTATCTCTCAGTGTTGTTGTGAAGATAAAATGAGATATTTGTAAAGCATTTTGAAAACCCAAAAGCACTATATAATTGCTATTTACTACTATTATTAGCCAAGGTCACAGAGGTTCCAAGGAGCTAAGCAGGAACTCAACCAGAGGTCCTCTGACTTAAAAATCAGTGCTCTTTCCCAAATTCCACCACATGGTACTTCCTTAGGAGCCTCTAGTGTTTGACCTGAGCTGAACCTGTCTTCCAGGTAGAGAACTTAAGAAGTGACTTTCAAGACATACGAAAGGAGTACGACATGCTGCTACAGGTTCATATGACAATTGTAAGGGATAGGGATGAATTCTCCCGAGATCTGCAGGAGATACAACGGACCTCCACTCCCAGGCCCAACTGGTCCAAGTGTGAAGGTAGCCATCAGGTGGGGAGAGGGGCTTTGCTGGGGCCAAGACCTAGGGAAAACCCACTCAAAAACAAAGACCAAGCTGCAACATTAGCTCTTGCCCCTCTGGTGTAGGGTTGGATGGATTGGGGAGGAAAACCCGCCACAGTAGAACAGCCTGGGGACTTAGAATCTCAGTCATCAGTAAGCTATGGCAGTGATCAGTTCTTGGGCTACAATAACAAAAGCATGATATAAAAAAATGAGGAGGGGGAAGGTCTTCAGAGTATCGGGCCCTGGTCAGCCTCAGCTGGCACTGTGTTCAGGATGCCATATTTTAGGTAAACTGGAGCCCATTCAGAACAGGGTGACCAGCATGATCGGGGAAGACTTCTATACAAAGATTCATAAGGGGCCCAAAATGTGTTTAGCCTAAAAAAGCTAAGACCTGGCAGCAGGGGATGCAGTATGTTAAGTGGTTCCCAGTATTGAAGGGCTATCATGGCGAAATATTACTCTTGGGTTGTTTGGCCCCCAAGCTTAGACCTAGGAGCAGTGGAAAAAATTTCCTAATGATGCAAAGGCTGAGTCTGCTTGCTCCCTGAGGAGGTAGTGGGTGTTCGCATCACTGGAAGTCTTCAAGCAGAGGCTGAAAGATAGCTCGTTAGGAATACTGTAGATGGAATTCTGGCTTGGTTGTGGCTTGACTAGGTGACCTCCTAGAATTCTGATTCTCGGAGCCCTCTCTCAGCAAATGCTTGGTCCCTAGATTGATCAGCCCCCAGCTTCTTCCCTTTTTCTCTCACAGATGTGGTATCTGGGGGACAAGAACGCTGGCAGTTTTTGTCTCAAGGGAAAAGCAGTGACCAGCTTGTCAATGTGCTGCTGGAAGAGATTGGTTCAGGACTTCTTCGAGAAAGGGAGACCTTCCAAGGCCTGGTAGGACCTTTCCCTGGGGTTGGCCAGCACACGTTTCCCCTGCCCTCCAAGCTCTTTGAGGGGCAACTCCTGATTTTGTCTCTCTGGAAGTCCCATTTACACCCTGTGGCTTAGGGAGGGCTTTCAAATCTTAGTCAAAATTGGCCCAAGCTCTTTGAGTCAGCACACAGTAGATGCTTAGTAAATGACTTAAATTGAATTAATAGAAGCACGTTGGCTCAGAACTCCATGGTTGGTAGGAACATATCCCCTTTTCCAGGGCTCCACTGAAGACATCCCAGAGTTCCTCCGGTCCGGAGGGTTTGTCCGAAACAAAAAGCTAAGTAAAAAGGAGGTGGTGGACATTATCCAAGATGTCTGGAAAGAGCGGATGGCCGAAGAGCAGGTCCTCAGGCTGATTGTGGTTGGCAGGAGGGCAAGCAGTGGGAGGAAGAGTGGGTGGGTGGTGCTAATACTTCAGCAGAGTCAGACAGGAGAGGGAGGGTGAGAGGTGCCCCCACTCTCCTAGCCCAGGGAATGGAGAGATAAAGGGAACTGGCCTTCACAAGCTCTGTGAGGCTAGTGGTGGCAAGGGTGGTGGGGCTAGGATAGACACAGGCTTTTTTGGAAAATCATATAAGAAATTCATCTAAGATGAGAGGAAAGTCCTATGGCCTTAGGATAGAATTCTTAAGGGGCCCAATGAAATAAGCAGCTTTCCCAAGGCAGATGATGAAGCAGGCTTTGGAGGTCATCCCACCAGCTCCCTGACCACTTGACCTCCAACTTCACCCCTCCATTTCCTTGCAGAAAGAGAAAACATCCACCTTGGCCCGGTTTTTCCTCGACTACCTGAAAAAACGCTTTGGGGATGCCTCTGCCATGGACTGGTCCTACACAATTTTTGAAAATGTCAAACTCTTTCACTCCAGTGAGGTCATGAAGCAGTTCCATGATGTCCTCATGGGAAAGGTGAGCTTAACCCGTTACTCCCCAGAAAAAGAAAGACTGCCAAAAGAGAATCCACTCTGCCTAAAGTGGAGCAAGCAGAAGAGGGAAAAGAGCATAAGGTCAACGAAATCATCATCTCAGACCTGGAAGGAATCTTAGAGATTATCTAAAGCCACCATAATGTGACTAGAAAAGGCACTGATATAAAGAGGAGTCAAAAGAAAGTCCTGAGTTCCCATCCTAACCTTGATGTTAATGAGCTTGGACAAAAGCCATTGATGATGCTGGGCAAGTGCCTTGACTTAACCTTAGATTAGGTTAGGTCCTTCGTGCTCAAAGAGGACCAAAAATGATATCACTTAACTATGGTAAGAGCCAAGGTACAGTGTGTCCAACCATGGCTGATCAGAGCTCGGAATTTTCTACCACAGGTTGGGCACAAATAGTCCATGTGAACATTTGGGGTGGATTCTCTAAATTTAAGCATTTTGTATTTCTTTTGAACTACTTCAATTCTGCTTTGCTCATAGAGCACAGCACCTTCTCTGATGTGGGCACACCGTGCTGGGTGGTCCTGTGCCAGTGTCTCCCATGTCATGCAATTGATTCCAGAGTTCTTAAGAGAGGCCTTGAGAGTGTGTATCCTCGTCAGCTACCACGTGAATGCTTTTTGGCAAGCGTACGTTTTGCATTTGAACATGGTCAGCCCATCAGAGTTGCACTCTCTGAAGTAGAGCCTTGACTCAACCTAGGTTTCTGTTATCTAATCTTCAAAATGTGGCTTGGCACAGTGGGCATAGCACTGGATCCAGAATCAGAGCCCCTATCTCAGAGGGCCTGTCTTATTCCCCGAATCACTTCCCCTCAGTTTCCTCAATTATAAAAGATGCAGTCTGGTCTAGGTGACTTCTAAAACACCTTCCAGATCTGACCTATGGTCCTCTGGGCTCTGAAATGCCCTCTACAGAATTCCCTTCTATGAAATCTTCTCTATCCCCACCAACAGAGGAAGGGGTTTGGTCACTCCTGGGCAGCCAGCACCATCACCTTTTTTTCTCTCCTTCCTACCTTTCTCCTTTGCCCTGTAGACCCCTGAGGGTTTAGAGGAAGAGCTGTTGCCCCTCTGGGATTGTTTTTCCCATTAAAACCTGGGTAAGCTCCTGTAGGCCAATCTCTGGAGCCACAGACCAGGCTTTTTTCCCTAGGTGGACGAAAATGTGTACCTTGGCCAGAGAGAGCTCGTGTCCTATCTGCTGAAGGAGTTGACCAACAGCGACAGTCCAAATGAGGGAAACCTCACCCTAGATCAGTTCAGGTTGGAAAGGCCAGGGCCCTGGCTACCTCCTGTCCCCCTCCCACGCAACTCCTCCCTGCCCGAGTACTCAGGATTAGGATTTAGGAACAGTTGCCCCATGAGACAGATTCACGAAAGACAGGGACCCTTTTCAGTTTTTGGCTCAGCATCCCCAATATGTAACACTAAGCTCCTTGATAATATTGGTTGATTTGTTGAACTGATGTTCCACTGGAGCTTGAGGGCCCTGCAGAAAGAGAAAACATTGAGGCAGGCCACATGGCTCTACCTGCCCTGTCTCATAGAAGCCCTAAGTGAATGAGGGGAGGACATGTCTGAGTCTAGTTCCCCCTAGGCTTACCAAAATAAGAACTGAAAAAAAAAAATCTATGACAAATCAGTAAGAGCACATCTGGCCCATCACTACTACACCATCACCATGGACAGTCCCACTCCATTTGCCATTATCATACAGCTCCCACCACCCTTCATCCAAAACTATGGCCAGACTCGAGGGAAGGGGAAGAAAGAGACTATAAAAACAGAAAGACCTGGTCATCCTAAGCTCCTTGAGCCAGCAGGACTTTCATCCTCTTTGTAACACCAACACCTAGGCCAGGGTCTCTGCATACAATCATTGGATGGTGCTTACTAAATGTTTGTTGTATTAAAACTAGCCATTGGGTTGGTTCCTCTCCCACTGCCTGGTATCTTCTCTCACTATTCAGCATGGTGCTCAAGAATGCCTTCCCTCTCAAGACAGACGAACAGATTCAGGAGTTGTTGGAAGTGGCTGAGGTCCAGTTAGAGGGCATCCCCCGTGACGTTCACTACCGATTTTTGTTTGTTGAGGTAACACCAACAGCCTGCCCTTTGCCTTTGCCCAGTGTCCCATCCTTCAAGGGAGATCACTCCAGCCAGGGCTGCCCTCCCCAGAAAGCTCAGCCCCATACCACCAGGTTTAAACATTGTCACTTGGGTGTCTGGGCTGATCTTGCAAACTGAACTCCAGCAGCAAAATGGATGGGTTGGGGCTGGGATGGGAGAAGACGAAGCTTGGTTAAGCATTGAGGAAGGACTTTTTGTTCAATAGGAGCCTTCCTCCAAGCCTAAAGGGAGGGGATCAGTCTTCATTCCAGTCTCTCTCATCCTGAGCTCCCTTCGTAGGATTCCTTCTTACAAATGTGGAATGGGTGACTTCTTACAGTCTAGGGCATTCCCTCACCTGTCATGGCTGGCAGGGAGCCAGACCCAGAAGTGTTACACTGAGCCCTAACTAGGGTCTATGACCTCTCCCAGGATGAATTGGGTGCTTCAGGGCCCTTCATTCATAAACTGTGGGAACAGGCCGAAAATGAGAAGAAGGCCTATCTGCTGGACCTAGAGATAGAACTTGGGCCTAACAGGTAAGTGTACCCTTGTTGATTGCCAGATCAACACTTCTCTGCTCCCCTTATGCTTCTCTTGGTCCAGAAAAGCAACCTAACAGTTCACATCTACATAGCGTTTTAGGGTTTACAGACTTCTCACAACATTCTGTGATGCAAGTAATACAAATAGAGTCTCCATTTTATAGATGAGGAAGCAGGTTCAGAGAAGTGACTTGCCTGTGGTCAGGGCACTAGAGCCAGACCCAGGACTAAAATCCTGTCTTCTCCACTTTCTTAAAATTTTCCTCTGGTACCTTGTCCAGGTTTCTCCTTTGGCCAATCCCCCTCCCCGCCCCAACTTTGTATTTGACTAGGTGGCACCAGAGATAACTGTTCTGGACTCAGTCAGGAACACTCAAATTCACATCCTGCCTAAGACACTTATTAGCTGTGTGACCCTGGACAAGCATCAAACCTTGTTCAGCCTTAGTTTCCTCCTCTGTAAAGGTGGGGATACTAGCACCTACCTCCCAAGGCTGTTGTGAGGATCCCATGAGAAACTCTATTGAAAGCACGTCTGTAGTAGCTATAATTAAAAAAATGTCAGCTCCCCAAGGGCAAGGCCCTGATCTTTGCACAGTGCTTTACCCAGGCTGTTTGACAAATGTTTCCTATTGAATTCTGATTTCAAGTCCAGTGCTCACTCTTGCCTTCACCACTAAGCCATTCCTCATCCAGTATGTAAAATACCACTGGGCCAACCAGGCTCTTTGAAGGTTGTGACTTGAACTGCTACACCCGAGTGTGCTATAGAAGAACTGACTCGGGGCCCTACAGAATGTGCCCCCTGGGGCTGCTCTCCTCTCCTTGGGGGAGGGGCAGGAAATGCCATATGCGCCCCATGGAATTTGCTCCCTCCCTTTACCATCTGATGGTGCAGCATCTGGTGAGGGCTGGGAAGAAGCAAGCACTGCTGAGGTCTGTTTATTTGGGGCTAGGGCGGCTGAGACAACCCCAGAACGGCTACGCCATGCCCTGATTTCCATTGACCCCTCTCTGGATGAGCAAACTCTGGATAACTACCTGAGCCAGGCCTTCCAGACCCCTATAGCAGAATTGGAGCCAGAACAGAGCCAGCGACAAGATGTTCTGCTAACCCACTTACAAGCTGGAGCCATCAAGCGAATGGGCCCTCGGGAGCTTGAGCCAGCTTCCTAGACCCTCTCCCAGCCAACCAAAGTAAAAATCCTACCTTTGACCATGGAAGGAGGGGCAGAGGGACACAAGTCACTCCACACCACAGCCTTGTTTCCCTTCCCTTCCTCCACCCCATTACAAATGCAAAGATGCCTTAATTTTGGAAACAAATATATCATTTTTAAGAATTTGCGTTCTATGCCTGAGTGTGGCGTGCACAAGGAGGAGAGGTGAAAGAAATAAGGGTGACTGCAAGGAAAACCAAGTTTCCAACATGGGAATCAGCAAGAAAAGTACCTGGAGACCTGGACTTGAAGTCTAAAAGAGCTGGGTCTGAATCTTGGCTCAGGTCAACAATTCAACATGCACCTTCTTACTATGGGCCATGCCCTAGATCCTGGCTGGGGAGACAGCAACAGGAATCATAGTCCCCACCCTCACAGTTCCTCAACTTATTAGGGGATACACCATGTGTAGATAGAAGGATGTTGGAGCAAAGGAAAGCTCCCAGAGAGACAGGGACAGAGCACACTCCTTACACCCAGAATCACCTGGAAGAACACAGAGATAGGAGATGGCCAATCAAAAACCCAAATAGCTGCTTGCTGGGGTTTGAGCCAGAGGGCAGAGCACTTCAGATGCCAGGACCAAGAGGATGTGATTTCTTATGTATGCAAGAGGGAGCCCCTGAAGGTTTTAGGGCAGAGGAATGATGGTGGAGGCAAGGAGACCAGGTAGAAGGCCTGCCCATGGGCAGGAGGCCAGCAGAGAGGCTGGACTGGCTGACCACTAAGCTCTGAGTCTTGAGGTTCTACAATTGTGCTGCTTAATCATCCTCCCCAACTTCTGCATGCCTCTGCCCAGACTGAAAAAGAATGAGAACCCCGTGGGGGGGGAGGGGAAAGGTTGGCTTCTGCTTTTGGCCCCCAACTCAGCCACACCACCATCTTTTTAAAGTGGCTTTATCACATTTTATTGACACTGACAGTAGTATGTGAAGAGTCCACTCCTAGAAAGGCCTTACGTGAAGGCCTCCAAGGAGCCTCAGCTTCAGGCTCCTGCTCACCTCTCTACTTAGAGAAGCTGGGGCGGCAGCGTCCCTACCCAGCAGGGAAGACAGAATTGCCACTGGCTGCACAGGGGATGAGCAGCCTCCGGTACTCCAAGGGCAGGAATCTCTCCACAAGCACGTAGAGGGAAATATCATCAGTCACCAGGCCCTGCCTAGAGGGGGGAAAGTGGAAGGAGAAAAAGAAGAGAATGGTCATATCATACTTAAGGGATTCCCCTGAAATTTCAGCACCAGACCCTCTCCCTGGAGGAGGCTCCTCCTAACCCTTCCCTACCTCTGTCCTCCACCCCCATCCCAGCCCTGGTATTCCTGAAGCTGGGTGACAGGCAGAAAAGACTCAGGTTCAGGCCTACTCACCGCCTCATCAACAGCTCCAAGTCAGCCAACAACACGGTTTTTCGGCCTGCATGGTGGGCAAAGGTCTCTAGGTCATCACAAAGGGTCCTGAAATACTGGTTCAAGCTACAATAAGGGAGGGTAAGGCAAGAGTTAGGAGCCCAGAAACACAAAGTCAGAGCCCAGCATCCTACACTGGGCAGTAGGTCTGTAAGCTGGACACCCACAAATATGCACGTCTCCATTCCCAGGTGTGGGGGAAAAGAATAAAAAAGGTGACCTAGGGCCCTGACCATTGCCAACAACAGCTCACCACTTCATCAGGGTCTGAGAGGCTGACTTCTCCATAGGAATTTTGGCATAGAAGCTGAAGGCTTTGCAATAATTGTTCAAGCCAACTTTGTCTGGATCACGGGGTTGCCTAGGGCCTGGGGCACGGCGCTTGGGAGCACGTTTGGCCTGGGTAGGCTTGGAGGGCAACCTAGGAATCAGGAATAGCACAAACAAGATGGCTCCACCAACCTGGCAGGAACCTGGCAGGACAAGAGCACAAGGGTCCAACCCTAGCTCCTAATTCCCTGCTTGAATTTCTGTGGCACTTCCATCATAATATTGCTGTCAGGTAAGTTGCATAAGTACTGAATAGGGCCTAGGCCACAAGGAACTAGACACTCACCATGTCTCTGCTCGTCGGCTGGCAGTCCTTTAGGAGATGGCCCCAAACTACATCTCCAGCTCTATTTTTCACAATTTCCACACACACAGCCTTGCTTCAGCTAAGCTGGACCACTCAAGATGGGCCACCCTGCTCTCACTGCATCTCCCAACTGCTAAAGTCCAGGCCTCCTCCAGAAAGCCTTTAATCTCTCTGTCTTCTGAGACTTCCCTAACCTTCTAGAGGGGTAGCTCCTGTTCACATTTGCATATCTTATACAGCAGCTTTGTACCTGTTAGGTATTTAGGAACAAAATCTCTCAACATCCAGAACCAGGCTTGTGTTGGGGAAAGCCCTGAATACCTGAAGAGCTCATCACCCTCCCCTTGACAGGACCAAGCAGTTCATATCTCTAAGGCCCAACAGAAACCTGACCAAGGGATTTCCCCCTCCAAGTACAGTCTACCTAAGGTAAATTACAAAAGAAATAAAAAGGGTGGGCTTCAGAGACATTCTATGCCTCTGAAACCCTTCAGGGTTCAAGGACAAGAGGCCAGAGGCCCTGAACAGCTGTAGGAAAACAGGTATAAATACCACTGTCACTGAGACTGAACCACAGACTAGGGATGGTAA
>NW_020945064.1:15822272-15923003 GCF_900497805.2 Vombatus ursinus | reverse complement strand
GTTACCCCTGGTCTTGGCTGGACCCTGATATTACCAGTGCTTTGGGGGATTTCTGTGTCCTCTTCAGACTCTTTTGCCTCATCATCCATCAACCTCTCCTCTTCTTCCTCTACTTGATGAGCTACACCTGACTTTGCTCTGGCTTCCCTGGAGATGCTGCTTCTAGCAGATAAAGAGTGAGCAGAAAAGCAGCTGTTTTGACTTGGTGTTCCTGTCCAAGGTCTGCTTCTTGTTCCAGTAGACATGGAGATGGTAGAGAGGGGAGTATTTTGACTTGGACTTCTTGTACCAGATTTAGTTGGTTTCCTAGGACCTAGGTAACAAAGAAGAAAATAAAAGAGATTGATGAGTTTTCTATAACCCTGATCCTCAGGGCCTATCCCACCTCTAATCCCCAACCAGCTCCCTGGACTGGAAAAGCATGTGGTCACACAATGATTAAGGGTAACACCCAGCACCATCGAATCCTAGGATGTCTAGAAAGCACCAATTTGCTACCCATAACACCAAGCACGTGGACTAACTCTGACTATGACAGCCCTCTGCCCTACCCTGACCCCTGTACCCTTCTCCATTCTTTGATTAGCCTTCTGGGTCACAGCCTTCAGTTCCTGGCCCTTTGCCAAGCTTCTCCTGATGCCTCTGGAGTCAGGACTCGCCTGGAAGGGCCTATCCTCATCTACAGGAGTGGCACTGTGATAAGTGCGACAGTCTAGACATGAAGGAAAGAAAGGGAAAGCAGATGATCATCAGAAGGCTGAGCTCCTGACCTGAAGTAAGGTTTCCGACCCAGGAGCTCACCCTTAGGGCTGGCTAACCACACTGAAAACCTAATGCCACAAATTCCAGTCAGCCCTACTCAACCATCTCTTAGGGAAGAGCCCCAAGGGCGCAGAGGCTCTTCATACCAGACACTTCGTCCCTCAGCTTCTCTGCTCCTCATCAGCTGGCAGCCCGCTCTCTCAGCTACCCTGCACAGTCAGGGCTAAGGGAAAGGCTGGGTGACCTCTGCCATAATGTTAGCACATAGGAGGGGGCTCCTTCTCTACCCAGGGATCAAGCTACAATTGGCAGTGAAGGAGGGCCAAGGCTGCCTTCTTCGTGTCTCAGAGACGCTGCCTACTATGGTGGGCAGGGAACTTTGAAGCTGTCCTACTGTTTGAATAAGCAATGCACTGGACACTGCCTAACTTGCTTTATCTTTAACTCTTAACTGGCAATCTTCAAACTCATTACTGTTGCAAAGCCTCCTTTCCTGCTGTTCATAGGAATTTCCAAAAGGGAGGTAAGAACAGCCAACTCTTCAGTCACTTCCTTCTCACATCAATTATATGGCTCGGGAAAATCAAAATAGACTTCAAAAGGAAAACAGTGGGGATCCTGGAACGCCATGTAAGCCAGACCCAGTTGGTGAGGGTGGGAGGGAAAGAGAAAAGAAGGCAGGATACTTGGGATTTTTGTGATGAAGTCTAGACCCTCTCCTCACAGAGCCCAGGGCTAGGTGGCCTTACCTGGGAGAGGAGTCAGTGGGATGTCCTTCAGTCTTTGTTCAAATGCTTCTACGTCAATCGCCTTACGGTTTGGGGGCCTTCGGGCCAAGCCAGGCCTCTCTACAGACTCAGGGGGCCTAACTGTGGCCAAGGTCAGGTTGAAGGACCTGAAAGAAGGGAGGCCTGCTGTGAGTCCCTGCTGAATCAGACATCCATCCCCCAAAGCTATGAGCTAGCACTTTCCCCTACCATGGGCTATTTCCTTGGAAAGATTTCTCTTCCAGTAGCCACTGGATGGCTTCCCGCTACCTTCTATAATCTGTCCCTTTTCCAGTCTCTGGGTTCTGTCCACCCCCCTGTCATGGTAATGTAAATATTTTCTTAGGCACCTGGTCACAGAGGACTTGCTGGCTGAAGCTGGCTGCCTTCCAGTGAGATCTTTTGTCCAAAACCAAGAAAAACACAGAAGAGATCCTGATTATTAGTGCAGGGAGATGGGGGAAAGAGGCACAATTGGATCCCTGGGGACTTCTTCTCCCCACACCACCTCAAACCTACTGCTCAGGCAGTTCCAGGTGTTCTTAAAGTCCAGGAGAGCAGTCAGCAGTGGGCAGGCCCCACAAGAGTCCCAATAAAGGGGTCAGGACCCTGGATACCTCACCTGAAGCAACAGCCAGTCCTTGGTCCACTTCCTGTTCAAACTCAGACACTCTAAGGCAACGTTTCTTCCTGCTGTGGACCAGTAGCCCTGGAGCTACAGTCACAGAGGGCTCCAGCTCAGGAAGCTGCAACTCCAGGCTGAAAGGAAATCAGGCCAACTTTCAGCCACGTGTCCTTGGTCCCGGGACTGCCTTAGAAGCTTTTAATCCTCAAAATGCCTCAGACCTGTTCCACTTGCTTTCCTCCTGTAACTCAACAGGTTCTGGCTCCTGTGAATTCACCAGCGCTGGTACCAGGACAGAGGCTTCTGAAGCTGCAAAAAGGACACCCATTGGAAGGGAGCACAAGATGGGGCTGGGACTCCCATGCATGAAAAGGAGGTCCTGGGAGCAAGGGTCAAGAGGAATCCACCTCTTCTATCTCAGCAGCCTCTGACCCCATGCTGTTCTGCTCTGGGGAGTAGCAGGCTACCTCTAGAAAGAACAGCCATCTTTCACTGAAGAGTCAATTGCCCACACCTTGGCTTGAACCACCCTGAGGCTACACATCCATGTGTGGCCACTCCTGACATAGGGCTCAAGCAGTGCTGGCCTTAAACCTGGATGCCCAGACCGTGGCTCACCAGTCTGCAGGATTTTCTTCAGCAGAATCCTGGGTGTGCCTTCTTCCAAGAAATCATAGTGCTCAACAAAGAACTGACCATCAGCTCCAATGTCCTTTGGCTGAGCAGGTGCAGTCTACAGAGGGCATATGAGGAATAGACAAACATGTCAACACAAAGGTACTTATTTTAGGTAGACCTATCCCCTACAGACCTGAGGTCAGTACCACCCCGTAGTCAGTCACCCATGGGTCCAATTTTTAGAAACCCTTCTTTATACCATTTTGAGCTGGACTACCCCAACAATGACAATTTACAATTCTGTACCATTAAGGTTTATTAAACCTTTCCAGAAAACTCTATGAAGTAGATCTTGCAAGGATTATTACCCTCACTTTAAAGATTTTAAAGCCAAACCTACACAGCTAGTGACAGAGGAGAAATTCGAAACCGGGTCTTCTCCCTCCAAGTCCCATGCTCTTACAGGTACAACACTTTTACAGGCCCGGAGGATCACTTAGCCAGGCTAAGTCCTCATCATCTTCAGGCCGCTAAGTGGCTGCCCAGTGGATAGAGGACCAGGCCTGGAGACAGGAAAATCTAAGTTCAAACTGGCCTCAGACACTTGTCAGCTGGGTGACCGTGGGCAGGTCACGTCACCTGTTTGCCTCAGTTTCCTCATCTGTAAAATGGGCTGGAGAAGGAAATGGCAAACCATTCCAGTATTTTTGCCAAGAAAACCCCAAATGGGGTCACCTAGAGTCAAACACGACTGAAACAACAACAACAACAAAGGAAAGGTGGAATTGTATCCTCCATTTCCAGACCAGAGGACCTCCAGGTTTCATAGTACACCTCTCCCCTACCCTAGTCATTCCAGGTCTCTCAAATAGGTGATAAGGGAATCTCCAATGTTTACCTTTGTTTGCTTACTCAGAAGTGTTCGAGATGGAGGGTCACGTAGGGTTCGGCGTGGACGGCCCATGGATGTGGAAAGACTTCTCTTGCTAAAAAAGAATACAGGTAATTTAAGAAGACCCAGAAATAGGGCTGTTACTAGAGGTGTCTTGTTCTAATTAGGCCAATTCTACATATGTCCAAAGGAATAACGTCAGAAACACTGTTGAAAATATCTCCACCCCTGGAACTGTCCTGGGCTCTCCTAGGTGACCTTTCACTTTATCTCAGGAGGAATGAGGCTCACCTTCGGGACACCTAGGAAACAGGACACGTAGTCCTCCCCTCCTTCTAGCTCTCCTTTATATGTCTTATCCAATTAGAATGTAAGGTGCTTGAGGGTATTGTCTTGCCTGCCTAGCACATAGTAGGTATTTAATAAATGCTTTATCTTTCAAGCTAAAGTTCAGGTCCTTAACATATATATTTTTTTAAACTTTGCAGAGCAAACTCGGAGAAAGCTTTAGAATACTGCCTTGGGGCTTTCAACAAATCATTTCAAGCCTCTGTTCTTCAATTTTTTTCCTCCACAAAATAAGGTTGGTCTAAGAAATTCCTAAAGTCCCCTCTAATCTAAAACCTTTTTCCTATGGATGTGACAGGCAAATTGTGATAGATACCCTTGAAAATAAGATAAAAGGAAGGCCAGAAGGCTAGACGACCCATTTTATCTAGCACTTAAAAATTTTGAAGAGTTTTCAGTACATTGTCTCATGGATCCTTTCAACAGCCTCATAGAAGGAGGTAAAAGGCCCACATTATAGAAGAAGAAAGTGGGGTAGTCAATTTATGTAATCACTAGAGCCGCCCTCAGAAGCAGCATTTCAACATAGCTCTCTCCTGCGTACAAATTTGACATTCTTTCCATTAGCCCATGGGACAGCTAGGTGGTGCCATAGTGCACAGAGTACTGGGCCTGAAAGTCAGGAAGACTCCTCTTGAGTTCAAATCTAGCCTGAGACACTTACTAGCTGTGTGACCCGGGGCAAAGTCACTTAACCCTGTTTGCCTCAGTTTCCTCATCTGTAAAACAAACTGGATAAAGAAATAGCAAACCACTCCAGTATCTTTGCCAAGGGAAACCCAAATGGGATCACCAAGAGTTGGACGGGACTCAACAACAACAGCCATTAGGCCATTCTGTCCTAAATTTCACAAGTAACCCCCAGTGAATTATAAACTGCACTCAAGCATAGCTAATTGTACCCAGTCCCCCACTGTCATTATACAGAGAGATTTCCATTTTTGTTTTGTTTTGAAATGTATCCCTCACAATGTCCAGTAGGACCAAGTGTGCTTTCTGACCGACCATAGGCAGTCCCAAAGCCACAGGATCCACAAGTGGTGGAGAGAGAGTCCTTTGGTTAACGGACGGTGCCTGACCCTGGACTAAGTGACAGTGCAGAAGGGATGACAGACCAACCTTTGCCTAGTATTAGATAAGACTGGGGAGCTTAAAGGCTGCGTCTCCAGCACATGATGAAGCAAGGTCCTAGTGGTCCCTTCATTCTCAGAGAGGAACGCCATTTTGTTCACCTGGATGGGATCACCTGGAAAGGATCAAATTGGAGGGGCGGGTGTCCTCACACAACCTCCTGCATTGGGAGTGGGACGTGAGGACAAAGAACAGAGAATCTTGTGGACATGGAGCCTCAAAGGAAAATAAATGAGAAGTGGAGTTCCTAAGTACCAGGATGAGCCCTAAGGACAGAATGAAGAAATGGTGGCTGGGTGGAGGGGCTCAAGGAAGGAAGGGGGGGGGGCGGGAACTAGGAGGAGGGGGAGGGGCTAGTACCACCAAGTAGCCCCTGGGGCGGAATGGTGTAAAAGGGCCTGGGAGGGGTTCCCCACCCCAGGTGAGGGCCCTAAGGAGGAGGCAGTGGGATGGGGCCAGTGGAATGTGAACGTGGGAGGCACCCGGGAGTGGAGGGCGGAGGAGGAGCAGGCACCCCCTCCCCAGGGCTGGATGGGGAAGGGGGCGGGGAGGCCGTGGGAGGGGCCTTTTCTGGGTGGGTGACAGTCGGAGGAGGTATCACCCCTCGGGCTGGGGCACAGGTGGCGCGGGCCCGGTAGGGGCATTCAGGGAGTCAGTGGATGCGATCAACGGCCCTCTTGGGATGGAGTTCGTGGGGTGGGACGGGGGGGGGCGCCTCCTTGGGGTGACGGAGTTACCTCCTCAGCGGGCAGGCCCGTGGGTGGGCCCAGTGGGGGTACCCCGGGAGACCGTGGAGTGGCGGCATGGGGGGGGCTTAGGGAGGTGCTCCCCCAGTCCCGGGGACGTGCGCGGGAGGCCCGTGGACCTCGGGAGAGAGGGGGCGAGCCGGGGCTGGGGCGGGCTTACCAGGGAGGCCAGACGGAAGTCCCGGGCCGCCCTTTCTCCGACCGCCCGCGCCAGCCCTCCCGCTCCCGCCTTAAATTTGAGCCAAATATCGCGAGCGCGACTGCACAGCCCCACGGGAAATGTAGTTCTCAGCCGCGGCCCCGCCTGCCTGGGAGACTGGCGGCTGGGGCGGGCGCGGCAGAGGTTCGTGGCAGGTGTAGGAGAGAGAAACTGGGACACTGCAGCCTTGCCTCTTCTCACCGCCTTTCTGGGGGCTCTGAGCTGTACAAGGCTCTTTCCTGTCTCCTATGTGTCTTCTGTCTCTCTTTCCCCCTTCCCCTCCCTCCGTCTGTCTCTGTCTCTCTCTGTGTCTCTGTCTGTCTCTGTCTCTTGCATGTTGTCTCATTAGATTGCAGGCTCCTTGAGAAGAGGAACTGTCACTTGCCTCTTTTTGCATCCCCAGCCTTAGCCCAGTGCCTGGCATATAGTAGGCGTTTAATAAATGTTTACTGATTAATCAATTGATCAATTCCTCTCCTCCTATAAGTGATCTCTTCCAACTCTGCTAGCATTTCCCATGTCTTCCATGCACTTGTCCTAGCCTGCTTTGCATTATTATTTGTGTACACTTTCCTTAGTGTACTGTCTTATTTATCTTCCCATCTCCCTCAGTGACCAGGACAGCACAAGATGCATAATGTTGTAGTAGAAGGAGTTCTGGATTTGTCATCGAAAAACAAGACTTTGTCCCATCTGCACCACTTGCTAAATGTATGTGGAAGGCATTTATTAAACACCTACTATGTGCCAGGCTAAGCACTTTACAAATATGATCTCATTTGATCCTCACAACAACCCTGGGAGGTGGGTGCTATTATTATCCTCATCTTACAGCTGAAGAAACTGAGGCAGGCAGAAGTTAAATGATTTTCCCTAGGGTCACATAGCGAATAAGAATCTGAGGCTGGATTTGAACACAGGTCTTCCTGCCTCCTGCCCCAAAATTCTGTTCACTATACCACCCAACTGTGGGCAAGTGACTGCATCTTTCTGTGCTTCTGTGATTTCATCTATAAAGTGAGAACAATAATATTTGCAATACCCCAGAGAATTGTCATGAGTTTCAAATGAGATAAATATCAAATACTTGGTTAACTTTAAATATCTGTAAAAATGTAATCTTTTATAGCAAGCCCTTACATAAATAGAATTGGAAGGTATCTTAGAGATCTAGTCCAACTGCCTGTTTTACAGATGAGGAAACTGAGGCCAAGAGAGGGGAAATTAGTTGGCCCAGGTTACTGTCAGGATGTGAACCCAAACCCAGGTCTAGTGTTCTTTCTACAAAACCACAAGGCCTCTCTTAGGTTGAGCTGAGTTTGCCTGATACTTGTTGATTTAATGAAGATACTAAATAGGATTTTTAGAGAGAGAGAGAACTGTGTTTGTGTTTTTTAATGTATGTGTCCTGGGATCCCTTTCCAGAGACATAATTAGCAATTTTGGTGCCTGGAGCAAGCATGAAGGGGAAGCCTCAGGGAAGCTTTCTTTGGACACAAGGCCATGGAAGAAGAGACCACTATAAATCTGATTTATAGAGGTGAGGAGAAGGAGATAGAAATCAGAGAACACCCTGGGTGCCCTAATGGGGATGCTGCTGCTGCTGTGAGAGGAGCAGAATGGGGCCAGCAGGGACTGTCCTCCACCTTCATTGTGCTGGTGGCAGTACAGAGTTCATTCCTCCCTGCTCAGGTGTAGCTATGCCAGGAAAGGCATAACTTCTCCCAAAGACAGTCAAACTATACCCCTTAGGAAAAGGGGAGTGATTATAGGTGGCAGGCCTAGCAGTGAGCAATGTCATTACATGTTTCCCTCAAGTCCACTATTCAAGAATGAATGAATCAATCAATAGTCATTAAATATTTATTAAGCACTTACTATACAGTCATCAGGCATGGAGGACCTGAACTAAGGTGGTAGAATGTATGAGTAGAGAGAAATCAGGTATGAAATACGGGATAAAGGTAAAAAAAAAAAAGGACAAGATTTGATAACTTAATGAATATGAGGGGTGAGGAAGAGTAAAGAACCAAAAATAAAGCCAAGGTTATTAATACAGGAGACTGGTAGAATAGGGCAGCTAGGTGGCACAGTGATAGAGTATTAGGTCTGAAGTCGGGAAGACTTATTGTTCTGAAATCAAATGTGACCTGACACTTACTAGTTGTGTGACTCTAGGTAAATCACTTAACCCTGTTTGCCTCAGTTTCCTCATCTGTCAAATGAGCTGGAGAAGGAATTGGCAAACTACTACAGTATCTTTGCCAAGAAAACCTCAAATGGGCCACAAAGAGTCAGACACGACTGAACAACAACAACAAAGTATAGTGTTGGATCTTCTACAGAAATACGGGTCTTTAGAAGAGGGGTGGGTGTTGGAGGAAAGATAATAAGTTCTATTTTGGATGTGTTTAGTTTGAGATATCTCTGGGGATATTCAGTTTAAACTACCCAATAAGCAGTTGGAGAAATGGTATTGAAGCTCCAGGGAGAGTCCAGGGCTGAGCAGATACATCTAGGAGTCATCAGAATAAAAGTAATAATTAAACACATAACATAGGATCAGATGAGGTAAAGAGAGTATGTAAAGAGAAAAGCATAGGAGGCCCAAGTTAGAGGCTTGGTGAAAACCCACAGTTAGGTAGCATGATTTGGATGATAAATCAGCAAAAGAGACTGAGAATTGATTAGATGGGTAGGAGGAGAACCAGGAGAGTATCACAAAAGCCCAGAAAAAAAAAAGAGTTTCAAAGTGATCAACAGTGTTAAACTAAGCAGATAGTTTGGGAAGGATGAGAACTAAAAAAATTCATCAGATCTTACAGTTAAGAAACCATTGATAACTTTGGAGAGAGCAGTTTCATTTGAGTGATATAGTCTAAAGCCAAATTGCAAAGGGCTGAGAAGGGAGTTAAGATGAGAGGCATGGAAGCAGTGAGTACAGATAGCATTTTCTAAGAGTTCAGCTGTGAGAAGGAGTCCAGTAGATAAAAAAAGTTTGAAGAATAGAGGGGTGAGGGAATGACCAACTACTGGAAAAGATGGAAGCAAATGGGATCTAGACAAGAGTGTGCTAGTAAATGTTTAATGACAAGACGCACAATGCACTTTTTAAGTTTAATCTGCATTAGGGGTGGAGCCAAGATGGTGGAGAAAAGGCAGAGACTCACCTGAGCTCTCCCAAATTCCCCTCCAAACAACTTTAAAATAATGCCTTGAAATGATTTCTGGAGCAGCAGAACCCACAAAAAGATGGGGCAAAAAAGTTTTCCAGAACAAAATAACTTAGGTCAATAGGAAAGGTCTGTCACACTGAGATGAGATTGAAGCACAGTCCAGCATAGGCCTTAGAGGGGTGAATTGGTGGCTGCAACAGCTCTCAGTCCACAGATGGTAAAGGGTCAGACAACTGGTCAGAAGGAGATTACAGGGGTCCCTTTTCTGGCACTGGGTGCAGGACTCTGTTGCATTGCCTACACTCAGATTTGGGTCATAGTCCTGGGTAAAGAGGAGCATTAGCACACCAGAGCTTGGGACCCCAGGGAAGCAAGGGATCCTAGAGCAGAAAAGAGTACTTGTGGTCACTCCGAGACCAGAGCACAGGTCAGGAGAACAGTAAACACACTTCTACCTAGATCATACCACCTTGGAAGAACTAAAAACTTACAGACTCCCAGAACTAGCTCTGAAAACAGCTACACAAAAAACCTGAAGCTTAGGACAGTGCCCCAGGAGCAGAGTACAATTTTTAACATAAAGTTAAAAGTTAAGAAATCAGCCAAAAAATGAGCAAACAACAAAAAAAGAACCTGACCATAGAAAGTTACTATAGTGACAAGGAAGATCAAAACACAAACACAGAAGAAGACAACAAAGTCAAAACTGCTACATCTAAAGCCTCAAAGAAACTGGGAATTGATCTTAGGCCCAAAAATAATTCCTGGAAAAGTTAAAAATGGATTTTAAAAATTAAATAAGAGAGGTAGAGGAAAAATTGGGAAAAGAAATTAGAATGATACAAGAAAATCATGAAAAAAGAGTCAATAGCTTGGTAAAGGAGGCATAAAAAGTACTGAAGAAAATAACACCTTAAAAAACAAATAAGCCAAATGGTCAAAGAAGCAGGAAAAAAATCCAATAAAGAAAAGAATGACTTAAAAAGCAGAATTGGCCAAATGGAAAAGGAGGCACAAGAGCTCACTAAAGAAAATAGTTCCTTAAAAATTGGAATTGGGCAAGTGGAAGCTAATGACTCTATGAGACATCAAGAAACAAACAAAATCAAAAGAATGAAGAAATAGAAGAAAATGTAAAATGTCTCAGTGGAAAAACAACTAACCTGGAAAATAGATAAAGGTGAGATAATTTTAGAATTACTGGAGTACCTGAAAGCCATGATCAACAGAAAGAACATAGACATCATGTTTCAAGAAATTATCACAGAAAACTGCTCTGAAATTCTAGAACCAGGGAGTAAAAGAGAAGTTGAAAGAATCTACCAATCACCTTCTAAAAGAGATCCCAAAATGAAATCTCCTGGGAATATTATAGCCAAATTCCAGAGCTCCCAAGTCAAGGAGAAAATATTGCAAGCAGCCAGAAAGAAACAATTGAAGTATCATGGAACCACAGTCAGAATAACACAAGATTTAGCAGCTTCTACATTAAAGGATTAGAGAGCTTAGAATATGATATTCCCAAGGGCAAAGGAGCTTGGGTTACAACCAAGAATCATCTACCCAGAAAAGCTGAGTATAATTTTTCAGGGGGAAAATGGATATTTAATGAAATTGAGAACTTTTAAGCATTCCTGATGAAAAGACCAGAACTAAAATAGAAAATTTGACTTTAAAATATAAGACTCAAAAGAAGCACAAAGAAGTAAACAAGAAAGAGAAACCATAAGGGATTCAGTAAGGTTAAACTGTTTACATTCCTACATGGGAAGATGATAACTTGTAACTCCTAAGAACTTTGTCATTATTAAGGTAGGTAGAAGGAGTATACACAGACAGAGGGCATGGGTGTGAGTTGAATATGATGGGATGATAGCTAAAAAAAATAAAATTAAGGGTTGAGAAAGAGGAATACACTGGGAGAAGGCGAAAGGGAGAAGTAGAATAGGGTAAATTATCTCATATAAAAGAGGTGTGAAAGAGCTTTTACAGTGGAGGGGAAGATGGTGAAGGTGGGGAGAAGTGTTTGAATCTTATGCTCATTGGAATTGACTCAAAAGGGGAATAACATACACATTCAGTTGGATATAGAAATCTATCTTTCTCTACAGGAAATTAATAGGGGAAGGGGATAAGACAAGATGGGTAGGAATGGTGCTGATAGAAGAAGGGCAGATTGGGGGAGGCAGTAGTCAAAAGCAAAACACTTTTGAGCACAGACAGGGTGAAAGGAGAGAGAGAGAGAGGGATAAACAGGAGGAAAGATTGGATGAAGGAAAATACACAGTAAACATAACTGTAAAAGAAATTTTCAGCAAGTTGCTCTGATAAAGGCCTCATTTCTCAAATGTATTTCTCAAATTTTTAAGACTACAAGTCATTCCCCAATTGATAAATGGTAAAATGATATGTTTTCATACAAAGTAATCAAAGCTATCTATAGTTATATGAGATTAGAGAAATGCAAATTAAAACAAGTCTGAGGTACCACCTCACACCTATCAGAGTGGCTAATATGACAGAAAAGGAAAATAACAAATGTTGGAGGGGATGTGGAAAAATTGAGACACTAACGCAGTGTAAGTGATTCAACCATTCTGCAGAGCAGTTTGGAACTATGCCCAAAGGGGTATAAAACTGTGCATACCCTTTGACCCAGCAATACCACTATAGGGTCTGTATCCCAAAGAGATAAAAAACAAAAAGGGCGAAGATCTCTATGTACAAAATGTTTACAGCAGCTCTTTGTGGTGACAAAAAATTGGAAATTGAGAGGATGCCCATCAATTGGAGAATGGCCTGTTAGTTGTGATATATGATTGTGATGGAATACTATCATGCTATAAAAAATGCTCAACAGGCTGCTTTCAGAAAAACTTAGAAATATTTGTATGAACTGATGCAGAACCAGGAGAACATTGTAGACAGTAACAGCAATATTGTATGATGATCAACAATGAATGACTTAGCTATTTTCAGCAATACAATGATCCAAGACAGTTCTGAAGGACTTATGATGAAAAATGCTAACCACCTCCAGAGAAAGAACTGATAGAGTCTGAATGAAGATCGAAGCATACTTTTTTAAACTTTATTTTTCTTGGGTTTTGGGTTGGGTTTTTTTTTTTTGGTCTGTGTTTTCTTTCACAACATGACTAATATGGACATATGTTTTGCATGACTGCACATGTATCACCTATATCAAATTGCTTGCCTTCTCAATGAGCAGGGTAAAGGGGGAGGGAAGGAGAAAAATTGTTTTACGTGTAATTTGGAAAAATATAAAATATTAAAAAGTTTAATCTGCATTATTGATATTTTCTCCAACACTTTCTTAAGTCTACTCTGGACAATCAAAAAGCAATAAATTAAGCCCTGATTTTTGTTTGCCCATTTCCCAAGATGTAAAACGCTCACTGAATTCAGCAATGAGAAGCAGTTCCAACTCGCCCCAGAACATCCTTGCCTTTAACTAAATTTTACCATATTGTGAAATATTCCTTGTACCTGAATCCTTTAAATTGGGACTTCAAAGTGACTTATGTCAAAGAGATGTCTAAAGACATGAGGCAACTCCTGTCAGTTTGGATATTTCTCTAAGCAGAAAAATGCTTCAAATTAGAATAATCACAAATTAATAAAAAAAAATGTTTCCTGCTGGGCTTGTTCTTGTATCGAGTACAGAATTTTCCTTGACCCAACATTTCCAGGCTTATTTCACGTGAACTCCCAGCCAGACTGATTGACTTGCTCTTCTCTTTTCATAGGCTTTTCTCCAGGCCTGGAAAACCCTTCTTCTTCACTAATTACAATCCCTGGTTTTCTTCAAGGTTCAGGCTATAGACCTCAGCCCCATGATGCCTGCTAAGATTCCCACCCCCACCCCTAGTTGACAGTGCTTTCTCTAGCCTCAGATAATCATATATAACATACTTATCTGTTTACTTGTTGTATTGCCACCTCCACAGTAGAACACAATTTCTTTGAGGATGGGGCTGTTTCTCATTTTATCTCTGTATCCCTAATGCCTAACTTAGCACCCTGCACATAGTATTAACCAACAAGCATTTATTAAAAGTCTACTGTGTGCCAGGTACTGAGGATGCATGTACAAAAAGTGAAGCAATTTCTACTCACAAATAGCTTACAGTCTAATAAAGAAGACATTAAATACATATATAAATATATATAGCATAAATATAAAATGAATAAATATAAATACATGCAAAGTAGTTGAATACAGGGAAGCTTGGGAGAGAAGGCATTAGCAGTTGGGGGGATCACAAAAGGTTTCATGCAGAAGATGGTGATTAAGCTGAATGTTAAAGAAAGAAATTTTGTGTGATGAAATAAGGAGAGGGTACATCTTTGTGTTTGTGGAACAGCCAGGAGGCCAGGGTCCCTGAATTGAAGAATATGTGGTAGGGAGTAAGGTATAAGAAGTCTGGAAAGGTAGGAGAGGGCTAAGTTATGAATGGCTCTGAATGTCAAATACAGCATTTTGTATTTGATACTGGAGGCCACAGGGAGTTTATTGAGTAGGTGGGATAACATGATCTGACCTTAGTTTTAGGAAAGTCACTTTGTTGTCTGAATGGAAGATGGATTAAAGTGGGGAAGAGAAGTGAGACAGGCTGACCCACCAGCAGATTATTGCAATAGTTCAGGTGTGTAGGTGATGAAGGCCTGCACCAAGGTGGGGGCAGTGTTGGAAGAGAGAAGGAAGTAAATTGAAGAGATGCTACAAAGGGGAAATCTAAACAGCCCTTGGCAACAGCTTGAATGTAGGGGATGAGGGATAGTGAAAAGTCCTGGACAACTTGGAGGTTGCAAACCTGAATGACTGGGAGGATGATGTTGCCTTCTACAATAATAGAGAAGGACTAGGGGAGGGTTTAGGGGAAAAGATAATGAGCTCTGTTTTGGACCTGTTAAGTTTAAGATGTCTACTGGACATCCAGTTTGAGATGTATAAAAGACAGTTGAGATACAAGACTGGAGGTCAGCAGAGAGTTTGGGCCAGGACAGGTGGATTTGAACATCATCAGTGTAGAAATGGTAACTGAATCTGGGAGAGTTGATGGAATCACCAAATAAAATAATACAGACAGTGAAGAGAAGAGGACCCAGGAGAGAAGCTTCCAAAGCCCTTCTCCAGCCAATAGGAACAAAGAGGAAAGGATACCTGACAAGGTCAAAGCCAAGGCCTTTTCTTTCCTCCCTCCCTCACCCAATGTTCCTTCTCAGGAGATTTAGCTAGAACTCCAACCTTACTTCATTTTCTGGAATTTTGGATTCTAGTTAAATAGATGCTTTTTATAACTGATTTATGGATATAAATAAATAAATATAAATAAATTGGCTGTTCTAGCCAATTGGAACAGACTTCCTGTCTGGCATCCTCTCACTTCAGCAAAAAAGGATTTTCACCCTTAGTCTAAATCCTGTGATTAAAACTGATTGATCAGTCCCTGGATCACTTACTTTAAGTAATTTATCATTCAATCCTTCTCTTATACAAACAAAAATAAAAGGCATTGGTATATGAAACCATACATTTATGTTATTTATAGTTTTAAAATTTCAAAAATTGTACATATGTATTGAGAAAGGAATTTATAATTTTCATATTAATCTATATGATATGTGTAATGAATATACTAATAATATAGGTTTTTTAATTAATTTATTTTGAATTATCAATAATCACTTCCATAAGCTTTTGAGTTTTAAATTTTTCTCCCCCTTCCTCCCCATCTCCCTCCCCAAGATGTCAAGCAATCTGATATAGGCTATACATATACATTCCTATTAAACATATTTTCACATAAGTGATGTTGTAAGGAAGAATTAGAATCAATAGGAGGAACCACCAGAAAGAGGAAACAAAACACAACAGAAGAAAAAAAATAGCAAATAGTATCCTTCGATCTGCATTCAAACTCCATAGTTCTTCTCTGTGGATAGCATTTTCCATCCTGAGGCCTTTGGAGGTGTCTTAGATCCTTGCATTGCTGAGAAGGGCTAAGTCTATCAACATTAGTCATCGCACAACATGGCTGTCACTGTGTACAATGTTCTCCTGGCTCTGCTCACTTCACTCAGCATCAGACCATACAAGTCTTTCTAGGTTTTTCTGAAGTATGCCTGTTCATCATTTCTTATAGCACAATAGCAATAATTTAGTTGTGTCAAGAGCTGCCTTTTCTAGCTTGTGAATCAGACTCACAGTGCAGCTTGAACTGATCAATCAAACCTTGACAAGACTCACAATCACTGGCATCCTTCTGCCTGCATACCTGAAGTGAATTGAATCAAAGACTGTAGAACCTGTTCCTCTCACAGAACTCTGGTCCTGTGACCCACTAAGTAAAGGTTGTTAGTAATCCACCTTCCCCTTCCCTTGCCACTTGTGATTTATGTATATAACCTCTGTCTTCACTTCAGCAAGGCAGAATTCTGATCAGGAGAATTCCCAATTTGCAAATCTTTTCCTCATAATGAAACTAATTAATTAAATGGCTACCTGATTACTGGCACTTTATCTCTGGACTGCTGTTTCGTTATTCTCAGGTGAGAGACTGGCTCAGTAAAAATCCAGTTAACAATACATACACCTTTAACATTTCCCTTACTGAACTTTTTTTCCTTCCTATAAATTTCCCTAGATTTTATTGATGTTCTTCTTGTGGAATGGAATTGAACAACATTATTATTTTCATTGTCGTCAGTATGTATATTGCTGTTTTGCTTAATTAATTAAGCAACAAGTATTTATGTTGGAGGTACCATTCCAAACACTGGGATATAAAGACAAAAGCAACAAAAGCGGATCTGCTTTCTCCATTCTTCATCCCTTCACATTAGGGTTACCATATTTCTTTGCATTCTGTCTAATTCGAGAAATTTTTATTAACTCCCTACTATGCTCTAGTGGACATATATTTACCTGGAAGAAAGAGAATCTCTTAGTTGCATTGGTGGTAATTCTGAGTCACTGGATAAGGATGAGGAAGAATCCTAATTTAACCACTGTGCAAGAAGGAGGCAGCCCCCTACACAGAAGTCTCTAAAGGGGAAAAGATTTTGTATCAGTCCTCAGGGAGGGGGAGCTTTTGGCAGGTGGGCCAGGGAATACTGAATGGGTGGCTGTGGTTTAAGGAAAGCCTCTTTATTGACTTAGATCCTGGGACAGGATGCATGCAAGAGGCTTATGATCCCTTAGGTACTTTTCTTCCTGTTCCCCTTTTTCCCTTACTACATGCTTCAGCTAATACGGAAATATCTTTTGTATGACTTCACATATATAACTAATGTCATATTGACTGCCTTCTTAAGGGGTAGGATATAGGCAAGGGGGAGAGAGAATTTAGAACTCAAAATTTTTAAAAATGAATGTTAAAAAATTATTACATGTAATTGGAAAATATTTGACAAAATAAAAATATATATTTTTAAAATATTGCCCATACTAGGAGGATTATTCTGTAAAAGATTTGAGACTTGGTCCTTCTGAAGGGAAAAAGAAAGGCCTAAGATTATTGGCTTTTGTTCTTTTCCACAATTTTGTTTTGTTTTTGTTTTTTCCCCTTTCCCCCCTCAACCCTTTTTCCCAGGGGCCCAAAATACTCTCAAGTGCATCCCTAACTACATTAAAATGTAAATGGGAAATATTTGACAAAATGAATGAAAACACAATAAAACATAGATTAATATCACATTTTAATTGTTAATATGCAACTTGAATGGATGTTTATGTGTGGATTAGTGGCCCAAGTTTCTATTATTGTTTGATACTATCCCTTCAGAAGATCTACTTGTCATAAAGAGGTGGTATGTGATGGAATGGACCTTGCCATGAAGAGGTGGCATGTTATAGAATGAATCTGCCCCAGGGACCTAATTGTCCTCAGCTTTTCTAATTTGACTTCCTGATCATCTAGGGACATTAAAAAGTTTCAGTCATATGACCTCTCAGAATTGTTGGGTGCCTGAGGATACAAGAGACACCACATCCTGAGATGACCTAATGACCAGATTATGCTTCTAGATTGAGAGGAGGGGCCATATCCAGAGAATCTAAGTACCACCATATCCTTCTTGCTATGTTACCACAACATATACCTCCTTTGTTAAACATTCAATGACTTGTGAGCTCCTCATTTTAGCCCAACCTTTAACCTGAACTAAGAAGGTTCTTTTTTTTTTAATTTTTAAATTAATGAATTTATTTTTAGTTTTCAACATTCACTTCCATAAGCTTTTTTTTTCTTTTTTTGGTGAGGCAATTGAGGTTAAGTGACTTGCCCAGGGTCACACAGCTAGTGTCAAGTGTCTGAGACCGAATTTGAACTCAGGTCTTCCTGACTCCAAGGCCAGAGCTTTATCCGCTGCGCCACCTAGCAGCCCCTTCCATAAGCTTTTGAGTTTTAAATTTTCTCTGCCTCTCTCCCTTCTCCCAAGATGGCATGCAATCTGATATAGGCTCTGCATATACATTCTTATTAAACATTTTCACATAAGTCATGTTATAAAGAAGAATTAGAACCAATAGGAGGAACCACAAGAAAGAAGAAACAAAACAAAACAGAAGAGGGAAAAAAGAGCAAATAGTATGCTTCAATCTGTATTCAGACACCATAGTTCTTTCTCTGGATGTGGATAGCATTTTCCATCATGAGTCTTTTGGAATTGTCTTAGATCATTGCATTGCTAAGAAGAGCTAAGTCTATCAAAGTCAGTCATCGTACAATGGTGCTATTACTGTGTACAATGTTCTTCTGGTTCTACTCACTTCACTCAGCATCAGTTCATATAAGTCTTTCCAGGTTTTTCTGAAGGCCGCTGACCACTATCATTCTCTTTCCTATTAAATTCATAGAAGTAATACTATCCACCTAATCTGAATTATGGTGGCTGCTAACTACAGCACCCCCAGGTCATTCTCCCTCCTTTCTTAAAGAGTTCAGCACCTGGCCTACCCTCTTCTGCCCTTATATACCAAAGAACTTCTACATCAGTGCTGATGGTCTTTCAAATTCCTGACTCTTTAAATATCCTTAAATCTCATGGCCTACTCCTTTGCTCCACTTCAGGTCCAAGGGCTCAGGGTAAAGTAAAACTTCAGTTAACAGTTTACTTTATCAACAAGAATAATAATGACTTTCAGGAGAATTCTTTTCCTAATATCCTTAAGTCATTCTTTGACCTTCAGGTCCCTTCAAAGGTTCTCGTTTCCATCTGGTCTAAGGTGAATTCAAGAGACCTCTTAGTCTGATAATAACAGTAGTTTACAGTTATTTATAGCTTTAAGGTTTGCAAATGTGAAAAATGATTTTTTCCTATCTTGGAAACTCAGAGCTCCACCCCCCAGCCTTCTCCTCCAAAGTTCTTCAGAAGGACATTATTGATAATGAGATTGCCTTGAATCTTCTTATCCTGGTCAAATTGAACCCAATCCTGAATTGATTTTATCCTATTCAGGCTTGGGTGGAGACAGATTCTTTTTACATAGATAGACCAAGGCTGGAAGTGGTCTGGAATGATAATGGGTTGATATCAGCCCCTGTTGAAAAGTTATATATCTCTGTACCCCCAAATCCCAAATCAAGCCAGTTCTGGACTGTAACTCCCATGCAATGCATGTCAAGCCAGCTTGAGAGAAATTAAAACATGAACACACGCACCCTAATTTTGTTTGCCTTTTTCTTAGGACAGACTGTTGGGGGCAGCTAAGTGGCACAATGGATAGAGCACTGGCCCTGGAGTCAGGAGGACCTGAGTTCAAATCTGGCCTCAGACCAAACACTTGACACTAGCTGTGTGATCCTGGGCAAGTCACTTAACACCACCTGCCTAAAAATTAAAAAAAAAAAATAGTTAAAAAAAAAAAAGAACAGACTGTTATTAAATTGGGATTCAACATTAAATGGTGCTGTGACTCAGATTTGGACTGAGATTTGGGGTGCCTTCCCCCCCCAGCACTGGAAGTGGGCACTCACAGTACTTTCTCCTGAAGTCCCAGCCCTAAAGGATGGGTGAGTCTTATCCCTCAAATTCCTGCTCCTAGGGGCAGCTAGGTGGTGCAGTGGATAGAGCACCGGCCCTGAAGTCAGGAGGCCTTGAGTTCAAATCCTGCCTCAGACCAAACACTTGACACTTACTAGCTGTGTGATCCTGGGCAAGTCACTTAACCCCAATTGCCTTAAAAAAAAAGAATCCTGCTCCTTATCTATCCAACTCCCCATAGGTTGCACCATTTTTCTCCAAGTGACTCTAGGGGCAGAGACCTTAAGACAGGTCTCCTGGAAAGAAAGGATATCCTCTGTAATTTGGCTATGGGTCAGTCAGGGTAAATTGGCATGTGATAAATTGTATTGTAATCTGAATTGGTTGCTTTTAGAAGGATGTGGAACTAAAGGATAACTCTGAATTTTGACAAGTCTAATTCTGATTCTAAATTGATTTACCTTAAAAACAAACTAAGCCTAAAAAGCCAACAAGAAACTTAGATTCGTGCATGCATTGTCCTGTCATTCTGTCTGTGTCTCTGTGTCTCTATGACTGTCATGTTTCACGTTCTTGCTCAAAGATTTAAAATGCAGCCAGAAAAACTTTTAAGGATCTTCTAAGGTCCATAATTACAGAGAACATTGGAAAAGAACTCTCACCTTAGGCTTTCAATGGGAGATTAAGACTTTTTTTGGGGGGGGGGGTGTCCCAACACTGGCCAAGCTGGGATACCAAAATAAAATTAGATAATGAGTTAATGAAATTAAAAAGCAAGGTGAGACTTTACCAGAAATTAGTGGAAGGTGAAATCAGCCAGCAGCAAGTAGCCTTTTAGACTGATAAGAATCTAAACCAGGCAGAGAGAGAGAAAGATGAAAGAGAGAAAGATGAGAGTTTGAATCCAGGTTTAATTAGATCCTAAAGCTAAAGTTTGTACTTTATGTTTAAATTAAATCTAGAGGACTGTCTTTGTACCCCTCCTGCCAATGTATCTGATATCAGGGCAATGTGTTTAAAACGGGAAAAATAAGGATTTTTCTGTCTTTTAAGTGATCACTGTAGATTTCAGTGATTTGTTTAGAATGTATATGAACATTATAAAAGCTGTTTGTAAAGGATGTGGGAGAAATACAGCTCTCTTGATTTGTAAATTGTTAGGTTTTAACTCCTTCCAGATTCTAACAGTGCAGAGAAGACAGTGCAGACAAAATTGAAGTGAGTATAAACTTTAATTTGGAATGTAAAGGAAAGTGGAGGTAGTCTGAGTAATGGGTTTGAAAGATTAGGAAAGAGAAATAAAGGTTTGAGCAAAAATATGAAGGGTAGAAAAAATGGTTTGGGGATAGATGGGGGTGGGGTGGTCAGCAGCAAGCCCATGTGCTTTAAGGGCTCCCCCATCCTTGGATGTTTGTTCTGGGTGCCTTTGTACCAGTATCAGATGGTTTAAGCATGTTGAGAGGGTGTGAGGAAGTTTGATTTAAGTAGAAAAATTAAAAATGAAAATTTTGTAGCTTGATTTGAAAACCAATACATAAAGTTATAGAAGGTTAGAAGGAATTATGTCTACCTACCTTTCAGGATAAATCTGTAGGAAGGCCTTATTAAATCTAACATTACATAGATATTGGCTATGGGAAAGATATTGGTTATTGTGTTTTGAGATTATTATATAAAATCTTACAATGTTTCCTTGTACTGTTCAGTTAATTATTGGGTTGGCTTTGGAAGCTCTGGAGGTTCCTGCCTGGAGAGGCTGACCACACCCTGTCAGCATTAATTCAAATTCCTTAGGTCTCTTTACCTGGGCCAAACCCTTTAGCTAACCTGATGATAACAGGAGATTTCAAACTGTTTGTAAAACTTTATATGTATTTCGTAGTCCATATATCTTCCTAAGGGAATGTATGAATTTATGGATAATATTTCTTTTTAAAGGGCCAAGAGTATTGGACTTTTAAAAAAAATTTAAATGTTATCATTAGTGATTAAAACTCTAGATTTGATTTGACTTAAATCAAAAATTTGTCCCAAAGGAATAAGAATAGCATCTGAGAGTGCTCTTCCTGTCAGGATTAAGCACAAAAAGATATTGTTATTTGTCATTAAGAAATTTATTAACTGTATGGCCCCAAGAAAGTTCTATTTACCTCAGTTTATTATTCTGTAAGGGGATAATAATAGAACTCACTTCCCAGGGATGTTGTGAGGTTCACAAAGTGCTTGGCATACTGCTTAGTGTAGGACAAATGCTATCTGAATGTTAAGTGTTTAAATGTAATTGCTTAAATTAAGGTCAACTAATTGGTAATTAATTGGTTTTGTTTCAAGTCTAAATGCATGATAATTGTTTAGGGTATTGTCATGTTTCTAAATTTCTTCATATTGTGTAATTTGGTAACAGTTGTATCACCTATGTTGTTAGAACAGCAATTTCTCTTATAATCTAGATGGTTAAGAATTGTACTGTCAGGGAAAAAGAAAAAAAATGAGTGGGTTAGGAAGCTATTAGGTCATTCTATCTGACCCTATGTTGTAACATTTTGAAGTACTGTAATTTAAGAAATCATAAACTTTCAAGTTTTGTCCATATTTAAAGGGAAGTTTTGGCTAAAATTATTTGGCTGTCACTTATGAAAATTAAGATTGTTAACCAAGCTATTTGGAATTATAGTTTAAATCAAGTATTTACAAAAGTATAAGGAAACTTGGTAATTATACAAAGAAAGGACATTGTAAAATCTTGTAATTAATTTAGTTTGTTATAGTAACAGGATAAATTGTAAGCTGTTTTTAAGAGAGGGAAATGCTTTTATGAAGAAATGTTTTAAATTTGGCCTCAGACACTTGACACTTACTAGCTGTGTGACACTGGGGAAGTCACTTAACCCCAATTGCCTCACCAAAAAAGCAAAAAAACAAAAAAAAAAAAACAAAAAAAATGTTTTGCAAAATCTTTTGTGTGATTTTTAGAAGGCCTACTAAATTTCCATTTCCAAGCTAATTTGTTGCAGTAATAATTTGATAATGATGACAATTATGTCCAAACCTACTGTGAATTTTGAGTTTCATTCCTAGATTGTTGTGTCCTTGGACTGGCCCAAATGGGTACTTTCAGAGAAACAGAAGTCAGGGACAGTAGCTAAATGGAATGTAATGAGGTGTAAGTGGGAAAGATCTTGCTGTTTAGATCTGAATTCATTCCACAGTCTAACCAAGAGTTAAAATTAGTGTTTAAAATTATCATATGTATAAGATTCAATTCCTGAAGTATCTCATCCTTTCAGATTAAATATGGTTAGAGAAGTTAGAAATAGAGATGCAAGGCTATTAGAGTAGTAACATGATGTTAATGGGAAATTTGATTTTATGTTGTTATTTAATCAGGAACTAGAACATGTATAAGAATGGATGCTAACTATTTATGTTTCATCTTAAAGATATTCCCAATTAATGTGAGATTATAGTAACATATCTGAAACTCTGATTATTGGGACTTGCTATTCAAGACCTTTTGGGACTGTTAACTGACTGTTATTCTGAGTCTGACTCCAGGTATTGTTGTCAAGAAATGCTGTTGAGACCCCTGTGGGGTCTATGAACTGCATCTATGAACTGCAGAGGGTGTTTTCATGGGAAAGGTTGGGAAGAATGACTATTCCGAATGAGCTGAGGTAGGATTTTCCTGACTCAGTTTCCCCAATATGAATATCTTACCTGGCAGACTTTAAGCCTGGCTCAGTGTAGTTGGCCATTTGCATCACTTTTGCCTGGAATTAACATGAAGTTAGGGAACATCATTCCCCTACTATAGTTACATCCTTATTCTTTTATGGCAAATTTCTATTAAACATTTTTATAAGCACAATATTAAATAATAGATTTATACTAGAACATCTGAGGTTATTATAATAAGATGAAAGTATAAGATTGAGCTGTTTGGCCTCGAATTTTAGCCCAAACAACTAACTAATTAAGTATTTAGCTTTGACATCTGTTACTAGTATATATTCCTGTATGGGTTAGGGTCCTTTAATTCCTCATAATAGTATGGGGATAACGACTTGTGAAACCAGGATATTATTTGGTTACTTAGTTAATTTCAGACCTGTCTCAGTTTTGTTACAATTAGTTAATGTTAAAAGAATGGCTTGTGGTCTATCTTATAAATGCCTTACAGGAAGAATCCACTTTAATTAGGGGTTATTTATTTGAACGTGACCAGAAGTTGGAATTGTTTTATTACTTGATATGTACTGTTTTAAAATTGATCACTCAATATATTATGTATGTATCGGAGTCTGTTATTAATTCCTTAGTACAATCTCATCCCTCTGATGGGGGAATGAATAATGAATTGATGCAAAGTATAAAAACTGAGTGAATAATGAATTAATGCAAAGTATAAAAACTAGGTTCTAATTTTTCTGCTTCTTTTTTTTTTTAATTTGAGTTTCTTAAACATGACAATTGGCCAAGGTTCCAATTTTGATTTTATAATAATAGAGACATAAGGGTTGAGTTAACTTCATTATTTGATCTGGTTATTGGCAAGGTAATTTAAAATTGTATTAGGGTCAATTTTGTAGGAGACTTTAACAAAGAAAGAGGATCTCTATAAGGAGTCTTAAAGAAGACAGTCTGCTGGAGACTGCTTAAACAATATTCAGATCAGAAAACTTCATCAGATGACGTCCTGAACACCAGACAACTGTTATGAGATAAGACTCCTGAACCTTAACATGGACAATTTATTTGTTGTTTACTTATTTACTAAGGACACTGCCTCTTTCAAATTGTCATTGCTTCAATCAATTTCTCCCCTTTTTCCCCTTCCATATTGTTATCCCCAAATCCTTGGTGAAGTATTGACCATATCAGTTAGTGATTCATTGAGAAGGCTACACCTCTCATTAGAATTAGGGGAAATGTGAAAAATGATTTTTTTCTATCTTGGAAACTCAAAGCTTCTCGCCCCACCCCCCCAAGCCTTCTTATCCTGGTCAAACCCTACCCAAGCCTGAATTGATTTTATTCTACTCAGGCTTGGATGGAGACAGATTCTTCTGCCTAGACAGACCAAGGCTGGGAGTGGTCTGGAATGATGGTGGGTTGATATCAGCCCCTGTTGAAAAGGTATATAACCTTGTACTTCCAAATCCCAAATTAAGCCAGTTCTGGACTGGCTCCCTTAGGGGGCCTAGTTCTGAACTGTAACTCCTTGAGAGAAATTAAAACATGGACACACGCACCCTAATTTTGTTTGTCTCTATCTTAGAACACTTTTTTTAAATTGGGGTTTGACACAAAGCAATTTACACACATTATATCTGCTGATCCTTAGAGGAACCCTGTGAAGTAGCTGCTCTTTTTATATATTTTACAGATGAGGAAACTGAGCCTGAGAAGGGCTATGTGACTTGCCCAGGATCACACATCTAGTAGGTGACTGAGGCAGTGTTCAAACTAAGGTCTTTCTGATTCTAGGCTCAGAACTTTACTTACTATGGACCACCTATTTCCCTCATTGCCCTATTCCTTTCAGGGTATGGGACTAGGCAATGGAGCTTAACTACATTGAGGTATTTTCCATTGAGATACCTTAATCCATTGTCAGGGACCTTAGCTTTCATTCTTAACCACTTACTAAGTTTGTAATTTAAACATATAAAATTTATCATTTTAAAATATTTTCTTAATTCTTTTGAAAAGGAGCCAGAGAGCATTTGTCTGCTTTCCACATTAAGTTGGAAACAAATTGTGAAAGGCTTTAAATGCCAAGCTGAGGAGTTCATATCTTATCTTCAAGGTAGTAGGGAGACCTTGAGGTTTCTGAACTGGGAAGTGATGTGGTCAGAATTGTACTTTGGGAAGATTATTTTGGCATCACCTGGAAGAATGGAATGTTTTAGGGACAGCCTGAAAGGTGCAATTAGGAGACAATTACAATAGTCCAGGTCAGAGGTAATGAGATCTTGAATTAGGGTGATGCCTTGGCAACTGAGAGGATATTAGATGGAGGGAAGGATGACCCAGGAACCAGGACAACTCAATGTGTTCATCAGCGAAGAACAATCTGGGTAAGACTTCAACTGGAACTTCAGATGCCATTGGTTAAACCCTCCTCTTTTTGCAGTTGAAGAAACTGAGACCCAAGAGGTTCTAAGGTCACACAGGTAGTAGCAGAGGCACAGTTTGAATCCAAGACCTCTTGGAACAGCTTTTGCCATAACTTACCGCCCACCCCCTTTGAGAAGAATTCTGTAAATTCTGAGGTGAAAGTACTTGAGGTAAGTTGTCCAGGGGGCTTCTGAGAGTTATGTTTGAATGTTAATTAACTGATTAAACAGTTTCTAGCCCTCCAATGTATTTGATTCTCTTCAGAGGAGAAAGTTGGCTCGGGGGGGATGCTGTTGTGGGCTAGAGAAGGAGTCTGGGGACCCCCAGGGTTTTAGTTAGCTGTGTGACACTGGGCAGGTAGAGATTCCTTTACCTCTCTGACCAGTGGGAGCAGATGATCTCCAAGAGCCTTTGAACAAACATTCCTTGATTCTGCGGTTTTAGTAGCTGCAGGAGCAACAACTTTTGGGACCAGTGAAATCACCCTGAAGGTGGTATTTATGAGATTCCTCATTTTTCTTACAGTCCCCACAGAGCCTTTTCTTTGGGAGGTACAAAGTACTTACTGGGGGAAAGGGAGATTTTTAAGGGTGGAAAATTAAGAAAGTTGTATACATTATGAGATGTGATGTGTAGTTCCCACAGAGCAAAGCAATTGTGGGGTGGGGTGGAAAAACAATTTGTGTTGTGGGAAATGTAGGAATTGGCCTTAAATTTGGGTTCAGAATCTAAACAGACACTTGGGGAAAAAATACCTACCATAAAACTTGAAGGAGTCTCTTCTGGAAGGGCTGACAGAGGTGGTCCCAACAACTCTACTGGATTCATCAAGATTCTTTTAAAACTGTATTAGGTTTTTTTTTAAATCTTGAGGGGCTGAGACCAAATCAGGCACAGACTCTGCTTCCTGTTTCTTGTGGCTACACAGTCTTCTGCCTCTGTGAAAACCATTTTCATGATAAACTTATGAGGCGTGCTTTGCGACTCACCATATTAAAAATTTTCAGAGAATAATTCCAGAACTCAGCAGTCTGCTTTTTGATTTCAGGTACTGTGTTTAAATCTTATTTTGTTTTGTGTTTGTATCTTTGGAGAATCTGTGCTATCTATATCTCTACTTTACAACTATTTAGATAACAATCATATTACTGACACATATTAAACAAGAAATGATTGTTGATTTAATTAATGTGAAACAAGTAATAAATGATTGTTGGTTTAATTAATGTGTAATCAGGGCCTGTAAAAACACTTCCCTTCTTGATTCTAGCTATGTGTTTTGACTTGAAAGAAATACCTGTCCCATATCTGATATACATTGTAAATGGAGTACTTTTTCTGCTCCCTACCTTGCAATAGACCATAAGCAGGAGCCAAATCCTAAGCCTTAAGCAAGTTTTCTCTGGATTAACAGCAGGAGTAAAAGCCTAACAATACCATTGTTGGAAAAATTATGAAAGAAGCAGTTTCAGAGACATTTGTGAAGACTTGTGCAAAGTGATCCACAGGGGAGTGAGCAGAACCAGAACAATTTATACAATATATGACATTATAAGGCAGATAACTTTGAAAGACTTCAGTCCTATAATCAATGCAATGACCAACTCTGACTACAGAGGATCAGTGAGAAACCATTGCTATTCAGCTCCTGAATGAAAGGTGATAAACTCAACATGCAGAATGAGGCATACATTTTAAAATATAGTCAATGTGGCAGTTTGTTTTGCTTGACTATGCATATTTGTTACAAGAGATTTATTTTTCTTTCTTTTTTAAATTGGGAAGGAAAAAGGAGGGAAAAAATAATTTTATTAACAGGAAAAAAATTTTTTTTTGAAAAGGAGAGCCTCTAACATGACAAAACAGGAAAATGATAAATGTTGAAGACATGGGAAAACTGGAACACTAATGCATTGCTGGAGGAACTGATCTTACCATTCGGGAGAGCAATTTGAAACTATGCCCAAAGGGCTATAAAACTGTGCATACCCTTTGATCCAACAATACCACTACTAGGTCTGTATCCCAAAGAGATCATAAAAATGGGAAAAGGACTCACATATACAAAAATGTTTATAGCAGCTCTTTTTGTAGTGGCAAAGAATTGGAAATTGAGAGGATGCCCATCAATTGGGGAATGGCTGAACAAGTTGTGGTATATGACTGTAATGGAATACTATTGTGCTATAAGAAATGATGAGCAGGCAGACTTCAGAAAAACCTGGGAAGACTTTCATGAACTTATGCTGAGTGAAATGAGCAGAACTAGGAGAACATTGTACACAATAACAGCAACATTGTTTGATGACTCACTTTGATAGACTTAGCTCTTCTCAGCAAGGCAATGATCTAAGACAATCTTTTTTTAAAAAATAATTACTTTATTTATTTTTAGTTTTCAACATTCACTTCCATAAGATTTGAGTTTTAAATTTTCTCCCCTTCCCTATTCTCCCCCCTCCCCAAAACTTCGTGCAAGCTGATACAGGCTCTTCAATCTAAGACAATTTCAAAAGACTTATGATGGAACTAGTCACATCTAGAGAAGAACTATAAAATCTGAATGTAGATCGAAGCATTCTATTTTTTCTCTTTCTTTTTTTGTTTTTGTTTTTTTCTTTCTTGTGGTTTTTTCCTTTTGTTCTGAGTCTTCTTTCACAACATGACTAATACGGAAATACGTTTAAAATGACTGTATATGTATAGCCTATATCAGATTGCATGCTGTCTGGGGGAGATAAGAGAGGAGGGAGGGGGAAAATTTTAGAACTCAAAATCTTATAAAAGTGAATGTTGATGACAAAACAGGAAAATGATAAATGTCAGGGAAGATGTGGGAAAATTGGAACACTAATGCACTGTTGGTGGAGTTGTGAAATGATCCAACCATTTTGGAAAGTAATTTAGAACTATGCCCAAAGGACTATAAAAATGTGCATAACCTTTAACCCAGCAATAGTACTTCTAGGCTATATCCCAAAGAGATCATACAAATGGGAAAAGGACCCACATGTACAAAAATATTTTTAGTAGCTCTTTCTGTGGTGGCAAAGAATTGGAAATTGAGAGGATGCCCATCAATTGGGGAATGGCTGAATAAGTAGTGGTATATGAATGTAATGGAATACTATTGTGTTATAAGAAATAATGAATAGGCTGACTTCAGAAAAACCTAGAAAGATTTGTATGGTCTGATGCTGAGTGAAATGAACAGAACCAGAAGAAAGTTGTACACAGTAACAGCCACATTGTGCAATGACTAATATTGATAGACTTAACCCTTCTCAGCAATACAAGCATCTAAGACATCTCCAAAGGCCTTCATGATGGAAAATGCTATCCACATCCAAAGAAAGAACTATGGAGTTTGAATGCAGATCAAAGCATACTATTTGCTATTTTTTTTTCTTCTGTTTTGTTTCCTCTTTCTGGTGGTTCCTCCTATTTGTTCTAATTCTTACTTACAACATCACTAATGTGAAAATATGTTTAACAGGAATGTGTATTATATGTATATATAATAATATATAATATATAACAGGATAGCCTGTATCAGATTGCGTGCTGTCTTGGGGAAGGAGGTGGGGAAAAGTTTAAAACTCAAAAGCTTATGGAAGTGATTGTTGATCATTCAAAATAAATTAATTAAAAATTTTAAAAAAATGAATGTTGAAATCTAAAAATTAATTTAAAAAAAGAGAGCCTCTTATCAAGACAGTGATCCAAGCCAGTTCCAAAGGAGCCATGATTAAAAATGCCATCCATCTTCAGAGAGAGAACTGATAAACTCTGAGTGAAGATTTAAGCATATTTTTTACTTTATTTTTCTTGGGTTTCTTGTGTGTGTGTGTGTTTTCTTTTGCAACATGTCTAATATGGAAATGTTTTCTATGACTTCACATGTATAAATGATATATTGCTTGCCTTCTCAAGGGCTGGGAGAGGGTAGGGAAGGATAGAATTTGGAACTCAAAATTTAAAAAAAAGAACATTAAATTTTTTTACGTGTAATTGAGAAATATTTAATGAAATAAATAAAAATAGGAGCCTAAATCTCTCATTAGAGGCTAGGTTCCCCCAGAAATCAAACCTGTATTGACTGCGTGCTGGAATCCAAAGAAGAGGGGGATCCTTTAGTGGAGAAGAGTATCAAGTGTCCCAGCCTGGTCTGACCAGGACCAGTTCCTTACAGTCAAAAAAAAAAAATCCAACTAAATGAATGAAGACCACAGATCACAGAGAACTGAATGAATATCTTTTACTCATCCGGAATGTCTTTAACTTTCTCCATTCTCCTGGCCCCTTCTTCATGGCCCATTTTAGCTGGTTGTCAATATTGCATTACACCAATTAAAATCAATCCAAGATCTCTTACAGTTTTTAAAATCCAAAATCAAACCTCCTACTGTACTCAAAAAACTAGGCTAGCTACCAGTACTTAACTTGTCTCCTATAGGTGAGCAGAGAAGAGGACGGAAGGTATATTCAACCCAGTATCATGACTTTGGGCTTTTGGACCTCAAGCAGCACCTTGTCTTGCTCGTCCGGAATCTTGTCTTTGTCTTGTAGTTATCTTTGTGTTCAAATACACTTTAATCTTCATTTGGGCAGGGACTATGATTTATGTAAACTTTTGTATCATCTGAGGCAGAACCAGTGGCATAACCTTTGGCCTTTGGACTTCAAGACGCATTTCCCCCGACCCCTCTCAAATACTGTTACCTTGTAACATCGTGTATTATAATCATCCCTTTGTGTTTACTAGACTTCAGGCTGCGTTCCTTAGGGCGAGGATGGGGATTTAGCTAAATTTCAGCGTCTTATCACGTGGACCAAGCCCAAGGCTCTCACACCACTCCGACCCTTAATCGAGGTTTTTTGAAATTATCAAGGTGAAAGGTAAAGGGGAATGGGAGGCTGAGGATATAGCCCGAAGGCTTTGGGGAGCCACAGCTGGGGTAGGTGTGGGGCGGAGAGTGATGGGAGAGTGCAGGAAATGGAGAAGAAAAGGATGAGGACAAGGGAGGTGGGGGAGGGGCACTGCGCGGGGCCCTGGACCACAAGGCAGCACCCGGCCGAGGGTAGAACACCTGGGCTCCACCCCTAGCTCGCCGTGCCTGGCACACAGCAGGCGCTTAATAAATGCCTGTTACTTGTTGGCTGGATGACTACGAGTCGCTTCTCTCCTCTGGGCCTCACTTTGCCCAGGATGGTTTCTAAGCCCTACAGATGGGGGAGCGGGCGGGCCAGGGGCCCGGGCGGGCTAGGGTCGGGGAATCACTCCCGCCCAGCCCCAGGAAGGGGAGCTGGCCGGCCACCTCGAGGCGTGGGCTTGTTGACGAAGGGATGCGCTCCCCAGGGCAGAGGCGGGGCCACAGCCGCGCGCAGTGTACGCCGAGAGTTGTAGTCCCCCGCCCCGCAGTGGGGGGCGGGTGCGCGGGAAGCTGCGCATCATGGGAAAGGCAGTTCTCTGAATGGAGCACGGCGGTTCGCGAGAAACTCTAAGTTCGTTCATTCATCCAGAGACATCTCTTGTTCCGCCCGCCAGAGCTAGAGCGTCGCCCCGGTGGAACACTACGAGGATGGTTTTTCCTGGACGAGCGCCTTATCATTCTGACCTTTTCTCTAGCCTTGACCCCGGAAGTAGTGCGGCCAACGGCGGAAGCGCGCGGCGCGGTGCATTGTGGGGGGCGTAGTCCGACTTCCCGGGCGCTTCTTCGTCTCGGCCCCGGGACCCACTGACTGACTGACAGGCTCTGGTGGCCGCGGGGGCTGCCAGTGGGCGGGTGGACGGCGCGGGGGCCGTCGGGGAGCGTCCCCAGGAGAGCGGACGAGCGAGCGAGGGGAGGCCAGGCCCGGCTCCGCTCGGGGCGGGGAGGGACGCCGACGCCCGGCCGGTGGGGGGCGTAGGGAGTCCGGGCGGACGCCGAGGCCTCGCCCGTCGGTGGGTGTCCCGGGGTCCCGAGGCCCGGGCGTGAGGCCGGGCCCCGAGGCGGAGCCGGAGGCCGGGGTTTCGGCCGAGGCCCTCCGAGCTTTCCGGGCCCGAGCGGTCAGGCGGCGGCCGGGGCGGCGGCGGCCGAGGCCCGAGGCCGGGGCCGTCGGCGGGCCGGGGCCGCCGCGATGCCGGGCTTCACGTGCTGCGTGCCGGGCTGCTACAACAACTCCCACCGGGACAAGGCGCTGCACTTCTACACCTTCCCCAAGGACGCGGAGCTGCGGCGCCAGTGGCTCAAGAACGTGTCCCGGGCCGGCGTCAGCGGCTGCTTCTCCACCTTCCAGCCCACGGCCGGCCACCGCCTGTGCAGCGTCCACTTCCAGGGCGGCCGCAAGACCTACACGGTGCGCGTTCCCACCATCTTCCCGCTGCGCGGCGTCAACGAGCGCAAGGCTCGGCGGCCCGGGGGCGGCGGGGCGGCGGGGGCGGCCGCCCGACGGAGGCAGCAGCAGCAGCAGCAGTTGCAGCAGCAGCCTCCCCAACCTCAGCAGCAGCCGCCGCAGCCGCCGGCCGCGCTTCCGGCCCCGTCGCAGGCGTCCCTGGTGTCCGCCTCGGCCGCCGTGCTGCTCACCCTGCAGGCGGCCGTGGAGAGCGGCCCCACCGCCGCCGCGCCCCCACAACCCCCGGCCGGGGACGACGTGAAGCCTATCGACCTGACGGTGCAGGTGGAGTTCGCCTCGGCGGAGGGGGCCGCCGCCCCAGAGCTCGGCGTCCCCGCGGTGCCCGCGGCCGCCTCGGGGCCCAGGCTGGTGGTCGTGGGCGAGGAGGGCTTCCCCGACACGGGCTCGGACCACTCCTATTCGCTGTCCTCCGGCACTACGGAGGAAGAGCTGCTGCGGAAGCTGAATGAGCAGCGCGATATCCTGGCCCTGATGGAGGTTAAGATGAAGGAGATGAAAGGCAGCATCCGCCACCTGCGGCTCACGGAGGCCAAGCTTCGGGAGGAGCTCCGAGAGAAGGACCGGCTGTTGGCCATGGCTGTTATCCGCAAGAAGCACGGGATGTGAGGAAGGCTCCTGTGTCCTGCCTGCCCCCTATACTGGACTCCTGAGTTACCACCTGCCTGCCAGTTCTGCCTGGGGTTGGGGTAGGGGTAGCCCCTGCCACTGACACAGTTGGACTCCTGGATGGTACCCACCCTCCCTTCCTCTGCAGTTGAACTCCTGGCCTGGCATCCACCATCCTTGACTGCAGACCGAACGAGCCCAGGCACCCTCACTTGTTGCCTCTTATCCTCAGACTCTGACATTACTGTACTTAGCCCAAACACCTTCTTGAGTCGGGGGCCTGGGGTAGCTGGGGCCCCCTCAGTTTTGTGCATTTGTCATGCCAGCTGGTATGATCAGGACTTGTTCTCTGTTTCTGTTTGGAGCTCTTTTTATGACCATGGGATTTAAAGTGATCACTGTTTGGAACTCATCCTTGGGGTTATGGGTGGGGAGGCAGGCTCCAGGGAACCATATGTGGGCAATTTGACCTTGGAGTTGATCAGAGACAGTCCCTTTCTGTGTAGTGACAAAGGCAGAGTTGGGACCCAGGTCCCAAGAAGCATCTAATGCTTATTCCCCCTTCCCCTGTCCCTCCACCCTTCAGCTTTTCCTTTTCCTATCCCAGTTTTGGACTGTGATTCCAATAGGGGGATGTGATGAACTGGAGTCAGACCTATTAAGTTTTTCCTGGGTGGTTGTGAGCAGGATGTTCCTCTCTCTGTCTCTTGTCTGGCAGTTTGTCTTTGAGGGGAAACTGGGTAACCTTTCTGAGGTAGACCCAATTTGCCAGGGACTTGGGTTTTTTTTTTTTTAAACAAACCAAAAAAAAAAAAACCATCCTGGTGATATGTTTGCTACTGGTTACAAATAATTATATTTTCTGTACAATTAGACTAAAGTTTTCACTGTGTCCTGTTTGGCAAAGCAAATTAAAATGTAAGGTTTTTATTTGGGTTTGGGGGTTCTTATTTTCAAATAGAGATGAGTCTGTTCACAAAAGTCCCTAAAGTAGAATCCTAAATATTACCTAGAGATGCCAAAGGTCTAGTGGGAGGGTTGGTGGCTTTGGGAACTGAATTCCTATTAGATCTTAGGGAATTTCGGACTAGAGTTCCACCAGGGAGAGGGAAAAGTATCTTGGTAAAAGTTAAGAGGGAAAGGATGCTTGCAATAGAGCAAACAGCACTGGACTTGAAGTCAGCCAGTCTTGGATTAAAAACTTCAACACTGACTCTAGGTGTGTGGCCATGTGCAAGTTACTTCCCCTTTGAGCCTCAGTTTAGCAATATTTGCACAAAGTTGTAAAGAAAGTGGTTTGTAAACCATGAAGTACTATAGAAATATGAGTTATTCTTAGGAGGTCTAATCATTTCTCAGGGCTGTGACTTCTTTTACAGGTTGTGATCCTAAATGTGGTTTATCCTCAAAACTCCTGGCTTTGCTTATTCATCAGAGTCTTCTGTGAGGAGGTATACTCTAAGTATACCCTAAGCTGAGCCCGTAACAGATTTATAGGCTGTTTAAACAATCTCCTTTTGTTCTTCCTATAGCAGAGAAGAGCCTGGAGTCCACTGGAAAGATCAAATGAAGCCAAGGCTGAAGACCTGTAGGCCTAGATCTGAAAGGGCTTTGAATTACGCTTTTGGCTATTCAATGAGAAACTCCTGGGCAGGAGAGCCAGTCCAAAATGGTTGTATATTTTCTTCCAGCCCTTTATGACAGTCAGATTGGTGGTCCTGATCTTGGGTGTAGATCTTTCCCTGTCTGAGAGTGAAACCCAGTTCTTCTAAATGCAAGTCCAGTACAAATTCAGCTCTGACACTAAATGTGTGATTATGAATGTGTGATCAGGTCAGTTTTCTTTTCTGTTAAATGGGTTAATGCTTGCACTTCATGCTTCCTGGACAGGACTTCAGGGAATGTTCAAATGGAGGCCTTTTCACTTTCAGCAATTCCTTGCATTTCTATAAAACTCAGTGTTTCCAAAATATTGTCACATCCTTTTATCCCCTTTGATCCTCACCAATCCTGAGGTAGTCCTTAGGAGTAAATCTGAATGTGAGTTCCAAGTCTCATATCGTTGTTCTTGGTAAGCAAAAACTTACAGGAAACCAAGAATGCTTTCCCTCATTTCTAGTTTTAAAAAGAGAAATAGATACTGTGAAAATCAGAGTTAGGTGAGGGTTAAATCCCTTTTGTTTTGGATTCTGGTTATTTTGACTCTTGAAATATAAATGTTGACCTTTGTAAAATGAAGGGCATGATGTCAGGTATAGTGAGAAAAGCACTGGATTGGGAGAGAAATGACCAGGGTTAAAATCTAGGCAGTGTACTGTAGAGCAGTGGGGTCAAACTCAAATAGAAACAAGGCCACTAAACTGTACAGAAGGATCTCTACAGACTATAGCCTTACTTAGAAAACCACATATTAATGTTATTTTGTTAAGCATTTCCCAGTTACATTTTAATCTGGTTCCTGCTGCACCATTTCATGTCTGATACCTTTGTTGTGGAGGACTTAGTTGTGAATCCTGGCTCTATTCCTTCCTACCTATGTGACCTGGGGCAAATTGGTTCCCCTCTTTTGGTCTCAAGTTTCCTCACCTAAAATGAGGGGGATGGGCTGGATGACTTCCAAGGCCTCTTAGAGCTTTTTAATCTTGTCCTCTAGAATGTGTCCAGCCTTTGGTACTTGGGATACTGGGTGGGGCTGCGAGGGATGGAATGGAAATCTGTGTGAAGGACTCTTGAGCTGTGTCGGCTACTCTGAAACCTCATTTTAGGCTCTTTTTGTTTCTCTGCTGCCCTCTCATCATCTTAGCTCTTTCAATTCTAGTTGGGAAACCTGTTTATGGATCATATATCCATATAGCCAAGCAGTGACTCAGTGGAAGAAGAGAGTGCATGATAATTTGGGATCTTCTTGCCCTTTGATGGGCTAAATTCCAGTATTTTGGTTTTTGTATGTATATATTTTTTCATTTTAAACAACAAAAGGTTTGTGCTCCACTCCCCATTATAGGTCTCTCTTTGCCTTTGGCATCCCAGCCTGGAGAGAACATTAGAGGTCTCTAAGCAGAATGTGGATAATTGTGTGCCCAGGATATAGAGCAGAGCAGACCTCGGAGGTCCCTTCTGCATCTTAAATTAAAATGCGGCAGCACTGCCTAGAGTATGATGTCTCTGCTCATGTTGTGGGGTTTTGGCTTCATCTTCTGGATCAGTCTCACAGAGGGACCTTCCCATCTATTCTAAGACTAGTTGGCCCTTGAGTTTTTGTGGTGAGCAATAGAGGGGAGGTGAGGGAAAGGAGTCAGGGTGGGAGGTGGACAAAGGCAATTGGTCCTCTTGTTTGACACATTTTATTCTGTTCTGCTGTGGGTTGTGAGGCTCCACCTCTCAACTTCTTACTCCCACCCCCATGGATAAGTAGGAAGAGCTGCTGGTGTTTTCTGTTCAAACTGGGTGTCTAAATATTACAAGCCTGTCCTCTGCCTCTGCTCCTTTGACTGCTTTTATGGTTCCCTTTACTACTGCCTTTGTCTAGGCCCTGGAGATGCTTCTGCTCTGAAGATGACTTTGAGTGCTGTTTTGCCCTCAGCTTCTCATGGTGGGTCAGGTTGAGCAAAGGAAGTGAGCAGAAGTGAATCACAACGCATCATCTGCTCTCGCTCCAGATCTAGCTCTTTGCCGTAAAAATACTGCCTTGCCTTCTAGTTCTTTTCAGATCTAGCATTCTGTGTTCCAGTATTCACATTCCAAGGGGCCTTCCAATTCTGATATCCTGTGACTGTGAAGAGCCTTGGCACCCCATCTTCCTGGAGGGGAGAAGTGCCCAGGAAGAACTGATTGTGCCTCTTCAGACTCCACAGACTGATCGATGTCTTTGCCCATTTCTTTGCTTGTTAGCTTTGCCAACAGCCCTTTTCTCTGAGCGGTAGAGGGAAGAAAACTGAGCTCAGGACTCACGGACTCCTAGTAGCCAACTGTCTAGTGCCACAGAATCCCCAGCTCTCTGATGTCGTGCTCTCTTCCGATTTGGAGAGTAAAGAATTGTGTGGGTGATGGAAAGGAGTAGGAGATTCTCAGTCCAGTTTAAACAGGGTCTTTCTTCTCCCAGTCATTTCCATATGTACATACCCCTGATGGGATTTGATTGGCCCACTCTCCTACACCAGGCTTCGGCTGGAAAACTGGGTAAGACCACTCCTTGTTCTTCTGAACCAAGGGAAGGAGATCAACACCACAGCTGTTACCTTAATATAGCTATGACCTCAGGACCTAGCTTGTATGGACACTGATATTACCAAGGGAAAGTAGGAGGCAGTTAAGTAAAGTAGAAAGCGTGCTGGGCTCAGAATAGGGAGACCTGGGATTTTTCTGATTTCTGCTCTGCCTTTAGTGACCTTGAGCAAATCCTCTCTTCCCTATGAGCTTGTTTCCTCACCTGTAATACCGCTTGAATTACTGTATTTACCTCACAGAGTTGTGGGGAAAACATTTGTAAACTTTGAAGTGATTTATAAACGTGTGCTATTGTATGTAACATTAGGAATTTAGATCAAATTATCTCTGAGGTATCTTCTAGCACTAAAAATTACTGATTCTCAGAGGGGAAATGGGAGAAATTCTCTGCTTTACCTGTTATCTCAAGTAATAAGGCTGTCCTTTGCATTCTTTCTGACTTACTGAGATGGAGAATTCTTTTTACAAAGAACTAGCATTATTCGTGAGTTGGTATTAGTCCCTCCCTTTGGGTATCTGTATGCTCATCTCCTCTCCTAGTCCAGATTATAGGGAAACTCCCCAAATCTGTTTGATTACACTAGTTTACAAAAGTGAAAAAGGCCCTATTTGCTTTTTAGGAAGTGGTGACCATCTGACTTCACTTATTTCTGGTTTACAAACTACCCTAACTCACATAGGAGCACAAATTGTCATTTCATTCTCCTAACGCAGGGATTCTATACTTTTTTGTGCGTGATGGGCCCCTTTGGCAGGCTGGTGAAGTCTATGGACCCTTTCTCTAACTTTTTAAAATCGTAATTGAAAGAAATGCTAAATTTCATTTAGAGATGAGTGAAAATAGATTCAGTTTTTTCCCCCTATATAAGTTCATGGGCTTCCTGAAATCTCTGCATGGATCCCAGGTTAACAAATGCTGGCCTAGAGAGCTCAATAATACTCATCAATTGCCAAGCAGTTAGGTGACACAGTAGCTAGAGCCTAGTGTCAAGAAGACCCGAATTCAAATTTGGCTTTATACACTAGCTATGTGGTCTTGGGCAAGTCACTTAACCTGTTTCCTCAACTGTAAAATGGGAATAATAATAGCATCTACCTCCCAGGGTTTGTGTATTCCCTTTTCCTTCCTCCGTTTTCCAAAGGAGCCGGTTCATTCTAAGTAGCCCTAATTGTTATAAAGTTTGTGTTTACAGAGAAGTCTGCCTCTGGAACTTCCAGTTTTTGCTTCTGGTTCTCCCTTTAGGAGCCCTACAGACTACGTCTAAGCTTTCTTCAGCATAAGATGTGATTTTAGGGGAGGAAATAGTATGTGCCCCCACCTTCTCACCCAGTCTTTCTCTTCTTCAAGCTAAACTCCCCTCCTCCAGTTCCTTTAATCCCTCTTCACAGCATAATCTCAAAGCCATTCCCCATTTAGGCCACCCTCCTTTATGTTATTTTCCTAATGTTCTTCCAAAAAAAACCTCTCCAGCACTGAACACGATTCCAGGTGGGGTTTGACTACAGAGATTGTTAGTGGATTTCGAATATATAGGATATAGGATTTGGAATAGGGGCTGAATGGGTAGGAACTGCTATTTTACTGGCTGGATGACTTGAAGAAATTAACCTCTCTAGGTTCAGTTTCCTCATCTGTAAAATGGGGGGACCTGAATGGAATCCTCTCTAGGGCTCCTTCCAGCTTTAACATGAAAGGGCCAGAATCTGGATTTCCCCTGTAGAGGTGGGGGCCAGGAAGGTTTCTGACACGACGGGGTGCCAGGGCCGTAGAATTCTCGAGCTCTCTGGGAGGTGACGAGTTTGGATCGCACTCCTGGAAGGCGCCAATGCAGAAAGTTCCCGAGGTCCTCCGCTAGCCCACAATGCTCGGGGGTCGGGCTAGGCCCCGTCTCTTCCGGTTCCCTCCCCACCTCTCCTGGGCAGGGAGAACTGCGTTCGGGCCGAGCCGCGCGGCATGCCGGGAGTTGTAGTTCTGCTCTTGCAGCCTCCGGCTCAAGTCTACGGCGCCCGCACTGCATTTCCCAGAGTGCTGCAGGCTCGGGGCGGGAGAGGGAAGGTGGGTGGGGGGGGCAGTCGGTCCGGGACCGCGCTCGGTTGCCGCCACCGCCGTCGCCGCTGCCATCGTGCCAGCCAGTCGGGTGAGTGCAACGCATTGTCTGGCTGCGCGGGGCCAGGCCCTGGGGAAGCGCCCGCCTCCTCTACCCGGGGTAGGCGCACGCCCGCCCCAGCGCTGGTTCGAGACCTGTGTCCAGGGCTGGCCGGGCCTGGCGGGGCCCCCGCCCTCCCCGTGTGGGAGGCTGGCCGCTTGCTTCAGACTCCAGGGCTGCCAGGGAGGCCGGGCTCGCTCCGGCCCGGGGAGAGGCCGAGGTCCCGGGGGCCGAGGGTGGGTCATGGGGAGAAGGAAGAAAGTCACGCGGTCTGGGTGGAGGCGGCCGGGGTCTGGGTGCTGGGAGGGGGATCCTGGGGAGACCCGGTCTGGGGTCTGGTCTTTCTTCCGAGCGAGCCGAGCCCTCCCTCGGCCGGCCCCTCTCGTGTAGTCTGGCCGCACGCCGCTACCGCCAGGCCAGCCGGGGTGGGGGTGGGGCCGGGGCGTGGGGTGGGGGCTTCCCTTTAATCCTGCCTGTGGTGGTGTGCGTGTGTTTGCAGGCCTCGGACCCAGCATTACCCCAGGAGCCCAGTGTTAATTACAGAGCTTAAAAGGCAGAAGAGTTCACCTTCTAATTCTAGAACACCATCTTCTAATTCAGTCCCCTCATTTTACAGGTGAGGAAACTGAGGCCCAGAGAGCGAGACTTGACCCAAGGTCACACAGGTCAGAGCTGAGATTCAAGCTCAGTTTCTCAGATTCCAAAATTTAATAGAGAAGCAAAGCCAAGATTTGAACCCAGGTTCTATGGGAGTTTCATAGGCTGTAGAGCTGGAAAGAGCCACAGACAACTTCTAGACCAACTCCCTAAATTTATAGACCCTAGAGAGGTGAAGTCATGCAGTTTAGGGTGCAGAGCCAGTATTTGAAGCCAAATCATAGTAATTAAACCTGGAAGGCATTTTAAAGAACATTTAGAGACCCCTTTCATTTTACAGTCAGAAACCGAGGCTTGATAGGAGGACTTCTCCAAGGTTTGTTAGTAGCAGGGTAGAACTAGGATCTAGATTCCTGATTCATGATGCAGCTTCCCAGAACTCAGCTGCTTATCTTTCCCCTGCAGTCTGGTTTTCCCTCTGACTTCACTATTCCTGCCTGTAACATTACTATTTAGCCAGTATCCCATTTTTAAAAATTTGCAGGTAACACCATTTTTCATTTTGAGGTAAGATCCCTGGAGTCTATCTGGCATATTACCTTGCTCATTGTTCAACTGTTGTTGCTCAGTGGTTTCACTCTTGTCCAGATCTCTGTCACCCCTTTTGGGGCTTTCATGGAAAAGATATTGCAGTGGCTTGCCATTTCCTTCTCCAGCTTGTTTGACAGATGAGGAAACTGAGGCAAACAAAATGAAATGACTCTAAAGTCACATAGCTAGTAAGTGTCTGAGTTCAAATTTGAACTCAGATCTTCTAATTCTAGGACTGGTGCTCTGTTCATTTCACCCCTGTAGCTGCCCTGCCTTGCTCATACATAATAGGTGCTTAATAAATGCTTATGGGACTGAACAGGATCTTTGACTCTAAGCCCCACTAATTCTATACATTTGGATACTAAGTATTGTCAATTTGACCTTGGAGTCTTAAAATGCAGAATCCTGTTTCCAGTTGGTATTTATTTGGTTTATGGGGCAAAAACTAACTGTGAAAGCATATGGACATCTCATTCTATCTTTCTCTGGCTGTTAGAGTGATCTTTTACATCCCTTTCTCCACTGTGACCAGATGGATGGATTGAAGCCATGCTTTCCTGTCCTTGGGTTGTTAAGTGGTGACTAAATTTCAACAGTTAGTTATTCTAAACTCCAGCAAGGTCTTTCTGATATGAGCAGTAGGGCACCCTGTCTGTTCATCACTTTCTGAGTAGTAGCCCTGAGTTCTGTAGTGAAGGATTCCTGAGGCAACTTAGTTCAGGTAAAACCAGGAAGTAATAATAATAGGCACTTGTAGATATTTAGCTCCTTTAATTTAATTATTATCTCTTACGTAGTCTTATACCTCTTATGTAGCTTTAGAAGCCGGTGTAGTTTCTACACTTAATTTTTTTTTTAAAGATTTCCATGTTATAGGAAGAACAACACTGTATTTAAAGGTAGAGGACCTGTTTTCCAATCCAGGCGCTGCTACCTATTTGTGACTGACTGTGGGCAATAACTTCTGGAACTCAGATTTCCTTATTTACAAAATGAGTTTATATGCACAGTCCCTTCCAGCTCTAAATCCACGAGTTCCTTACACTCACAGGGCCAGTAGGTCACTGATTTTCATTGATTGGTTGGCTTCGTTATTCTGGGCATGGAGAGCTTCCTTATTTACAAGATTAGCTTGGAGGAGCTAGTCCTGGCCACCCTTGTTCATCATCACTCTTGATGTGGTGACTGACTTTAGTCATTGCCTTATTCTCCTTTGTTGTATGATTCTATTTCTTTAACATTACAGAATCTACTGATTTCTATTTCTTATAATGAAATGACTCCTGTGGCATAAGTTGAAGTTGATCTGATTGAAATTAACACCACCCCTAAAAAGATAAGCACTTAATGGAAAGTCTTTTGTGTTGCTGCTACTGGCTAGGCCAGTCTAGAGGAAAGAATTGGTTGGGCTAGAGCTGATTCCACATAGCTTATTCATGTATGACTAAGTCATTCCACTTTTCTGCCTCAGTTTAATTCATCTGCTGATAAGAATGGCCATAGGGATGTTGTGTTATCAGAGGAGATGGCGTGAAGTGCTGTGAATTCTTTAGAAGAAAGTTTCCATTAGTGTTTTTGTGTATTGTTTTTTCCTTGGTATCAATCCCAACCAGTACAGTTTTACTGTAGTTATGATGATTTTTTTTTCCCTCCCACCACCTTGAAGAATGGTCTAAAATCCAGAGGTGTCAAAAAGTCTGGAAAAAGCTCAGATTGTTGCTGTTTCAGTTTGACTTGGGGGTTGGGTGGCCTAATCAATACTTAAGGCCAGGAGACTGAGAAAGGAAACTTAGAAGTTCAGCGGGAACTTTCTTTTGTCCCTAACTTCTCAATTCCACCTTCTCTAAACAAGAGAGCAAGTTAGGCTCATTCCCTGGGCTGGGGAGGCAACATCATCCAGTTGTGCTTGTACTGCACAGAGGCTGACTTGGGTGTCTTGAAGCAGGCCATTGAGGAGTCTGGTGTAGGAGGCCCTGGATGTAGGACTCCTGAAATCAGAAAGTGGCAGGAGTAAGCATTAACTGAATCCCTTGGCGCTGAAAGCAGTTTTCTCAGACCCTTGCCCAGTCATCCCCTTTGGGATATGTTATAGGACATAGGGCCTTCTCATGAACCGTATTTACACCTTAGCTTTCTAGTTAAAGGTAGACTTTTTCCTCAGTGTTTCACCAGATGAAATACTTTTTTGTTACTAAGCCTTTTCATTGATTGGTTATTGAGTCTTTCTAGCCCCAGTGAGGTAATAGTCATGGCTAACACTGTTACTTTACATATGCTAGATAATTTGATCCTCACAACAATCCTGGGAGGGAGATGCTATTATTATCCTCATCTTACAGATGGGGAAACTGAGGCACAGAGAAGTGACTTGCCCAGCATCACACAGCTAGTCAGTGTCAGAGGCAGAATTTGAATTCAGATCTTCCTACCTCCGTGTGCCATACCATCCATATTTCATCTGCTACCTTATCTAGCCATCTGGAATGTTTGGACATCTGCAGAGCAATTTGCTTGGACTTAACCTGTCAGGAATAAACAGGGGCGTGTGGTACAGTGAAAAGATTTAGAGTCAAAGAATCCAGGTTGGAATCCCTTCTCTGCTTCTTGGCCTGTGACTTGGGTAAGTCTCTTCTGCTCTGTTTGCTCATCTGTACAATGACAGTTGGGTTAGATCAGGGCTTCTTAACTTTGTGTGTGTCCTGGATGCCTTTGGCAGCCTGTTGAAGCCTATAGACCCCTTCTCTCAATAGTGCTTTGAAATGCATCAAATAAAACACAGGATTATTTAAAAAAAAAACAAATTGAAATAAAATTATCAAAATATTTTTTAAAAGTTCACGAACTCCTGATTAAGAACCACGAAACTAGATGGCCTGTAAGGGTCCTTTTCAGCTCTCAATTCTATGATCCTATGATATGCAAATTCCAGGGCCCTCTAGATTTTATGACAATGACCACGTGATTTTATTGAGGCTTTGGGATAGAATGAGTTAAAATTCCTTTTCAATCATCTAGGAATTGAAGTCTCAAATCTTTAGTGTTCCCTAGGAATCTTTTGTGGCTAAAATTTGTAGGGCGGTTTCTTACCATTAGGTAAGGTAGGTGACGCAATGAGCTTGGAGTCAAGAAGACCTGAGTTCAAATCCTATCTCAGATACTCATTAGCTGCGTGACCCTGGGCAAGTCGCTTAACTTTTGCCTGCCTCGATTTCCTCTACTGTAAAATGGGGGTAATAATAATAATAGCACCTACTTCCCAGGGGTGTTGTGAGGATTCAGTGAGATAATATTTGTGCCTGGCATATAGTAGGTGCTTAATAAATGCTTATTCCCTTCCCCCATTACCACCATTCTTCCTTTCCAGTCTCTTTCCATGTTAGAGCAAGGCAGGAAGTCCTCCCTCAAATGGCCTTTCCCAGCTGTCAGTGGGGAGGAAGGAGCTCAGTGAGTGTTTGGTGATCAGTTTTGGTCTGATTGGCTGGGGAATGGGAATGGGCTTAAGATGGATGCTTGTTCCAGGTTTTCTCTCAGGAGAAGAATGCTGCCTTTGCTCCAGAGCTGTAAGTTGGTGTGTATGGAATCAACCTAAGAAAAGACCACAGGATCTGTTCTTTTCAGCTTAGGTAGGAGAGAGAAGTGTTCTTATTTCTTCTCTGTTCTTGTTCTCTGATAGTAAAAAAAAAAAAAAATGAAACTTGGCGCTGACCTGTCCAGGATGACATCCAGGTTAAAAATGAATATCAGAAAGATAGCCTGACGATGGCGGAAGGGAAAGGAATGAGACGTCAGAGGATCTGGATTCTTGTGCTTGCTGTACCAGTGACTTACTGTGTGACCCTCTGGCAAGGCTCCTTATCTATAAAGGGGCAAGATTGGGCTGGGTGATGCTTCTAGCCTCTTTTGCCTTCAAAATTCTCTTGATTCTAAACCTGAAGTGTTGATTTCTAGTGGTGTAGGAGGACTGGGCCTGGGATTCTCTTTTCAGTCTGATCACCAAGCATTTATTAAGTGCCTATTATTAATGTGCCAGGCCCCATGTACAATTCTGAAGGGCATCCCATTGGCTAGATGGAGACCTGAGTTGGCCTAAGAAGTGGATTGTAATCGAGGCCTTTTAGTGAGCAGTCCTCAGTCATTTTAAATTGCTGCAGTTATTAGAAAATCAAGACATTTTCATCTTTTTTCTGGTTTATTAGGTTTAGGCATTCACTTTCAAATTTGCAACTGTTTTTTCTCTCCACTCCTTTTTCATTGCTCTTAGAAAGGTTCACTTTTTGTCCTGCTCTTACCTGTTGTTCTTTCCTCTCTTTCTCCTATTCTGGGCTAATCTTGGGTTTTGCTGTTTCTATCTCTTTTTTTTTTTTAAGTGAGGCAATTGGGGTTAAGTGACTTGCCCAAGGTCACACAGCTAGTACGTGTCAAGTGTTTGGTCTGAGGCCGGATTTGAACTCAGGTCCTCCTGACTTCAGGGCCAGTGCTCTATCCACTGCGCCACCTCGCTGCCCCTTCTATCTTTCTTAATATCCACGTATCCCTTCAGTGTTTCCACAAGTGCCTGTTTGTTACTGAGCAGGGATTGCAGGCTGACTGGCTCCAGTGATTAGTAGAGTTGTTCTCTGACTTACTGCAGTGGGGAGAGCCCTACTTTATAGACAAATACTAAGCTTCACCCTTTAGGAATTGAACTCTCAGCTTCTTAGGTGGCCTACTGAGTCACACTGCTGCTGTAATTATGATTTCTGAAGTTAATGTGAAAGGAGAAGAAATGAGTGTTGGAAAAAGCAGATGCCGTCTATACCCTTAGATTGAGTGAAGATTAAAACTGAATAGTCAAATCATTTTGGAGCAGGGGTTCTTAAACCGGGATCCATGGACATCCAAAGATATAGAAATTATATGCACAGATATATTTCAGGGGCTCTTTGAACTTGGATGAGTTTTAAAAAAAAAACTGCATCTTTATTTTCACACAGCTCTAACTGAAATTTAGCATTAATCTGAGTATAGGTCCATGACCCAAAAAAAGGGTAAGAATCCCTGGTTTGGAAATTCTGGTTCTAGATATATGCAGACCAAGTAGAAGCAGGAGCTTGACCTTATCTTTGGGCAGTTAAGGATTCTCTTTTTTATGTTTATGTTAGGGATTAAATTTGGAATTTCTGTTGTCTCTTTTTTCCTAGAGAAATTCAGAGGACACTGGATTGTCTTATCTATTTTGAAAGGATCTTCAGCTTGGTCTAGTAGCTAGGACTTCAATAGAATGACAGGGCTCAGTTGTACTTCCCAGCATGGCTACTGACCACCTGTGTAACCTACAGCAAGTCACTCCTGCTCTTTGGGCCTCAGTTTCCAAATCTTTAAAATGAAGGGGTTCGATGAGGTGATCGCCAAGGTTTCTTCCAGCTCTAGAACTTTTGCCTTGAGGTCATTGAACTCAGTCCATGCTTGAGCTGGAATTCCTGCTATGATAAGGGGTCATCCAGCCTTTGAGGGAAAAACTCCAGTGACAGGAGCTCAGTGTGTCCTGGAGCAGCCGGCTTCACTTTGGGGCAGCCCTCACTGTTACTAAGCTTGCCTCAGTAATTCTCATGGTGGCCAGAAGAGGCAGCTTTTGAGGATCCAACATATGGACTGCCTGTCCATGGTATGAATTATCTTTGACTGTCTCTTTTTAAAAAAATTATTCATGTGGATTTTGTTTTTATATCACCTACACTTAACTCCACTGTATGGGAAGACTGATCACAAAATAACCCCAGCTCAGCTTCCCTCCAACCCCAGAATGGTCTGAACTACCTTCCTTCATGATCACTCATCAGGTGACCTGGGGATGCAGACTTTACCAGCCTCAGCACAGCAGAAGTGGAGGTTTACCTATAAACAATTCATTCTAAAACTAAACGAAAGTGGGTTTTTTGGGGGTGGGGGGGCAATCAAGGTTAAGTGACTTGTCCAGGGTCACACAGCTAGTGAGTATCATGTGTCTGAGGCCAGATTTGAACTCAGGTCCTGACTCCAGGGCCAGTGCTCTATCCACTGTGCCACCTAGCTGCCCCCATTCCTTTCTATTTTTTAATGGCTGCTGGGTGGTACAGTGGGTAGAGCAACAGGCCTGGAGTCAGGGAATCTCATCTTTCTGAGTTCAGATATTGCCTCAGACACTCTTACTAGCTGAGTCACCCTGGGCACGTCACTTAACCCTTTTGTCTCAGTTTCTCCATCTATAAAATGAGCTGGAGAAGGAAATGGCAAATCACTCCAGTATCTTTACCAAGAAAACCCCAAAAGGGGTCACCAAGAGTCGGACACGACTGAAAATGTCTAACTGACAAGAGCAGTAATTGGAGACAGGACCTGCCCATGGTCTTGTAATGAATCCAGCCATTAAAAGTTGCAGGTTATACCCGTGTGTTTTTTATACCTTCTGGTGTAATTTCTAGTTCTGTATCTTGTCTAATAGGAATTAAATGTAGCTCCCTGAATGAGCTTGCTAACCGCCATGGGGAGGAAACCTTCCTGGTCCTAGTGGAACCTGTGACCGAAGCAGCGCTAGGACAGCTTTGGGACTGTGTCCCCCACCCCCACCCGTCAGCAACGTCAATGAGTGAAACAGCACAGAGGCCGAAGGCTGGGCCTCTTGGACAGATGCATAGTTCAGTAGAAGTGAAACGTGAGGATCTCTGTGATTCCTCATTTCTTGGTCTGATGTGGGGATTGACCTTCGGATCTCTGCTGTGTCTTTACTGGGGAAGCTCAGTGTTCCTTGGGGATATCACCTCAGTAATTCTCTGACCCAGGAAGAATCTGCTAACGGGCAGAACAGGAATAGAAAGAGTTGCTGCATGAGGTAGTGAGCATTCTGTCTCTGACCGTTCCTGTAAGGGATATTGTATAGGAAAGAGATGTCAAACTCAAGCTGCAGGAGGCCTGCAGAACTCCCAGGTGTGTGCCCTGGAACTCGATTAAAATGTAATTGGGGAATATTTAACAAAATAAATAAAAATACAACATAGATAATGTCAATTTGTGGTTTTCTAAGTCAGTATGTGGCCCACAGTTTGACACCACTGGTATAGAGGACTCCTGTGTTGGGAAAATGGGCTAGACCTCCAAGGACCCTCCCAACTCCTAAGATTCTGTTCTGTGTTGGGTCTTTGTACATTAGCAGTGTGGTCCTCCACCCTTGTGCCGCTCTCAGTTTGGACTTCATGCTTGGGTTTGAATTCCGGGGCTGCTATTAGCCGTGTGGTCATGGACAAGTCCTTGCACCCTTCTGGATTGGTCCTCTTCTCTGTAAAATGAGAGTGGAGACAGGTGGTCTTCCAGAGCGTTTCTAGCTCTAGGCCATATAATTCCCCGAGTGGGTCACTATGTGAATAGTGTTGTGCTGGATTTACTGATTAGAACGTGGCTTCTGCCTTCCAGCAGTTTAGTCTCAGGGTGTCCTAGGTCATCCACCTTTTTTCTGTCTACAATATCAACATTTGTGTCTGCTGAACCAAGCATATCCCAACTAGACAAATGTGCCTATTTGAAAGAGAAAAAGGCTCTTTTAGCTGCTGAGATTGCAATCTGTTGTCCTCCCTGGAGGCTGCATCTGTCCAATTCCTTGATCAGATTTCTTTGCTTTGAGTGTGCTCAGTTTAGCCAACATTAAGCCTCTTCTGGCATTTAATGGGTACTTGTTAAGTGCCCACCAGCCTCCTGCCCTCAGGGAGCTCACAGACTAATGTGAGGGGGAGACAGTCAATGGGGGGGTCATCTTGGCAAGTTGAGGTAGGGGTTAATTGGGATACCAGAAAAGTCCTCTTGCAGAAGGTGGGAGTTGAGCTGAGTCTTGAGGATTGAGTAGAATACTTTGCTGGGTGCTAGGAAAATACAAGCTTAAGAGAAAGCACACATGGGGAGATATGGTTCATTTGTTGTTACTTGATATTTCTGTTACCTTGGGCAAGTCACTTTAGTACTTTAGGCCCCAGCTTCTTCATCTGTTATAGAAGGTGTTGGACTGAATAATCTCAAATGCCCCTTCCGTCTATAAATCATGTAATCCTATGAAATAGCTATAATAAAAAATAATGCATAAATACTTAGGAAAGGTACAAAGGGTTGTGTGAAATGTGAGGGGGAGACTGTAAATGAAATTATTGTAAGAGTTTAAATCTTCTGAATTGGGGGTTATAGGATCTTTAGATTTAGAATAATTGGAAAGCATCTTGCTGAGTCATTTCATTCATGTCTGATTCTTTGTGACCCTATTTGGGATTTTCATGGCAAAGATGACTGGGGTGGTTTGCCATTTCCTTCTCCAGCTCATTTTACAGATGAGGAACTGAGGTAAAGAGGGATAAGTGACTTGCCAAGAGTCACACAGCTACTAAGCATCTCCGGCTGGATTTGAACTCAGGTCTTCCTGGCTCCAGGCCTGGTGCTCTATCCACTTTGCCACCTAGCTTAGGACCTTAGAAATCATCAAATCTAATCTCATTTTACAGATAGGAAAACAGATTTAAAGAGGTTTTTAGCTAGTAAGGGTCTAAGGAAAATTTCGAATCCACATCTTCCTAAAACACAGTCCAGTACTCTGGTATACACTAGGGCTTCTTAAACTTTTGCCACTCACGACCCCTTCAGTGCTTCTTAAACTGTGCGTTGCAACCCTATATGTTTAAAAAGCATTGGACTGCACCATGTGTCTCATGACTCAGGCCACTGTAGATGTCTTTAGTATTAACACATTTCTCCATCCTTGGGATTACAGTGTTGTATCACAAGACTAGAAATATTGTTCAGAATAGGCTTTTTAAAAATTGGTCCGTTGATCAATTGTCATTCAGTCTATACTCTGCCACACTGCCATCTAGATGAGGTTTATGTCAGTTTTCACGTTTGTTTTTCGTTTTGCTTGTTGCTATTTCTGGAAGCGGGGAAATACAAGCTGTCCTGCAGGAGGCCCGGTGAGCATCAGCCCCTTCTGGCAGCTTGATGAATATTACAAGGCTCCCTTTGGCCCAGACAGGCAGATTTTTGTTCTCTGACTTAATGGTCAATAGGTCAGTCAATAAGCATAGAGTTTTTCCATTATTTTTGAGTGATAGTATACTGGGCCTTTCTTCAGTAAAGGTACATGGTTGATTCCGAATGTCTCCAGTGACCTGGCTTTTCTGTTTTCTTTGGACTTTGGGTTTGGAAGACCTATCTCCCAATTCTGAGTTTTGCTTCTGTACGTTCTTAGCCGCACTGCTAGACTGCTAGATGTGACCTCTAATCTTACTGAGTTTTGTGGTTTTTGTAGATCCTGCCTATCATTTGGGAAAATGGAATTGGATTAAGTGCCTTCCTATTTTTTCCTCTCTCACTGCAATCAGATCAAGGGCTGGACATGGTTTTTAGCTGTGTAATTTGACTAGACTTTGTGACTTTGAAGGTTTGAAGAACTGATGAGATCATGTCTTTTAAAGGTTATGAAACATTTAAGTCTCTGGCTCGTTGTTTTGGATTTGAGATCTCAATCTATTCTTTGATTGTTCCTAGGACTCTTTACAGATTAAGCATATTGATAGGGAAAGCTTCCCCACTCCCCACCCTCTTTAACCACCTCGAGCAGTCTGAGTAAGGGAGCTGATAGCCCTTGTGAACGGTGACCACTGTGCCTTCACTCTGAGGAGACTGCCTCCTTTCTGAGCGCTCTAAAGAGGACTGTGCTGGGTGCCATTGGCAGCAAGAGCTGCTCCATCCTGTCCTTCTCATTCGGAAGTTGATCCTCCTTGTCCAATTTATTTATTTTCTTGAAATAATTGCACTTTTAGGAAGAAGAGAAGTCTTGGCTCTCTCTGCACAGACTCACATAGACATTTGGATTGACCAGGCCGGTTACCTCTCCTCTGCATAGGTGATTGTTAACAAATGCCTTATCCCTAAAGAGACAAAAAACAGCTAAACTTGTGTGATGTTTTGGAAGCTCTTTTAGTCCAAATAAATATGGGTATTCTTTATTCCCTCCAAACTGTAGAGAAGCTTCTGGAAAGATCAGGCCCTTTGAAAGTATGTAGCAGGCTTGTTCTGTTCACGTGCTACTTGAGGCTGTAGACAATTATATATGACCTTCTTAGAAAAGTTTGAAGCTATAATTCCCATTCCATATTGATGTAATTATGCTTCAGGGTCTCATTAAAAAAACCTATAAAATATTAAATAAGATTTTTTTATATTTAAATAACCATTAACAGTCAAGCAGTGATTAACATTCACATCTATTATGTCACATCATAGAAATGTAAACACAAAATTACTATAGTACAATATATATTCTCTGCATGATTAAATAAGATTAAAAATATCACTGATTGTTTTTCACTCTGCTAGGGCTGCTCTGACTGGACATGGTCCCCCTTCTTATACTGAGCCATTTGCCTCTGGTCCCATTCCCATTACTTGGCACAATAACTGATAGATTTGTTCCTGGACTTTGTTACCTGTTAGATTTATAGGCTTTTCTCCACTTTTACAGTTCATTGTGTTATTCTGTCAGCTCTTCTCTGGGATCCTCACTATCTGAACATTTCCATGGTGACTATAATTCAGGTGAAGTTTAAAAAAGGCCTCCTTGGGTGTGATGCAGGTGGCACTGCCCAGCTCTGCCCCACAATGTAGCCTTAGCTGAGCTCTAGTACAGATTGTCACCTTGAAGTTCTTCACACAACTTACTGCATTCTAAGGTGAATTGGGAATTGCCTTAGGGTTTTCCTCTGTCCTCTTTTCCCAAGTAATTGTACTTTTAAAAATAGTCCTTCTTTTTGAGATGCTGCCAGTAATCTAGTGTCATAGACACTCTTCAGAAAGTGATGTGCTTGTGTTCATCATTTCATGAATATTAGAGGGAGATTAGAGGGACGTAATTGGGTATAGCAGTGTCAGTGTTCTAGGGACCTCCATCAGTCTGGAGTTCTCAAAAGGAATGAATTTGAGCAAACTAGGGGAGATGAAGGTGAGTTTTTGACATCCTTTAGTAGGCGACTAGACCAGTGGTGTCAAATTCCAATAGAAATAGATCTCTGCAGCTGCATATTGACTTAGAAAACCACAAATTAACACGATCTGTGTTGCATTATATTTTTTATTTATTTTGTTGAACATTTCCCAATTATAGTTTAGTCTGATTCAGTAGCATTCAGGGAGTTTTGCAGCCTCAGGTTTGATGCCTGTGGAGGGGGAGAGGAATAAGCATTTCTGTAGAGCCTGGAATGGGAGGGAGAAGCAGGCTGGAAAGGAGCCTCAGTAGAGGAGCTTCTCCATTCAGTGCTTCTCCAGGCCAGAATAGAAGGGGTTGAGGAGAGGCAGTGCAGCATATGTGCAGAAAAAGCACAGAGCTAGGGTCAGGATGCTTAGCATGGAACCCAAGCCCAGGCTTCTTAATGCTTATGGAACCTTGAGACTGGGGCTTTGCCTCTTGGGGCCTCAGCCTTTTCTGTCAAATGAGGGGGTGCAACCAGATTAATTCTAAAGGCCCTCCCAACTAATTCTTATGAACCTGAAAGGGTTATCCCTCCCTTGGTTAACAGAATTGGCAGGAGAGAGAGAGAGAAAGAGATTTGAAAGCAGCTGGTCACTTACAGTTTGAAAGACCCCCACGTCTCTACCTTTGGGCCTGGGAGGCCTGGCTGCCTGTGCAGGTTGAGCCATGCCCACTTTGAATAGGAAGTGCTTCAGTCCATAGTGTTTGCCCAGTGGCTTGGGATTCCATTGTAGCTGCCCATGGGTGGCCTGGCACTCAGTACTGCTACTCAGTGTTTTTGAAAGCTGGTCAGATCAGGGGAGATAGGGCTTGGCAGTCAGCAGCCTATAGGATTCAACTGAATAAATCTTAAGCCTTTTCCTTCTTGTTCAACAGCGGGTGAGCTGAGGCTCACTTTGTGTTAGCTAAAACAAAGCTTACCCAATCCTGCTTCAGTTCTCCTTCAATGGCAGCTAGTTTTAGACTTCCTAGACATGGATTTATTAGTCATCTAAGCATGTAGGCTTTATTTTTAGAACAGCCATCATGGTAAAGTATTTTTATGTTGGCTAAAAATAAAACTGTCCTCCTAACTAACCCTCAGCCACTTGGGTGGGTGGGTGGGGGATTTGAGAATCTGGTTCAGGGGAAAAGTCATCTGGAATTGAAAGATCTGGGCTGAAATATGGACTCTGCTGGTACTACTGGTGTGATTTTAAGACTGTGCCTTAGTTTCCACAGCTGTAAAATGAGGAGGTTGGACTAGATGATCTCTTAAAGTCCCTTATATTTTAAGTCTTTGGAAACTAAGTCCACTGTTTGTCTCCAGTGAGCACGTTGTCCTCCCTGTAGAATGGAGCCAGCTCCCTCCTGTGGCCTCTGTAGCAAGCAGCACTACAGTGGATGAGAAAATCAGCTTGGCCTGTGTCGCACCCTCTTGTTCCCTTTAGTATTTGGAGGAAACTTGCCCTGTGTCAGCCAGAGCTTCCACAGAAGAGAACCCTAAGCCAGGTGGTCTTTGGGGGATTACACTCCCTGTAGCTGGCATCTGCTTTTGGAAGTTGCTGGCTCATGGAGAAATAACAAACCTTGCATCCTATGAGCTGGAAAGTGTTCTGCCTCCATCTCTTCTCAAGCAACTCGAAGTTCACATCAAGTGGTTGCTGGGTCTAGCTTGGGACCCAGGGATGACCAGGGCTAAGCTAAATACCCTGGGCTCACCCTGGTCCAGGCCCTAAGCCTTGGCCGGGCCTGAAATGAATCCCCCTGAAGTTTTGGAAGGCAGGCAGATGCCGAGGAGATTCACCCTTTGCTCGCCCAGCCCAGCCCCGCCTGGCCCCAAGTTCAGGGACTCTATCCATCAGCTGTATAAAAGGAGATCTTCCTCCTAGAAATCATACTTGTGTACAAATGAACGTGAGAAAGAGGTATCCAGACCTTTTCCTTCCCCAAACATAGATGCTCATGGAAAAAGCCTCTCTTCATCTTCACTCCCATTTAGGGAGGCAGTGTGCCTGCTAGTTGGGAAAATGGAGACCACTGAGCACCCACCCCCACCTGTCTTTTAACCGCCCCTCAGCTGTTTATACCTGTGATTTCCCAATTGTGTTTGCTTCCTGATGGCTCTGGCTGCCAGTGGTACCAATTACTGTGGCTCAGCGTGGGCTTAGGGCTCCCTGTCTCTTCTCCTGCCTATTAGGATTGAAGTTCCACTGTATGTTGGGACATTGACATAATGCTCTTATCTCTATGAGGCATGACAGGATAAGAAAGTTACTCAAGTCAGAACTACAAGGAAGGGTCTATAGACTATTTGACAGGGAAACTTGCCTCAGAATACCAGACTACAGAGCAGGCTGGCATAGGCCCCTCCTCTTCTGGCTATCAGCCTCTCCCTAAGGGGAACCTCATTCTCAGTGAAGGTTGGCTAATGTTGCTAGAGATTTTTGTTCTTCCTTGTGAAAGTGAGGGTAGAAGAGACAGCTTCCCCTTTAGAGACCTTGGGACCTAATGGCCTTGGCCAGAGTGCCTTCTGACCTATCTTTCCCTGAAAAATGACCATAGACTTTCTCAGAGCAGGAAAAGGCTAGGCCACAGGGTCTCTGCCAGTTTGGTGAATAGGGTGGTTTCTAATCACAGCCCTTTGGTGGGCTGGCTTGGAATGTAGTTTGTTAGTTCCGGGGGGCGTAACAGAGAAGGCTCTGGTTGCTGTATGAGATAGTCAATCCTATAACCAAAATATTAGAAGCTACCCTTGCAGGTTGGCTAGATGGCGTCTAGTCCTGATGAGGATATCCTAGGAAACCTTTACCCAGAGTACTCCTACTAGCAAATAGGTTTCCCCTAGACTGAAAGACCATCAAAGGCAGGTTATGTTTTCTGATTATGTGGCCTTTCCTCTATCCGTCCTACCCACCCACTCGGTCCAAAATATTATCCCCCAACAAATGCTCCATGAGTATATGTTTTCACTCCTGTAAAAAGTCACGTGTATGATTAGCAGAACCTTCCATAGGGACTCTCCCGTGGCTGCCCTGGTATTGGACCTGGAGCGAGATTTTTGATGAGAGGCTGCTCTGGACCCACGGTAGGAACAGCTGTCTGAAGAGAAGACTGTGGGACAGAGCAAAGGAGCTCAGAGTTGGATGTGATGAGCTCATCAAGCTCTTGTGTCAGGCCGTTGATACCAATGTTATCTCTGTCTTGCTGCTTTTGCAGTTTCCGCTGCTAGGTGAGGATCCAGAATGGGAGACAAGCCGATTTGGGAGCAGATTGGATCCAGCTTTGTGCAACATTACTACCAGTTATTTGATAATGACAGAACCCAATTAGGAGCAATATATGTAAGTGCCAGGGGAGTGGGATAATTGGGGGTGGGACAAGATTGCTTTCCTGCGGGTGGGGCTGGTTGACATGCATTAGCCATTGGCTCCAATTTCCAGACTGTTCAGTGAAGTAGGTAAAATTGTATTTTAATCAGTTTTACCAGAGGCTGCAGGATTGGAGTGTAAGAAGTCACAGGTTCTGATTTTGGTATTGCCACTTACTCAGTAAAGCTCTATGACTTTGAGAAAGTCCTTGGGGCTCTTTTTCTCCATCCATAAAAAGAGAGGATTGAATATTCCTTCCAAATGTGAGATTCAGTGACTTGTAGTTGTTTTTATTTGATATTTTCACACTATTTTCTAGCCTCTTAATCTCCTCCCTCCCCTTTCGAAAGGCCTCCCACATTTTAAAATTGTAGTTACTTCTTTATTTTGATGGATGAAAGACCTGTTCCCTAACCTCATCTGCCCTTCGTTACACAGTTTAGAACACCTGCAGAGCAGTTACTCTAGAGAGAGGTCTCTCTAATGGAAACGTAAAGGGGCACCTAGGAAGTTCCTATTCTTGTGTAACTAAAAAGAGGGATCAAATCATTCACACCAAGGATTGACCCTCTTTACCAGTCCCCCTGATGCTTCAGGTGCAGAAGGGTATTCTCCGTGTCCCTGGTTCTACAAACATGTATTGAGCCTCCACCCTGTGTAACTCACAAGATGCCTTACACACTCTGCTAGGGAAAACGTCATGCATTTTCCCATGGAAACAATGTTATAACTCATGGTTAAATGAAATACTAGTGGTAGTATACTTCAGGGGCATCATGAACTCTTCTGTGGGTAGTCTGGGAACCTAACGCCAGTTATAACATTGTTTCTGTGGTAAGCTTATTGCTCCTCTAGGGTCCATGTGAAGAAAGTAAACCATTGAGAGTTGCAACATTAGGAACTGGTGAGCTCGTGGTCCTGAGGGAAAGAACTCGGGGACCATTCATGCTGCATGTCAGTGCTGACTGTCCCACCAGCAGTTTCATGAAACAAGCCCTGGATTCGTGGCCACAAGACCTAGGTTCACATCCTTGTTCTGACACGCACTCCCAGGCACTTCACCTCTCTGGCCCCGGGTTCTTCATCTGGATGTAAAATGAGGGAGTGAAGTGAGAGCCTCCAGGTCCTGTCTAGTTCCAAGTCCATGATCCTATGGTTTTTTTTTTTTTTTTTTGGCTAGGCAGTGGGGTTAGGTGACTCGCCTAGGGTCACACAGCTAGTGAGTATCATGTGTCTGAGGCTGGAGTTAAACTCAGGTCCTCCTGACTCCAGGGCCAGTGTTCTATCCACTGTGCCACCTAGCTGCCCCCAGATCCTAGAATTTTTTAAAATTCTATTGAATATGTCACAACTAAATTGGCAAAGCACCAAACTATTTATAGACTATGTAATTAAGTTAGTATTTCTGTGAGGATTTTGTCTTCCATTGCTCTTATAATTGTTCAGTCTCTCCTTGTTCAGTGCTGGAGTGCTCCCCAAACACGGTTATCTGGGTGAAATTAGAAAAAGCTTAAGAAGGGGAAAGCTCCAGCAGCTTTCTCTTGCAGTGGTTTGAACGCTGCCTATGAAAGGTTTAGTAAGAAGTATGAAATGGACAGATAAAAAAGACTACCACTGTAGACCTCCGATGATGTTCAGAACTTGTTGGGTAATCAAATTGGGATGTCTGGTGGGATGCCTCAGGCTAGAATGCCGGTGAGTATGAGGACTTGGGGCAGACAGCAGGCTCAGGCTGGCTGGGGAGCTTTCCTAAGGAAGTCCCTTCTTTTCCCAGGCAGTGACTAAGGTGCCAGTGCATGGGGGTACAGCTCACCTTTCTTTGTGATTCCATTGGAGAGAAAAAATTAGACCAAGTCTTTTTTTTTTTTTTTTTTTTTTTTGGCTTTTTGGTGAGGCAATGGCAGTGACTTGCCCAGGGTCACATAGCTAGTAAGTGTCAAGTGTCTGAGGCCAGATTTGAACTCAGGTCCTTCTGACCGCATGACCGCAGGGCCAGTGCTCCGTCCACTGTGCCACCTTGCTGCCCCTAGAGTCTTAAAGGGGCTGTGGTGGGGAGATTGTGCTTCCTCAGTCATTGGCCCTGGGACCTTGACCCTCACCCACTCAGGCCCTAATACTAGATTCTTCTGACTTTTTTTTTTTTTCCAGATTGATGCATCTTGCCTTACATGGGAAGGGCAGCAATTCCAAGGCAAAGCAGCCATCGTGGAGAAATTGTCTGTAAGTACGAGCCCTGTTTCCGTCTGCCTTCCCCTTCAGGGGTCCGAGGTGACCGTACTCCTGGCTGGGGGCTCATGTTCACCTCTTTTTCTCTTTCAGAGCCTTCCATTTCAGAAAATCCAGCACAGCATCACAGCTCAGGACCACCAGCCCACCCCTGACAGCTGTATACTCAGTATGGTGGTGGGGCAGCTAAAGGTGAGCAGGCCACCTTGACAGTAGACGGGAACTTTCATGTTCAGTTATGGGGCCAAAGGGGGAAAATTCCGACCTTGTATAATAAGAGCTGCCCTATATAGCCCTTTAAGGCACTTTATGCCCAGCATCTTATTTGATCTTCACAACAACCCTGTGAGGTAGGTACTATAGGTATTGTTATCCCCATTTTACAGATGAAGAAACTGAGGCTCAGAGAGGTTAAGTGACTTGCCCATAGTCACATCGCAAGTAAGTGTCGGAGGCAGGATTCGAATCCAGGTCTCTCCTGACTCCAGCCCAGCGCTCTTTCTACTACATCTTGCCGCTGCCTGTGGATAACAGGCAGAAGGGTTATTCTGTCTCCTGCCCTCCATTGTTTCCTGCTTCAGAGGTACATAGAATGAGCAGCTGCCATTTGGGGGGATCTCATCAGACCTTCTCTAAAGCTTGCTGTGGGGCATGTCTCCCTCTATATACTTCTGTCTTCACAACTGCCCTAGGTGTCTTGGCTGAGTAGAGCAGACCCACATCCCCACTGAGCATTGGGGATCTAGGTTTGAGCAGTGTCGTTCAGAATCACATGCATAGGGTTGGAACGGACCTCGCTAGCTCTTCAGTCTGACTCATACTAAATCCCCCTTTACAGTGTCCTCTCCAAGTGGGCATCCAGCCTCCATTTGAAGACCTCCAGTTAGGAACAGCCCATTCCAATTTTGGAGAACTCTCATGGGGAGGAAGTTTTCCCTTCTACTTAGAGCTGAAATTGACCTCTCTGCCACATCTACCCTCAGCTCCTAGTTTTGCCCCCTGTGACTGAGGAGAGCAACTCTGATGTCTCTTCCACATGAAAACAATCCCTCGGATACTTGAAGACAGCTCTCATTCTCCACCCCCAACTCCACCCCCCAGCCTTCTCTTCTCAATGCTAAACATCCCCATTCCCTGCAACTAATCCTTAGAGTTCACTGTCTCTAATGACTCTCCATCCTGGTCCTTCTCCTAGACTCCCTCCAGCTTGTCACTGTCCTTCCTAAAATGTGGTGTCCAGACTCTGGTCTGATCAGGGCAGAGGATAGTGGGGCTCTTAACTCCTTCATTCTGGATATTGGGATTCTCAATCCAATCTAAGATTGGCTAGGTGGTGGGGGGTTGGCTGCCATGTCACACCATTGCCTCACTAAGTTTGTATTCTGCTAAAATCTCCAGAACTTTTTCATAAGTTCTGTTTCTAATCACATATTCCCCATTCTGTTCTAGTGGGGTCCCTGAGTACCTCATGTGTTTCCCACCACCTCAGAATAGTTATTTAGGTGAGATCAGGGCAAAATGAACAGTCAGGACCATCTTGAAGGAGAAGGGATGTCCAAGAAGTACAGGTGGAATTCCACCTGGGGACACTTGGAGAAGGTCACTGCTGAGGAGCCAGTCTCAGGGTTGACTTGCTTGAGCATCTCTGAAAACCTCAATGGACATCAGAGCCATGAGCAGACAGGTTCTTACAGTAGGAACTGGGAGAGTTCTCTTGTGGAGAAGCATCAGCACAGCTTGGGGAGAGAGAGGGTTGCACATCTGTGGCAGAGACAGTACTGGCATAGCTCCTAGAGCATTGGATCTGATGTCAGAAGGCCATGGTCCAGTTTGTGTCTCTTGTTTCATGTCTCTGACTTTGGGCAAGTTATTTAGCTTCTTTCTGTCTTTTCTCATCTGTAAAGTAGGACTGGTAAAATTACACTCCCTACCTCATAGGACTAATGTGAGGAAGGTGCTTTATAAACCTTAACAGTAATACCTCAATGTGAGATGATCAGTATTTGGCTTCTCTGGGGGTGCCACAGTTTGAGTAGGCAGCGTGAAGAAGAAACAGACAAAGCCTTGCCCCAGTCCAACGAGGGCTTAGCTATGTTCTTGTGTATCGACGTAGACCTTGCTAGCTAGCTGCCTGACCACTTTTCAACGGCTTGTTCTTCAGGTCCTGCTTGGCTTCTTTTTCCAGGCCAGGCCTTGCCCCTGCTCTGTCCTTTCTCTTAACTGGAAAGGGTTCTCTCATCAGCCTTCTTCCCAGTCTCTCCCTGAGCAGCTTCTACAAGTGATTTGTCTTTCATTTTGTTGTGCTCAGATCAAACTCTCCTCTTAAAACAAAGTTGCTTATTGAGCATGGTGAACCTTTGTGGACCTTTATGCTTTTCACTCTGATAGCAAGTGGCAGTGACAAGCCACCCTCCCTTAGGTGAGAGAGCTGCTTCCATCCCCGAGCCAAACAAGAAGTGGAATGACTGTTCCTTTCCATCCTGTCCGCATTGGCACCTGCTCTGAGCTGCTTGGATACTCTGAGTTTTTGGTGCACAGGGCAGCAGGACCAAGCTTATGTGTGAGAGTTGGGGTACAAACAACCTACTGCTTCACTTCAGACATGTTTGGAGGCAGTGTCTGAACTTTATTAAGATGGCTTGGAATACACATGGAGCATATGTTCCTTAGGACATCTGAACAGAATAAGAGGGCCAGGGGACCCCTTGCAAAAGGCACACTTTATACCATTTGGAAAATCCAAGTCTCTTTCCTGTAGCCTGTGCTGCCAGAAGTCTGTGAAGGGCCTGTTTCTTGGCTATTCTCTAAACTGGTCATGCTCATCTTCTGTGCAGAGGCCTCTCTGTTGGGTTGGTACCTGTTTCCCCAAACACAGTTGAAGGAAGCCCTGCTGGAGGGAGCACCCCAAGCTGCCCAGTCAGTGCATGTTGCTTCTGGCCTCTTGTTTTCTAATCTTATGCTGCTCTGTTGCTTTTCTGTGGGGTGTGGTTCCCTGTATCTAATAATAGTCCATGCTGCCCTAGGGAATAGGCTAGGGAATAGGGCCAGTGGTTGGTAAATTTCATGCCCTTCCTCCCTCCCGTGATTCTGCAGGGATTTACAGTCTCTGCATGTTCTTTCTAACTGATTCTAGCTGAAGCCAGCAGCTGGAGTAAGTCTGAATGAAAAGCTCTCCTTCCTAGGAGCTGTCTCTAATCCTCACAGACAACCTTGCCTCCAAGGGTGTCTGAACCAGTATTGGTCGTGGATAATGTGCTCTCAGGGAAACAGAAGGACAGGTGTTAAATGGCCCAGACTCTCAGAGGAGTATCCTAGAGGTTCAGGGCACTGGCATTGTGGGGTATGCCCCTTTTAGCTGAGCCTGTGGGGTCCTAGGCTCTTGTTTTACAGCTTTGAAAACTGAAGTGTCTTGACCATGGGTATGTAGGTATTAAGTAACACTGCCCATCTTTGGACTCTGATTCCACTGACTGACCTTTCTATTGCCTGAAGGCAGCGTGGCATGGTTGTGATGTTTGTTCTCAAAGCCCAGAACTGGTGGTTCTGATTTCCTGCATCACTTACCACGTTGCTCAAAGGTGTGTCTTTCCTCTCTTCTTGCAGGCTGATGAAGACCCCATCATGGGATTCCACCAGATATTTCTATTAAAGAACATCAACGATGCTTGGGTGTGCACCAACGACATGTTCCGGCTAGCGCTACACAACTTCGGCTGAGCCTCCTCTTCCCAAGGCACCCACGCTGTTTCCTTCTCTCTCCTCTTCCTGATATTATTCACACTTCCTCTCCCCAGCCCCCTGAGAACACTCCAAATATCATACACAAGCCTGCAAGGCCGTGGTGGGTGGACACCGCGGTGGGCAGTGGCATCACTGTTTGAGTGTGTTGTGCATGATGTTTGGACGTTAGACTAGCTGCATCTGACAGGAGAAGTTTGTGTTGTACCAGCGCATGCCTTAGGAAGACTAAGTAATGCAAAAGGTTGTCTTTTTTTTTTTTTAATGTACTGACAAGTTGCTCTAGTAACCCAAAGAAACGAAGGAGAAAGCAGCAGCTGCGTGTGCAGCCCCGACCTTGATTTGTTCAGATGTTCAATGCCTCATTATACAATAAAACCATGAAAATTTTCTTAACAGTTTAAATTGTTTTAATTAGTTTAGCTAGTTGACTGTTTAGGGCATAAACAATCTAACAGGCCATATTCTCATTTTGTTTTTCTCTTATTTAATTTTCCCCTGAGCAGTATTTACAAAGAGAAAACCTCTTTAGCACTCGGCTTCCCTCCACTTTGCCTGTTGCTGATGCATTGGGGCCTGAGAATTTCTGAGGGGGGTTTCCTTCTGTCTTCTTGGAGGCCAGAAACACCTATCCCCAAGGCTTGAAACTTCATGGAGTGGGATGATTAAAGTGTGCACCCATGTTTGGGGTGTCGGTGTGGCATAGGAAGGATGAGTTCCTAGTTGGAGTAGAAGTCTCTGCCTTTATCCTGTGCCTTCAGGAATACTCAGCTGCGCCCACAAACATGCCCTCTCCAGCATCTCTGGACTGTTTCCAACATGTTTCATCTCCTTCAAGCTGGGCTGCTGTCTTTGTGCACTGTCATCCTAAGACCACGGGTCTCAGTACCAAGAGGGCTGATGTGTGGCCAGGCTGCCCAGTGGGTCCTAACTGTCAGAGCCTTATGGGAAGGACTCTGGAGGTTTCTTTTTGGCTTTAACTGATCACCAGCTCTCATTGGGTGTGTAAGAGAATCTCTGGGGAAGATAGCCCCTCTTCTGGATCAAAAGGGACAGATTGGGGATGCCTCCTCCAGGGCTACTCTCCCTCTCTATAGAAGTGGGTTCTTGAAGCAGCTGAATTCTCTCTCTCTCTAGAATATGCCCATGGAGGCAGCATTCATCTGAAAGACTAAAGGGTCAGAAAGAGCAGGGATGAGGATTCCTGTTCAAAGGGCTGATCCTCCCAGAAAGGGGTGTCCCAGCTTTGGCTTCTGGGGGGATCCTACTGGGCAGAAAGGACTGCTTCACTTCATTCCCATAGTGAATCTGGGAATATAGTTCCACCCCCATACAAAGCTCTTTGGTTTTTGGCAGCCAGGGTCCCCTTTGTGGACTGCAGTAACAGCCCGGCCTAGTTTGCTGCCTGAATGAAAGGCCAACAAATCTGCTTTTGCCCCTCCAGGGATCTCTGAGGTGAACTGACTTTGCCAGGGCACGGCTTACAAAGATGCTATTTGTTTCTTATCTCAGGGATTCTTTAAAAATTCCTTTTCTATTCTAATTTGGAGCTGGGTGAAGGGAGAAAGCCAATGTTGTGATTTGGTTTTCTTTTCTCTAAGCTACATGTGATCCTGTTCCCTTGCTCGTAAGCCCTGTCGATGTGTACCCAGGATACTGCAACACTTAGACTACGTATTGGGAAGAGGAGCACAGGATTAATTTAGGAGAGGAAATCTCTTAGGGGTGAGCCTGGGGGTGTGGGGTGGGGTGAGGTAACTTGGGGTAATTTGCTCTCTTGTCTCCTTCCTCTCCTCCCTTCCAGTGAGACACAATCATATGTCATTGGACCTATTATCCAATGTGTGCCTGTCCCTAAAATGTCCTTCTGGTGGCAACAGAAGTTTGATTACTTTGTGGGCACTTAGCTTCGTTTTGAAGACATGGAAGGAAGTAGAAAACAACTTTATACTTCTGCAATTCTTACACACGAACACACACACACACACCCCTCTGCTAGGTTGATTTCTATTAATTTTCCTCCACCTGCATCGCACCATTGCATATCCCAGACGCTCTTAAATCCATTATCCTTAATAGCCATAGGAGGATACAAATGAAGGCCCCTTTGTGCTTCCGTTCTCTAAATGCTAGTCCTTATAGCAAGTCCTCCTAGACCATAGTCTAAATAAGTAAACAGTCTAAATGTTTAGATGGTAGATCTGCTAAACTAGGAGTATGAAAGGGCAAGCAAGGATGGCAGGACCGGATTTTTGGACCAGAACCAACCACAATTCCTTTCTCCGCCCCAGGACTTGAACTGGTCTCTTATTTTATACAGTGTTAAACCCTCAGGTTATCTTACTCAGTTCTCTCATTTTTCAGAGGTGAAATTGTTTGCTTAGCTAAGGTCAGTCTGCACAGATAGCCAGTGGCAGAGCCGAGCCTAGAACTCCCAAGCCAGTGGTCTTGCCACAACCCTACGCTGCTTCTTGCAGGACCTTTCAGGACCATCTTAATGCAGTTAATTCCCAATGCCCCAGCAGTTGCAGCATTGGCTGAAACCAGCGTTGAGCGAGTCCTTTGTACAGTGGGACACCAACTGCCCTGCTTCTTCCTCATACTTAGATCTATTCCTAGCTCTGCGGAGGTGAGGGTAGCCTTTTCTGAATGCACCACTAAACCCCGCCCTGAAATGCCTAATAGCCTGCAGGATTGCTGCAGGGGCCAGAATTGCTTTCTGCCTGTGATAGAAAACTAAGCTGTACATTTCTATAACATGATTTTCCCTCTGTACTTTGTTGAGGACTGTCATCTTTTCTAGGATAACAAGTTTCTTGAGTTGTGGGCTTTTTACATGTTGCTCATCTGAACAGATGTGCTGTTTGATACAAAGATGCCTCTGAAGAACTTGGGGCTGTAGATACTATTTGACAGAGAGAAGATAAATCAGGTGCCTGGTTACTTTGAACTGACCCGATACAATCACTATATAAACTCAATATGACAGCCACAATGATACACTTGTGCCTGAAATGTGTAATCAAAAAAGAGCTGGTTTTGTTGTTTGTTTTTTAAACAAAACAAATTTGTGGCTTACTTGATAAGGCGGAGGAATATCCAAACCTGGGACAACAGATGTCAATGGAACCCCAAAACCTAGGAGCCTCTCCTTATTCCCAGGAAATTCCATTCCAGGCAGGCCATTCTGGAGACAAGTCCCCTGCTTGGTGACCACCATTGTCAGGCATGTACTGGAACCAGTATGTATCAATGCAGGGTTCAAAGAGCTTAGTGGTCCTTTATCTCTTTTTTTTTTTTGGCAGTCGGGGTTAAGTGAATTGCACAGGGTCACACAGCTAGTAAGTGACAAGTGTCTGAGGCTGGATTTGAATTTAGGCCCCTCCTGACTCCAAGACCAGAGCTCTATCCACTGCACCACCTAGCTGCCCCCTTTTTTGCCTTTTTTTTTTTGGTGGTCATTTATCTTAGCTTTTGAGTTTTCTGGATCCCTTTCTCAGGTTGGCTCAGAGTGCTTTCAGTACACTTGGGAATGACTTTAGTTGACCACCCCAGGAAGGAAGCAAAGAACTACAGTGCTGCTGGCAACAGATGCCAGTCCTCTAAATGCCCAACACAATGCTTTCTCTCTAGAAAAGCTCAGACCATCTCCAAAGAACCAAGTCCCAAGCCCTGTAGTCTCCTGATTCCAGAGTTTATTCCGTGTTCACTTCTCTGCCCCCCCCCCCCAAATGCTTGTGCCAGACTGGATAATGTAAAGCTCCTTGGGCACATGAGAAAAACTTACCTAGTAGAAGTTGGGATTGGGCTGCTCCTTCTATAACCCAGACTCATCCCTACAATTTCCCTTTTTCAGGCTTGGATGATTAGGTGAAACCCCTATAGGCATCTGGTGTTTGAAAGGTACTGGGCATTGTGGGAAGGATATTGAATTTGAAATCAAAAGACTTGAGTTTCAGTCCTTCTGGTTACTATCCATATGACCTGAAGCAAGTCACCTCTCCCCTTGAAGCCTCAGGGCCTTCACCTGTAAAATGAGGTTTTGGAGTAGAAACTAAAGTCTCTTTAAGCTGTAATATTCTGTGACTCTAGCTGTAGTAGAAAGTCAGTAGATCTGGATTTGAAATTTAACTCTTCCACTTGTGTGACCATGGGCAGGCTAGTCATTTCCCTCCTCTGCTCCTCAGGTTATGTAAAATAAGAGATTAGATTAGGTAGATGGTTATTAAAGTCTTTCAGCTCTAAAGCCTGTGACTGTCAATGAGTCTGGTCTGCCTTTTGGTCCTTCATAGAGGTATAGTATTCATATGGGGAGGGGCAATAGATGACTTAAGCCTCCCTCCCCTTCAGAATGATGAACAGCGTGTTCCAATGCAAAGAGGACTGGAATTGTAAGTCTAAAGGATCTGGCTCCTATTCAGTTATCCACGTGGCCCTTGGCAAGTTTAAAGTTTCACTGCAGAGACTTGGTTTCCTCAGGTATAAAAACCTTGTACTATCTCTTATAGGGGTTGAAGGAAAGTCCTTTGTAAACCTTATAATGCCATATAAAGGGAAGGGAATAAGCATTTATTGAGCACCTACTATGAGGTAATAAGTTTTGAACACTATTATTGCTTGACCTAGGGCTTCTGATTCCAAATGCAGTGTTCTCCACCCAACTCTTTTTTCCTTTTTTTATTTTTAATATTTGTGTGTGTGTGTATGTGTGAGAGAGAGGGAAACAGAGAGAGGCAATTGGGCTTAAGTGACTTGCCTAGTGTCAACACAGCTAGTGTTAAGTGTCTGAGGCAGGATTTGAAATCAGGACCTCCTGACTCCAGGGCCGGGTCTCTATCCACTGTGTCCCCCAGCTGCCCCTCACTCTGCTCTTTTCAAGGAACATCTTTTCCTGCATTCATGGGCCTCAAGCGATTTGATTTTCCTCTTTCTTGCTGAATTGAAATCTTTTAAAAGACACCATTCCGATTGGAGGGTCTGTCGTTGGTCCAGGGCTATCCATGGCCCCGGCCTTCATGAGACTTCCCCAGACAGATGTGGTTGAGCCGAGGGATCGTTTTCTGTCCCAGAAGTCATGGCAAAGACCCCATAGAGTCTTAGGATGTAGAGACCATCTGATCCTACAGATGAGGAAACTGAGATCCAGAGAAGTGGCTTGCCCAAGACCACAGGGGCACGTCAGTAGAGCTGGGATTCAAACCCGAAGGCATTGTTGTTTCCCCTGGACAAGCTGGGTGTCCTTGGGTCCCTTTAAGGACCCTTCTAGCTCGGCGATGCCACGGTGTGTCATTTTAACTTGACTGAGACTGCTCCTTCTCCTCTGAAATAGGACTGGTTAAAATTGTACCGCCCAGGGTGAGGGCGAAGCAAGCGCCTTCTTCGGCTTCCCCAGGACCCCGGGCGGGCAGCGCGAGCCAGAGCAGCCTCGGAGCCGGAACCTGCGCAACCCGGAACCTTCGTGGAGCGGCGCGGGCTCCGAGGCCCATGGGGGGAGCTCAGCCCGCGGCGGACCGGAAGTGGAGGCGGTTGGTGGGGTTGGCGGGGCGGAGGGAGCTCCGAGCGAGCGAGCGAACGAGCGGACGGACGGAGCCTCCTTGGCAGCCGCGGCAGCCGCGGAGGAGGGAGGAGGTGGAGGAGGAGTGGCGGCGGTCCCGCGGCCCGGCCCGGCCCGGCGGGAAGGACGTGAAGGAGGAGGAAGAGGCAGAGGACGGTGACGGTGACGCCCTCGCGGAGCCGAGGCCCCGCAGCCCGGCCCCATGGCCTCGTCCTGCACCAGCATCGACATCGAGGACGCCACGCAGCATCTGCGGGACATCCTGAAGCTGGACCGTCCGCCCGGAGGTCAGGGGGCACCCGCGGAGGAGGGGGCTGCGGGGGGAGGGGCGGGGACCCCTGCCCCAGGAGGGGCGAGGCCGGGACCTCGGGCCAGACCCTGGAGACCATGTGGCCCAGCCCCTCGTTTTACGGACGAGGAAGCTGAGGCCTCCAGAAGCGAAGTGACCAGGCCAAGGTCACACAGCTAGTAAGAGAAACAGCCAGGATGCCAAGCCGGGTCTTCTCTGGCCGTGGTCAATAAGCCTTGATTAAGCACCCGATGTGTGCCAGGCGCGGTGCTGAGCGCTGGGGATACAAAAAAAGGCACGAAGACCGTGCCTGCGCTCCAGGAGCGAGCCCCCAGTCTAATGGGGGATTCCAGGGCTCTTTCCGTACACCCCGCTGTCCCCCTCCCCCTCCACGAGAGCTGGAAGGAGTGTCTTGGGAATCTTGTCTTAAGATCCCTGCTTGTCATCCTTCAGAGTTTCCCCATCTGCAGAATGGGGACGATAATTCTCAAATCAATTACCTCCCAAAGTTATGAGGATTAGTGAAATTTGATACAAACATATTAAAAGCCCTTTGTCAACATTAAAGTATTATGTGCTTATGAGTTCTTATTATACTATAAACTCTGAAATCGGGCTTCTGGGTTTCTCACCTGTAAAAAATGAGTGCACTAGATTAGATGATCCCTTAAGGTGCCTTATCACTCTAACTTAGTTTTTTCTTCCAGTCTCCTCAGCCTTCTTACAGAGTTGATCCCAATCATCTCATCTTTGGGAATGGAATGGAAAAAGCATTTATTAAACCCCTACTTTGTGCAAAACACTAGGGATTGAAAGGACCCTCTCATTCACTATGGGGGGTTGGAGGAAAGGAGGGATGTTACCTTTCTTGAGTAGTTTGCAGTTCCTGAGTCATAGATGCCCTTGGAGCTTGGGGAGTGTCTCTGTTTCTTTGCTGCCTTTTCATTTCTCAGTGCTATTCAGAGGTTTGTCTTGTATCCATATAATCCTTGGGCCTCTTGAGGATCAGCTCTAGGCCACACTGCTTCATCCTTATGTTGGATCATCTAGCATTGTGTAGCCTTCACCCACTTTGTGTATGAACATCTGATGTAAGTTGGTTATGCAGCATAAGGCCTAGTGGTCCTTAGCAGGCAGTGCTTACCATTCCATTCCATCTCCACCCCCATTCTCTCTTTTTGAAAAGACAGCTGTTCAGAGCCAAAAATGGATAAGCAGACAGAACTGGAGTTTTTCCCCTCGCTGTCCTCCTCCCATCCTTTTTGAGCATCCATCTCTTCCTGTGGAGCCACAGACAACACACTCCTGTGTTTCATATAGGCCAATTGAGGCAGGTAGAGGAGGAAGGAAGTTGGTAGGCTTTACAGATTAGTCTTGAGCTCTAACCAGGAGGTGAAGGGCAAACGGTTCTGTGTTCTACAGACCAGCTGATTAGAGTGGCACAGGCAGAAATCATCCTGGGGCCTAACAATCCCTTTTATTCAGAAGGCAGGGACCTCAGGCACTGGGCTTCCCACTTCCTCTACCAGCTAACTTAACATACTCATTTCTCACTTAAGACCCTCCAATGATCCCTGTTGTTCACTTCTTCCTTGCCTTATTGGGAGGACAGGCAGCCCTGGAGATATACAGGACTGTACTTGCTTGGGTCTCAGGTATCTTCTACTCTTCCTGAGTAGCACTGGAGGCATTGCTGACAAGGCTGGCTTTGGCTTCACCTCTTGGCTGGTTAGGTATTTTTTTTGCTTTCTGCTCCAAGGTCCAAGGTTTTACGTACTTGAAGGATCTGCAGAATACCAGGCAGAACCCCTCTTGCTTTCATTCAGTTTGCTTGATTTGCTTTTCCTAGTTGTTGTAGGTTGGCCTTCACAGGGTACTACTGGTACCTGTGGTGGTTTTGTAGAGCCCAAATTTGGCTCCCCTGCATCTCTGTAGGCTGTTGTTTATCCTGGGTACTACCTGCAGTGGGTAGATTGAGTTTCTGTTGAAGGAACCACCTTTTGTGTTTGGGTGTGTGAGGCAGCCAGTTGTTAGAGCAACAGGCCCATCTGTAAACATGTCTTCCCACTGTATGAAAGAAATTTACAAATAAGATTTCAGAGGAACCCATCTTGTATCCCCACAAAATCCTACACTAACCTTTTATCTTTTCTGCTGCAGAAGAAATGAGAAGTAGCCACCTTTAATCTCCCCTCCTGCCAAAGAGTTTTCTCTTCAGAGCTCCTGTATTTGTCTTTGGAGCAAGCTTTTTTTCCTTTCATTCTGCAGTTAAACTCTAAGCAGTATTCTAGTTAGAATTATTCTCTGTTCATGCAAGTAGGTGACATTTACTTCCTTTTTTTCTGTCCCTTGAAATGAGGTGAGCAGGTGCCTAAAGCCTCCTGGGCACTCTGGGTCCCTGACCTGGCTCTGAGCCTGTTAGAAATGGTTAGCGTCTAGGAAACAGCTATGGCAAATTACCCCAGAGTTTCCATGCGTGTGTGTGCGTTTCCGTAGCCAGCCACAGAGCTGCTCACTCACTTAGCTCTTCCCTGAATCCTGTGTGTTTCCCCAGGGAAACTAATCCTGTTTCCTCTCTCCATTTATTCCCAATCTCTTCATGTTCATTTCTCCTGAACTCTCTCAGGCATGGTAGCCTTCTTCATGCTGTTTCTGTGAGAGCTGGGGGGTTTTGTTTTTGTTTGGTTTTACATGTTAGGAGGGAGAGTTGGGATATGAGAGCACAGCAACAGGTAACCCAGTTGCAGAGAAAGCCAGGCCCCCAGACCTGTAACTGCCCAGCTCCAGGGTGATCCTTAAAGAGAAGTAAAACCACAGCATCACTAACTCCACCAAGTATCAAGGGAGCCAATACAGTAGTCATTTGTCATAGTCTTTTTGGCAGGGGCCTTATCTTCTTTAAATTGACATAAATAAATATTTCCTGAGTGCCTACTGTGTGTCAGACAGACGTTCCTGGGAGGGCTTATATCATGAAAATTGTGTGCTGGATTTGGAGTCAGAGGACCTGGGTTCAGATCTCAGCTCATCCATTTACAACTTGTGTGACCATGGGCAAATCATGTAACCTTGAGCACATTTATTTTCCTCATCTCAAATAAGAGGGTTGGATTAGATAACCTCTGTTATGCCTTATACATCTCTCAGCATACGCTCTCATTTGTAACCCTGGGTATGAGACATCATCCCTGTCTGCCCTCAAGGAGCGTACAGAATCCTTAGGGAGAGATTACTGCATAGAAAACTGAATGAGAACACCAGGCAGGAAAAGTGAGTTGTGGGACGGACAAGAAGCACCTGGGGATTCAGAGGACAGAAGATCACTTGGGGCTGAGGGAAGGCTTTGTGGAAGAGATGGCATTTCAGGGTGATGGGATTGAAATAGAGGATGGAGGGGAACAGCATGAACAAAAGCATCGGGGGGAGGGACAGAGATGCAGTTAAGAGACGACATCTTCCTTTTCCTCTGGCGTTAGGCTCAGGCACGGAGAGCCAGCGGACATCCAGCTCCTACAATGGAGATCTAAATGGACTTCTGGTGCCAGACCCCCTTTCTTCTGGTGATGGAACTGTACTGTCCAAGCCTAGTCACAGAGTAGCACCCTTGGCCAGCCTGGAGGAGAAGCAGGTCATGTAAGTGTCTTGGGGTGGGAGGGGACAGGAGTGGGCTTTCCCGGGCCCCCCCACCTTGGATTTTGCTCTTCAGAGCACAATATAGAAAACATTGCTTAAACATATACTGTGTCCAGAGCACTGGTTTAGGCACTCTAGCATGTACAGAGCTTAGATAAGAAACAATCTCTTTCCCTCCTGAAACTGACAGTAGGTGACTATGACACTGACACAGATAGCTATACTGCACAGTGTTACATGATAACCTCATTACAGAGTTAAATTGTATCTAGAACTATGGCGTTTTTTGAGAGTTCACTTATCCGGGGGGCAGCTTGGTGGTGCAGTGGATAGAGCATCAGCCCTGGGTTAAGTAGGACATGAGTTCAAATTCGGCCTCAGACACGTAACAGTTACTAGCTGTGTGACCCTGGGCAAGTCACTTAACCCCCATTGCCCAACCAAAAAAAAAAAAGAGAGAATTCACTTATCCACAAAATATAGCACCAACATTGGCTTAAAATTTTCATTTATATTTCAACAAAGTTAGGAGGAATGTTAGGATTTAGTGCAAACTAGAATAAATCTGTAGTATGAACCCAAATCTGGCTTGCATAAAGACCTCTACCGTGGCCTCTACTGGCATGATAAGGTCATTAGCCATAATAGTCAGGACTAGAAGGGCATTTGTCAGGATTTGTTTTCTTTCAAAGAGAACTCCTTTGAAGAGGGCTGTCTCTGTTTGGGCCAGTGCTTGCTGGACAGGCAAGGAGCTGGCCTTTGTCTAGTAGATCCTCCATATGTCAACTAAAGTGATTAACTCCCTTTTCTACCCTACACCGTCCCGTACAACTACGGAATGCCTAATGGCTTGCTAGAAACTTAATAATAGCTAACATTTTTATAGCGCTTACTATGTGCCAAGCACTGTGCTAAGTGCTTTACCAATATTACATCATTCATTTCTCATGATAGCCCTGGGAGGTGGGTGCTGTTATTACCCCACTCCTTTGAGCTGCTTACCTCTTCTCAGAAATAGGGTGAATAATACTTGCACTGCCTAAGCTAAGGTTGTTTTGGAAAAAATACTTTGTAACCCTTTAAAACAAGACAGAGTTGTAAGTTAGAGCATCAGATCTAGCTTATAGTTGCTGCGCTCTCATGAATTGTGTTGTCCAAGTCCACACACCTTGTGTCCTCGCCTATAAAATGAGGATGGTGGGATAGAGGATACATATCAACTCTGATTCCCTCTCCCCCTCCCTGTGGGGTTGTGAATGAATATAGGGCACACTGAGGAATGGGGAACAATAGGACGGTCCAGGAGGCCAGTCTGAGTGCAGCTGGTCCTGGAGGTGGGAGGAAAGCTGTGAGGTGGGTTAAGTGATTGGCCTTCCTTGGTAGAAGCCCTCAGCCCCTTCCATAGGTATCCGTACACATGGTAGAGTTTTGGTGCCTGAGACAAAGCTGTGGGGCCTCTCCTTTATCTTCTCCCATCCAGCTGCCTTTCTGGAGATGACAGTTCAACTTGCATTGGGATTTCAGCAAAGGAGGTGGAAATAGTGGCTAGCAGTGATTCCAACATCTCTAGCAAGGCTCGAGGGAGCAACAAGGTATGGAACAAGGGCATTTGGGACTAAAAGGACTGAGGAAGGAGAGTGGGGGCAGTCAGAGGTCACTGGGCTGCCTCCTGTAAGAACTGCTGGGATGGTGTCACCAGTCTCTCTTTTCCATCCTTACCAGCTCTCCCATCTTCTCTGAGGGGCCCCCCTCTTGGGTCACCCCTAGTGCATTCCCTCCATGTCTCTTTCTTCAGATGTCGAAAGGCCAAGGCCTCACCAGGGCTTGGTTAGCCTCTGTCCCCTCCATTCTGCCTCTGACCTCCCTGGACATGTTGGGAACCTGCAAGCCCTTTGGGGCCAGGGAGAGGCAGACAGGAGGAGTGAGGCAAAGGTTGGAGCCTGGGAAGGCCACTGTTGTCTTTGGGGAGAAAAGGGAGTAGGAGTGACTGAGACCTGAAAATGAGCTCTGTGGAGGTCACCTTTTTCACTCTTGATCTCAGGTAAAAATCCAGCCAGTGGCTAAGTATGACTGGGAACAGAAATACTACTATGGCAACCTGATCGCTGTGTCTAATTCCTTCTTGGCATATGCTATCCGAGGTGAGCTGCTGCCTCTTGGGACCAGAGAATTCCTTAGTAAGAACTTTCCCCAGCTTCTCGTGGCCAGGTCCTCCTGGGATCTGACAACAGCGAGGCAGGACACTTGGACTCTTTACTTGGGCCCGAAATCCTAGGCAGCCCTCTCTGAAACCCTGATTTTCGCTGCCTGGGAAGTAATGCTGTTACTTGCCCGAAGAAGATTCCTGAGTATGAGGAAAGTGCTTGACTGCAGGAAACACCCCAAGCTCTGTCCGCCCGTCCCAGCTCTGACCTTTTAGGACACAGTGAAGGAATTGTTTGGGATGGTGGGGGAGGGCGAACGTTGGTGAGTGGGCAGACTAGAGCCCTGTTGTTGGATCAGTGGGATGGCATAGGGGCTCTTCACGAGACCACGTGGGGTGTTTGCTGGGGACCTGCAGAGTTGGAGGTTAGACGGAGTGAGGTTGGAATTGGCTGGTGCTGTTCATCTTTGGAACCTGTGCCAGGGGAGCATTGGAGGGTGCTTGTGGGGCCTGGCCAGGAGTTACACGCTCTGATGTCCATAGGGGCCAGCAATGGCTCAGCCATGGTGCGGGTGATCAGCGTCAGCACAGCGGAGCGCACGCTGCTGAAGGGCTTCACGGGAAGTGTGGCCGACTTAGCCTTTGCTCACCTCAACTCCCCCCAGCTGGCCTGCCTGGATGAGTCAGGCAGCCTTTTTGTGTGGCGCCTGGCCATGGAGAGCAACAAGATCCAGTATCCTTCCTTGAGTGTGTGGGAGTCTGCTTGGGACTTGTTATCTCAGGTGGCTGAGGGAGCCCAGACTGGGGTACTTGGGCAGAACTTAAGCTCCTGCCATTCTTACATTAGGTGCTGTAGCTCCTTGAGGAGCTCCCCCACTTCGGGGTTCTGCCTGTTGGGCTCAGTGTTGAGTGTGGTGGGAACAACCAGGAGCTCAGAGTTCCTCTGAACTAGGGAAGGGAAAGCCAGGAACCTGTATCACGAGGCAAGTGTCTGCCAGGCCCTTAGCTTTGTTCCAGAGAGGAGATTGTGGTGAACATTAAGCGTTCAGAGGGCACACCATTGAACCACTTCCGAAGGATCATCTGGTGTCCGTATATCCCAGAGGAGAATGAGGAAAGCAGTGAGGAGGGCAGCCAGACCCTGGCCCTGCTGCACGAAGACAGGGTGAGGGGCGAGCACTGGGAAGGGCCCGTGGGCCAACTGGGGGACGGGGGGAGACGGGGAGATGGGGAGAGAGAAGGCCTGCTGACTAGGAGGAAGCCCTGTCAGCAAAAGACGAAAGCAGCCTCTCTTAGGAATTCCCAGCAGCCAAGCACTCTGATTGCCTATTTCCAATTCCATTGTTTAGGTATCCGGAAACCCAGATGATTAGAATTAGGCCTTTTATTTTATTTTTTTTGCGGATTTGGGGACTTCAGGACTTGTCTCAATGACCGATGACCATAATCTTTCTTGTCCTACCCTGTCACTCCAAAGCTAGAGAGCTGGTACTTATGTGCGGAGTCAGTGTCTTGTCTTTCTGTCTCTGTCTCTGTCTCTCTCTCCGTCCTTCACCATGTCTTTCTCTTTCCCGATTTCTGTCTCTCCCTTTTCCTCTTCTCTCCCCACTCTTTGTCTCTCCCTTCCCTCTCCTTCTTCCTATCCTTCTCCATGTCCCTCTCCTGTCTTGCCTCTCTCTTTTCTGTCATATCAGGCTGACAGCCTTAGAGTCTCTGGTTTTTTTTTTGTTGTTGTTGTTGTTGTTTGTTTTGCTTTTTGGTGAGGCAGTCAGGATTAAGTGACTTGCCCAGGGTCACTCAGCTAGTAAATGTCAAGTGTTTGAGGCCAGACTTGAACTCAAGTCCTCCTGACTCCAAGGCTGGAGCTGTATCCGCTGCACCACCTAGCTGCCCCTAGCCTTAGAGTCTCTGAAACAACCTCCGGACTGTGGTGGCCAGCCTCTGGCTTCTAGGCTTTCAGCTTCCCATTTCTCTGAGGGCTCCCCTCATTCTTCCTTTGCTTAGGCTGAGGTGTGGGACCTGGACATTCTCCGAGCCAACAACAGCTCCTGGCCTGTGGATGTCAACCACATCAAGGAAGGCTTCATCGTGGTGAAAGGCCATAGCACGGTGAGAACGAGGGGCCCTTTTCCAGGGGACCTGTGAGGCAGTATTGGTGAGGGCAGAGCCTCCATCACCTCTATTCAGTGGTAGAGCAACATACCCAAATGTCGGGATCATGGCCCAGAAATGTCAGGTTGCTTTAGAATCATAGATTTTCTAAGGTCGTGTGGTTGTGACCTGTACGTGTGCAGGAGTCCATTCTGTCGATCAGCAAGCACTGAAGTGTTTGCCATGTGCCAGACATTGTACTACGTGGTAGGAATAAAAAAAAATAGGAAACTTAGAATGGAGTTACCCTTCGCGTCCTTCCAGAATTCAGTGAACATAACACTCCCTAGGTGCTCTGACCAGACGGTGTTCAAGAGCGTGCTTACATCTCCTTCAAGACACTTGCTTATTGGACTTGGGATCCCTCCACCCCTCACTACTGAGCCAGTTTGTTTCCCCGAGAATTATTTGCCTAACCATGTCTTCCATATCTGTATGATTGATTCCTAAAACTCAAGTGTGGTATTTTACATGTACCCCTTTAAAATTTAAGCTTATTAAAGTCAGGTCATTGTTTGAGACTACAGAAATTAGTTTGGATCCTGACTCTGTCATCCAGGGTGTGAGCTGTAGTTTTTTTTCTTCAGTAAATTTGATAGTCATGCCTTCATCCATATGTCATTTAAGTTATTAATAAAAATGTTGAAGTTTAGCTCTGTTCGTGGCCTCTTAAAGGGGGAACTCTTTTTTTTTTATTAATTTATTTTGATTTATCAGTAATCACTTCCATATGCTTTTGAGTTTAAAATTTTTCTCCCCTTTCCTCCCCACCACCCTCCGCAAGACAGCACATAATCTGATATAGGCTATACATTTACATTCATATTAAACATATTTTCACATTAGTGATGTTGTAAGTAGAAATTAAAACCAATAGGAGGAATCATCAGAAAGAGGAAACAAAACTCAACAGAAGAGAAAAAAATTAGCAATTCGGCTTCCATAGTTCTTTCTTTGGGTATGGATAGCATTTTCCATCACAAGGCCTCCGAAGATGTCTTAGATCCTTGTATTGCCAGGAAGGGTTAAGTTTATGAATATTAGTCATCACGCAACGTGGCTGTTACTGTGTACAACGTTCTCTTGGTTCTGTTCACTTCACTCAGCATCAGACCATACAAGTCTTTCCAGGTTTTTCTGAAGTCAGCCTGTCCATCATTTCTTATAGCACAATAGTATTCCATCACATTCATATACCATAACTTGCTCAGCCATTCCCCAATTGATGGGCATCCTCTCAATTTCCAATTCTTTGCCACCACAAAAAGAGCTGCTATAAGTATTTTTGTACATGTAGGTCCTTTTCCCATTTGTATGATCTCTTTGGGGATATAGTCCTAGAAGTGCTATTGCTGGGTCGAAGGGTATGCACGTTTTTATAGCCCTTTGGGCATAGTTCCAAATTGCTCTCCAAAATGGTTGGATCATTTCACAACTCCACCAACAATGCATCAGTGTTCCAATTTTCCCACATCTTCTCCAACATTTATCATTTTCCTGTTTTGTCATGTTGGCCATTCTGATAGGTGTGATGTGGTACCTCAGAGTTGTTTTGATTTGCATTTCTTTAATCAAAAGTGACTTAGGGCATGTTTTCATATGACTATAGATGGCTTTAATTTCTTCATCTGAGAACTGGCTGTTCATATCCTTTGACCATTTATCAATTGGGGAATGGCTTGTATTCTTATAAATTTGACTTAATTCTCTGTATATTTTAGAAATGAGGCCCTTATCAGAGAGACTGGTTGTAAAAATTCTTTCCCAATTTTCTACCTTCCTTCTAATCTTAGTTGCATTGGCTTTGTTTGTGCAAAAACTTTTCAATTTAATGTCATCAAAATTATCTATTTTGCTTCTCGTAATGTTCTCTATCTCCTGTTTGGTCATGAATTCTTCTGTTCTCCATAGATATGACAGGTAAACTATTCCTTGCTCTCCCAGTTTGCTTATAGTATCAGCCTTTATATCTAAATCATGAACCCATTTTGACTTTATTTTGGTATATGGTGTGAGATTTTGGTCTATGCCTAGTTTCTGCCATACTCTTTTCCAGTTTTCCCAGCAGTTTTTTTCAAAGAGTGGGTTCTTATCCCAGAAGGTAGGGTCTTTGAGTTTATCAAATAATAGATTACCATAGTCATTGACTACTGTGTCTTGCATATTTAACCTATTCCATTGATCCACTACTCTATTTCTTAGCCAGTACCAAGCAGTTTTGATAATTGCTGCTTTATAATACAATTTAAGATCTGGAATGGCTAGGCCACCTTCACCTGCATTTCTTTTCATTAGTTCTCTTGATATTCTGGACCTTTTGTTCTTCCAAATGAATCTTGTTATTATTTTTTCTAACTCTATAAAATAGTTTTTTGGTAGTTTGATTGATATGGCACTGAATAAGTAAATTAGCTTAGGTAGAATTGTCATTTTTATTATATTAGCTTGGCCTACCCATGAGCAACTGATGTTTTTCCAATTATTTAGATCTGATTTTATTTGCGTGAAAAGTGTTTTGTAATTGTGTTCATAAAGTTCCTGGGTTTGTTTTGGGAGGTAGACTCCTAAATATTTTATAATGTCTACAGTAAATTTAAATGGCATTTCTCTTTCCATCTCTTGCTGTTGGGCTTTGTTGGTAATATATAGAAATGCCAATGATTTATGTGGGTTTATTTTATAGCCTGCAATTTTGCTAAAGTTGTTTATTATTTCAAGTAGTTTTTTACTTGATTCTCTGAGATTCTGTAAGTATAATATCATGTCATCTGCAAAGAGTGATAGCTTTGTTTCTTCTTTGCCTATTCTAATGCCTTCAATGTCTTTTTCTTCTCTTATTGCTAAAGCTAACATTTCCAGTACAGTACTGAACAACAGTGGTGATAAAGGGGGAACTCTTTGAAAACATCATCTGTACCTCATTAAGGAGAATATGAAAATGGCACCTCACCCAAGAAGAACCTGGGATTTCCTTTAATCTCCCTAATTACTCATCCCAGCCACAGGCACTCTCCTTTTAGAATTTGTTTTTGGTTAGGCATACATATCTATGTGTGTGTGTCCAGATTCTGTCCTAACAAATGATCCATGAAATACACATTTTTCTTCTGTGCTATAGTGCATCTTCTGGTGCTGTGTGCCCAGCATGATGCTGAATCCATGTTGATGATAACTGTTGATTATCCCCTTCTCCTTTTGGTCCCTGGGGTTGGATGCTGAGTGGTTGGGTCTTTCTCCTCCTAGTGCCTGAGTGAAGGAGCTCTCTCCCCTGATGGGACTGTTTTAGCCACTGCAAGTCACGATGGCTTTGTTAAGTTCTGGCAGATCTATATAGAGGGCCAAGATGAGCCAAGGTAAGGCAAGCTGGGGAGTTGGAAGTGGATTAGTATCTAGAGACTGGCTTGTTGTTTGGGTGTGGAAGAATATGAGAGCATCATCAGGCTGGGGACTGGGGTTGACCAAGACAGTATTGACCCTCTGGTCTGGAAAGTAGGACCTCTGTTACGCTGGTGACAGCCTGGGTACCAGGACCACCTTCCCACAATTTTCATTGCAGGTGTCTTCATGAATGGAAACCTCATGATGGCAGGCCTCTCTCCTGCCTCCTGTTCTGTGACAACCACAAGAAACAAGACCCTGAGTGAGCCTGCCCCCTCCCTCTTCCTTTACTTTTGGGCCCTCCAGAAGATTCAGGCCAGGAATATTGGGGGTGGCAGTAAAAGGGCCCTGGGCCCTTTGGGGGAGGGTTGTCACAGAGTGAGCCCCATGGAGCAAAGGAGAGGGAGATGTTGCCAGTGGAGGAGGGCGGTGGGTAATGGCAGATAAGTCCCCACGAGCCCATGCCCACTCCCCCACCCTCCCCCAAGCAGAGTTCCCTTCTGGAGGTTCCTCATCACCGGAGCTGACCAAAACCGGGAGCTGAAGATGTGGTGCACAGTGTCATGGACCTGCTTGCAGACCATTCGGTGAGTGGGCAGTGGGGCTGAGAGGCTGGGCCAGAGGCAGGGACAAAGGGCAGTTTTGGAGGCTGTGGGCCCTGACCTCTCTTGTCACTAATGCCTGTCTCTCCTCTGTATCCCCTTAGCTTTTGTCCAGACATCTTTAGCTCAGTGAGTGTGCCTCCCAGCCTCAAGGCCTGCCTGGACCTTTCAGCTGAATACCTGATCCTCAGTGATGTGCAGAGAAAGGTAGGAGATAGGTGGGGAAGTTAGGGGTTACCCAGGAGTTGGATGGCAACTCTAGAGAGGCAGCTTCCTGAGGTTGCCATCTGAGATCCTCCTCTCTGCAATTGGATCAATCTGGGGGAAGGCCTGGGTTCGCCAGTACACAGAGTCTGAGCCGTCCCTTGGGTACCATGCACAGGTGCTGTATGTGATGGAGCTGCTGCAGAACCAGGAGGAGGGCAGGGCCTACTTCAGTTCCATCTCTGAGTTCCTGCTCACCCACCCCGTGCTGAGCTTTGGCATTCAGGTTGTGAGTCGCTGCCGGCTTCGGCACACGGAGGTTCTCCCAGCTGAGGAGGAGGGTGATAGCTTGAGCACAGGTGAGACTAATTTAACTCATTACCCCATCCCCCACTAAGGCAAACCAACTGCTCTGGCTCAGGTCTGGGAGCCGCAGAAATGGGAGAGAGGAAAAGAGACTGGCCCTGAGGCCATTTCGCTGTCTTTACAGAGGGCTCTCATGGTACTGGGGCAGTGGAGTCAGCAGCTGGTGTACTTATCAAGCTCTTCTGTGTCCACACCAAGTAAGTCCCTCCCCCCAGAAACCTTTGGGCCAGCCTCAGCTAAGGGACTATGAGTCCCAGCCCCTGGAGTCTCTGTGAGCCCAGACTCCCGTAGAGGAGTACAGAGCTCTCTTTCCCTGACAGGGCCCTGCAGGATGTCCAGATACGCTTCCAACCCCAACAGAGCCCTGATGTGGTGGCCCCCCTCCCTTCTCACTCAGCCCGAGAAGACTTTGGTGAGTGGTGGGGCTTGGACTCCTAGTGGTAGAGCAAAAGGGGAAGGAGTCCAGCTTCATTTTCTATCTGTCTTTCTCTGAAGGAGTCAGGCCTCAGGGATGCTCTTTCCTCCCTCAGGTTTTGGAGAGCACCTGCCAGAGCTGAACTCAGAGAGTCTGGCCTCTGGCCAGGGTTCTGGCCAGGGCTCTCAGCCTGACCTTCGGCGCATTGCTGACCTGCCTGTCCCTTCCGACTTTCTCAGCCTGACTAATGAGGCCAAGCCCAAGCTCATGACTCCTGATGCCTTCATGACTCCGAGCGCCTCTCTGCAGCAGGTACTCCGCTGGGCAGAGGGAGGGGCTGCTCCAGGGCTGCCTTCATTGTAAGGAAGAAGAGACTTGGGTCCAGGAAAGATGAGTAACTTGTCCAAGGCCACAGAGCTCCTAACCTTTCTTGGCCTGTGGGTTCTCAAGCCAACTGCTCCACCATCTTCATATCATGTCCCTGTAGATCACAGTGTCCCCAGGAAGCAGTGGGGGTTCTTTAACAGCTGTGACATCCTTGAATACCACCTCTGCCACAGACACAACCATGCCCAGGTAAGAGAAAGGATCCAGGACTCACAGAGGCCAATTAAGGGATCCAGAGTTCGGGGTTAGAGGACTTCTCTACAAGATTGGCCTTCTTCCCCTAACCCAGGCCGCCTGAGGAGCTGACCCTGAGCCCCAAGCTGCAGCTGGACAGCAGCCTGACCCTGAGCAGCAGCAGCAGCAGCCTTCAGGCTAGTCCCCGTGGCCACAGCGTCCTCATCCCTGGCCTCTCTGATAAACTAGCTGCCAAGGGGCCCAGCCAGGTGGGTTAGCACTTCTGGGAAGTGGAATGACTGGGGGTTAGGAGGGAGACGGGCAGTGGTTAAGTGGGAGCTCTCTGGGCAGGTCCCACAAGGGAACCCATCACTATCCCTGGAGCTGCAGGAGGTAGAGCCCCTGGTGGTGCCACAGGCCTCTCCGACCCGGGCCCGCTCCCCCGACGTCATCTCCTCAGCCTCCACAGCCCTGTCTCAGGACATCCCTGAGATTGCCTCAGAGGCTCTCCCCCGAGGGTTTGGCACCACTGCTCCAGAGGGCCTTGAGCCTGACAGCATGGCATCTGCTGCCTCGGCCCTACACCTGTTATCCCCCCGGCCCCGGCCCGGTCCCGAGCATGGCCCCCAGCACAGCCTGGATGGGAGTCCTGGGGAGGGCGAGAAGCGGAGCACACCTTCCCTGCTGGAGACAGCGCTGAGCCAGGAGACCAGTGCTGCTGACAGCAAGGCCTGGCCTGCCGCCCCCGATATCACCCGGGAAACCCGCAACAGCCTGGCCGACAGGTAAAGGCCAAGGTGGAGCAGGCTGCTCTGCCCTGCCTCCCTCTTCCTCTCCTTGTCCTTCTTTTCTAGCTACAGTGCTCCTGTGCTAGTTTTTGGGACTGCATTCTTAGCCTTGGCCCTTCTACCCCAGACTCCCACCAGCACAAATAGGAAAACTCCAAGGCCTAGGAAGTGGGGTGGGGGGCTTCTGCCCCGGCACAGGGCCTATGAAGGGGGTGTGGGGATGACCCTTCGCTCTCTGGCCTTTTTCAATATCTCTTTCCTCACCTTCAACTTCCCTCACAGTCCCAGGGATGATGTTCAGGAGAAGCACAAGGGCTCTTCCTACCACCGGCATGCCTACCATCTGCTGCAACAGGACAGTCAGGATGCCAGTGCTGAGCAGAGGTGCCATTTCCCGCTCCCTCCCCCCCCATTCCCACCCTTGTCCCTGCTCACTCACCCAGGAACCTTCCCTCCCCTCATCCCCTCCCCACAGTGACCTGACTTGGGGCTTCAGGGCCACATCCTGAGCCCCAAGGCTGCTAGTTTGGCAAGTGTCCTGACCCTCTTCTTTGGTTACCATCTTATCTGTGGGGGCTGTTGGGTGGTGTGGGCAGGGAGGTGTAAAAGTGGGTGTGTGTTCACTGCCTTCTCCCACCCCAACAGTGACCATGATGATGAGGTGGCCAGCTTGGCCTCAACCTCAGGTGGCTTTGTTGCCAAAGCAACGGCCCCACGACTGCCAGTGAAGGACTGGAAAACCAAGGGGTCTCCCAGGGCCTCACCCAAGCTGAAGAGAAAGGGCAAGAAGGATGATGGGTAGGTGGAGCCATAGGGCAGCAGGTAGGGCCCCAAGGGGATCACAAATCCCAACCCATTGCCCTGGCCTCTTGTCTTCCCTGCTTTTCCCAGCCACCCATCTCCTGGAGGTCCCCTGTGATCAGGTCTCATCAGACTCTTTTCTTGTTGCAGGGACTTGGCGCCAGGCACCTGGCTGGTAGAACACCAGGTGAGCTCAGAGTTCCCCCAGGCCTTCCTCTCACTAGACCCTTTTTTCTCCTTCCCTGCTTGGCTGGGCAGCCTCTCAGGCCGAGACTCTTCTTTCTCCCCTGGGAAGTCTCAGAAGGCTGTCTTCCAAGAGGGGCTGGATTCGTGGACGTCCCGGGTCATGCCTGAGGTGGAGGGCCTGGTACCCTCAGCCCAGGGTAATATGCCTATCCCCATGCCAGGCAGCAGAACCTCCCGAAGAGTGGTTGGCCCTGGTTAGAGGGCAGCAGCGGGAGCTTGCTGAGCTGCGGCAGAGTCACGCTGAGCTGCTGCAGCGGCTGACTGACCAGCTGGATGCGGTGCAGAGCTCTATCATGGGCCATGTGGAGAGAGTCCTGGAATCTCGACAAGAACACGAGCGTATCCTTGGGGCAGGATCTGGGCTTTGGGGCCAGTGGGACGGGGGTCTGTCTGCACACTTGCAGGGGCTGTGTCAGCGGCGTCATCTAGGAACTGCCAGTGTGATCATGGCAAAGAAAGAGCTTTGGATGTGTGCTGTGGAGACTTAGCTTTGGCTCCCGGCTGTGACACTCAGGGCAAGTCATTTTGACTCTATGAGCCTCAGTTCTCTTTTGTAAAATGGAAACAATAATCTTTGCACTACATATAACCCCAAGTTATTTGGGGAATGTCCAAGGGCCCAAAGGTCATGCTTACTTAGAATGTTTTAGGAGACCCTGTGGGCTTCTTCCACAGTCTCTACTAGAGACAGGTAGAGAGATGGTGGTGGAAGTTGCTTGGCCTCTGTGGGGCCTGCTGAGGTCCTTAGCCAGCAATTCAGAGAGACGGTTAGAGCGGGCCCTGGCTGAGGGGCAGCAGCGCAGTGGACAGCTGCAGGAACACTTGTCACAGCAGCTGTCTCAGGCCTTGTCCTCAGCCGTGGCAGGCCGGCTAGAACGCACGGTTAGAGAGGAGATGAAGAAGACGATTCCACAGTGTGAGTACAATGGTGTTTGTGGGTGTCACAGAGGGAGGTGCAGGGACAAAAGAACTTAGCAGCCCTGCCAAACCTACCAGTTCAGTCCAGTGTCCCTACATAAGAACCCCAGCCTATACTGTCCCTTTGCAATTTCCACAGGTGTCTCCAAAAGCTTGGAGCCAGTGACAAGCCAGCTGAGTGGCACCGTGGCGGCCAAGCTGACAGCGGTAGAAGGCACCCTTAAGGAGAACGTCACCAAGCTGGTCAAGTCCAAGGTGTGAAGCCTGTCCCAGGGCTTCTCAGAACCTCGAGTGGATCTGCAGGCGGGGATCCAGGGCTTGTTTCTGCTCATGAATTCACATGCTGCTGCCTGCTTTCCATTGCTTTCCCCAGAACCTGACCGACACGATCGCCCGTGCAGCGGCAGATACGCTACAGGGACCCATGCAGGCTGCCTATCGAGAGGCCTTCCAGAGCATTGTGCTGCCAACTTTTGAGAAAAGTTGCCAAACCATGTTCCAGCAGATCAATGACAGCTTCAAGCTGGGTACCCAGGAATGTGAGTGGACTCCTCACTCCCCCCGCCCCAAGCCTGGCCCTGTGCTCTGAGGGGAAGCTCCTGGACCCTTTTTTTTTTCAGCCATTGAGCCCCATTCAGGATCTGCATCCTCATAGTCCAGCATCTCGGTGATAACCAGGCTCCCTCTCCATCCCTCTTGTCCTCCCCAACCTCAGACCTACAGCAGTTGGAGAACCATATGAAGAGTCGGAAGGCAAGAGAGCAGGAAGCTCGAGAGCCGGTGCTGGCGCAGCTTCGAGGTCTGGTGGGCACCTTGCAGAGCGCCACAGAGCAGATGGCAGCCACTGTGAGCAGCAGCGTGCGGGCCGAGGTCCAGCACCAGCTCCACATTGCTGTGAGCAAGTGAGTCGGGGACAGGAGCCTGTACAGAGAGAGAAGGGGTTCTGACGTCTCATCGTTCAGTGACCTACAGGCATGGCCAGGTCTCGATGGGGCCCAAGGGGGCCTACAAGTGGCCACCAAGGGAGGGGCCAGCCCAGGGGTCTGTGGTGCATGGTAGGAAGTAAAATTTGCATGTGTTCCTCTCCCAACTCTGGAGAAGTCCAGCTGGCTCATTTTGGGCACTTGCCATGTTCCCTCTCTAGGCCTTAGTTTCTTTAGATTTCCAGAGGCAGCTGGTGGCTCACTGGGTGGAGCCCTAGGCCTGGAGTCAAGAAGACTTAAGTTCAAATCCAGCCTCAGCTGCCTACTACCTGTATGACCCTGGGCAAAATAATTTAATCCCTGGCTGCCTTAGTTTTCTTAACTATAAAATGTTAAAGTGCTTCTTAGCCCAGTGCCTGGTACATAGTAAATTAATCACTTAATAAATGCTCATTCCCTTTCCCCCTTTCCCTTTATCTGTAAAATGAGAGGTTTAGGCTAAATCTTTTTTAACTCATTTTTTTCCCCTCAATTAACAAGCATTTAATTTCTTTCCCTCCCACCTTTTCCTTGCCTTCAGTTTTAAAAAAAAAAATCAAAAACCCAAAATGCTTATAACAAATCTGTATAGTCAAGCAAAACAAAGTACTGCATTCACCATATCCAAAAGAGTATTTTCTTTCTGCATCACTTCTCTAGCACAGTTCTTCAGGAATCTTCTGGAATTGTGCTGGGTCATTTCATTGACTAGAAGTCTTAAGTTTGTGAGAGTTGTTTGTTTTTGTGATGCTTTTGTTACTTTATACATTTTTCTCCTGGTTCCATTTACTCCACTCTAAATCAGTTCATACAAGTGTTTCCAGTCTTCTCTGGGAACATCCCCTTCATCATTTCTTACAGCCCAGTAGTATTCCATCACATTCATATAACCACAGCTTGTTTAGCCATTCCTCAATTGATGGGCATCTGCTCATTTTCCAGTTCTTTGCCACACAGAAAGAGTTGTTATAAATATTTTCGTACACATGGGTCCTTTTCTTCTTTCTTTGATCTCTTTGGGTTGTAAGCCTAACATCTCTGGGTCAAAGGCTATGCATTGCTTAGTAACTTTTTGTCAACATTGCATTCGTTAATATGCCTGTTTCCCTACAGTTCCTCTAGTATTTGTCATTTCCTTTTAATCATCTTTGACAGTCTGATGGGTGTGAGGTGGAACCTCTCAGTTACTGGAGCAGTTTTTCATATTGCTGTTGATAGTTTGGTTTTCTTTCTCTAAAAACTGCTTATTTATATTGTTTCATTTTACCTTTTATCATTGGGGAAAGGCTCTTATTCTTGTAAATTTGAAACTGAATTTGTTCTTTATACATCTTGGAAATAGACCTTTATCTGAGAAACTTGTTGCAAAGATTTTTTTCCTAACTTTCCCTTCAAATTTTAGTTCCATTGGTTTTGTTTATATAAAAACTTTTTAATTTTGTGCAGTTGAAATTTCGACTGGACAGTGTTAAAGGTGGTTCACACTGGCATTCTGTGGGTCACTGTTTGTGGCCTGGGTCTGCCTTCATCTTCAGCCTTCCTCCTCTTCTCCCAGCATGCAGGAGTCAATCCTCTCCCAGGTCCAGCGCATCATCAAAGGGGAGGTGAGCCTGGCCATGAAGGAGCAGCAGGCAGCAGTCACTTCCAGCATCATGCAGGCAATGCGCTCTGCTGCTGGCACACCCATCCCAGCTGCCCACCTTGACTGCCAGGCCCAGCAGGCACACATCCTGCAGATGCTCCAGCAGGGCCACCTCAACCAGGCTTTCCAACAGGTACTTTCCTGGCTGGGGACTGTGCTGCAGTCTGCCAGCAGGGGGAGCAGGAAGACTTGCGCAAGCTCAGGGCCTCAGCACTTTTCCTGGTCCCCTGTCCTCTCCTGTGTGTTCGCAGTTCCCTGCCCTCCCTCTTTCTTCCCTTGTTTCCTCAGTTTCACTCCTCCCCACTTCTGCCTCTTCATTCACTGCTTTACCTGCCACTTTCACCACCTCTCCACTCTCCCTCATCTCCAGGTACCCCCTGACCCTTTTTTCCTACTCCAGTGTTCTGCCCTCAGATATCTTCCCTCATGTCTCCTCATCTCTTCTCGCCATCCCTCCTGTCTCCTCAGGCCCTGACAGCGGCTGACCTGAACCTGGTGCTTTTTGTGTGTGAGACTGTGGATCCACAGCAGGTGTTTGGCCAGCCACCCTGTCCCCTGTCCCAGCCTGTCCTGCTTTCCCTCATCCAGCAGCTCTCCTCTGACCTGGGAACCCGCACAGAGCTCAAATTCAGGTCAGTGAATATAGCAGGAAATACAGCAGTGAAAAGAGTAGGACGGGGGGGTGGAGGGCAGGTCCCTGTTTGGGCACTGCATCAGGAACAGAGTGGACTGGACTCCTCACCTTGCCCCAGGAACCAGCTAGGGAATCTGCAGCAAAGGTTAACATGCCTGTGGGCTTCCACCTCCCCTCCCTCCAGCACAGGGGACCTTACAGGTCCTAGAATGTATGAGATCAAAGAGGCCAGGCGCTGCCGAGGGGAGCCTTCCTTACCTCTGAATCCAGCATCTCTTCTTCACCCATAGCTACTTGGAGGAAGCTGTGATGCACCTGGACCACAGTGACCCGATCACCAGGGACCATATGGGCTCAGTCATGGCCCAGGTGCGACAGAAGCTATTCCAGTTCCTACAAGCTGAGCCCCACAACTCACTCAGCAAGTCCGCCCGGCGTCTCACCATCATGCTGCAGGGCCTGGCTGTCCCCGGGCTCAACTAGGTGGACACCGGCACCTTGGTGACCCAGCAGAGGAGGGAGGAGGGGTTGTAGTACTCAACTATGATGACTCCAGGCCTTGGGGACTGAGGGAACACTAAGTTTCTTTGGAACTTGGTGATAAAGAAAAGTCCAAAGCCAGAACTTTGCCAGCCCCTCCTGGTCCCTCCTCTGTCAGAGGACCATGAGTGACCTTGGGGGTTCAGCTCTGGTGATGCCTCTGGAGCAGAAGGGGTCTCCCTGCTCTTCCCTCAGGCTGGCTCCTCAGGCCGAAGGGGCTGTGGCTTCCAGCTCTGACTAGGGAGGTTGGGGATCTGGGCACCCCCCCCCCCCCCCAATGCTCCATCAGCTAGGGAGCATGTTTCCGGATTCAACTATTATAACTTGAGTTGAATTTTACACGTTCCTTTTTACCTCCAATTTGGATCTTTCTGTTTTTGAGAAACATTGAACAAAAATTCAATTAAATGCTTTTTAGATAAAACCCTCTCCTAGGATGTCCTATGTTTCTCTCCCTGCTGTTCTTTAGCCAGGGCAGGCCAAACCCAGGCTGTTGTCCCCCAAGATGAGGGATTGGCTTCTTTAAGAGCTGAGGTAGGAAAGTACTTGGAGCTCTCCCAGAGCCAGAGTTTGTACAGTGCTGTCTCTATCCTCCACTCTCTTGGGCTGTGTCTTTCTTCACTTTGTCCTCCACACTACTCCCTCCCCCAGCTGGACCCTTACGTAGACCAGTTGGAGATGTTTAGAAGACACATCTTTTCATAAGAGAACTGCGGCCTTTAGATGTGGGTGGCCAGCGTCTTGTATCTGGTGTCTGCCAGTTATCAGCAAGGTGGAGCCCAGAGCACATTTGCCCTATTTTCCAATGTGCTGGGGCAGCCACCCCCCTGCTCCTACCTCTGATCTTCTGGCAAATCAGTCATGCCCACATTGAGCTTCCCTGCACTTAATTTAAGGCTCCCAGTTTTCTGTGAACAAGAGGGAGGTCGGGGGAAGGGAGGCATTGACATCCTATGGAGATGGAGTGATGGACCAGCATAGACATCTTGCCAGAGGGTGGCAGAATTGATTTTCAGACAGCATTGACATCTGTGGGGCTGGGGTGAGGGGAACAGAATTGACATCCGTAGGGGAGGGGGACAACATTGATAATCCATGGGGCTGGGTTGGGGGCAGCAAAATTGATATGTGTGGGGCTGGGGGGATGAGGGGAGCAAAGTTGACATCGAATGGGGACAGCATTCACATCTGTCGGGGCAAGATTGACATCTGTGGGACTGGGGGATGAGGGGAGCAGAATTGCCGTCCTTGAGGGGGGCCAGAGGTGGGGGACAGTATTGATATCTATGGGACTAGGGATCCCTCTCAATTGACATCTCATGGGTCTGTAGCTGGGTGGAGCAGCAGTATTGACATCCCGTGGGGTGGTGCTGAGACCGCCTGGGTCTGCAATTCGATCACTTTGGGAAATAGACAAGCCGAAGCAGAGACCCAGAGGGATCACAGCTAGATGAAGACAGGTGGAAGGGGGCGTGGAGCGGGGAGGAGCAGGAGGGGCGGGGCTCCGGGAGGGGACGGGAGGGGCCGTGGTGCCTTCCCAGCTCCAGAAGGCTGGCTCCGCACTCGGGCTTTGGAGCCACTGGGACTGAGGTGGGAGCGGGCTCCTGGCGCTGCCGTGCCCCGGGACGATGCGCTCCTGCTGCCGCCACCGCCGCCACCGCCGCTGCTGTTGGAGACCACTCATCTTCCCGGGATTCCTGCTACTGCAACTCAGTAAGTCTTGGGGAACCACGAGCTGGAGCACTGAGGAAGGGGTCCCTCTTTCTTGTCCCCTGGTGCCCCACTTGACCTTAGGGGAGTGGGGGCATGGTCTCTGGAGGGAAGGCAGGAGAGGCTGTGGGATAAGGTAGCTCTGGGTATTCCCCACCCCCAATCGTATACCCTGCCCAGAAAATTTCCTGGTCACATTTTGAAAAGAATGCTGGAATGGAATTTAAATCCCAAATATGCCACCGTGTGATGCTGGGAGAGTCACCATCTCTTTGGAAGGTCTCTTCCAGCTCTGAATCTGTGGTCCCATGACCTTGTATCCCACCGAGTCTGCCTTCACAGTTCCCTAGATGGTCGCTGCCCTACCCCCTCCCTGCCAAAGTTCAGGGATCTCACTGGGGTGTGTCTCAGGGAGATGGGACTGCTTAAAAGGTATTCCAGGGGAGGGGATCCTGGGTCTCGTTTTTTTGCTATGGCCTCATACCAGTTTTCAACACCTTCCATCACCACCTATGACCAGTCTCCCTCTGATCCCCAGTCTAGAGCCTGGGCCCTAGAATTGAGGAAGGTGCCATTCTAGTTCAGAAGGAGCCTCTACCCTCCCTAACTACCATTACCCAGGCCCAAAGGCATACTTCCTCTCCTTCTCTCCAACGTTTCTCCCTCCCCCCCTTCTCCCTCTCCCCTTCCCCAACATTGACTGGCAATCTGAAGACAAGAGAGTTAGAGGGGAGGATTGAAGTTTTTGGGGAATGGTTGCTTGGACGGGGATAGAGTTGGAGGAAGTAGCCCCAGGGGTTAGGGAGTGCAGTTATTTTTTTTTTTAATAGTTTTTATTAATACTTTTTGTTTTAGCATCACCTTCACTTCCAAATGTCCCTCTTCTCCTCTGCCCCAGTTATCTTTCCCTTGTAAAGGGGAGAGTTCAAAGCTAATCAGCATGTTAAGGAGCTCAATGGTATATGCAATGTTCAGGGCCCCCAGTCTTCTACTACTGCAAAGCAGGAAGGGAGGTAGGCCTCATTTCTCCTCTGGGATCAAGCTTGGCAGGGAGCAAGTTTTGTGGTGTACTGCCCCCCAGGCTTCCATCCATTCCTGGCCACAGATGGTCATGATGACCCTTCCCAGCTCAGCCCCCAGTGACCTCAAAGAGTTCAGTAATGGTATTCCTGAGCAGGGTCAGGAATATATTCTAGATTAGGAGACTCAGAAAGAAGGGTATAGCCAGCTTGTGCTCTGGAGAGCCTCAGTGGCTGCTGTGCAGCTGGACAATCCCCTTTAAGAAATGTCCTCCGTCTTTTCCCCACCCAGCCCCTCTGGTGGAAGAGGGCAGGAATGAGGGATCTGTGGAGTTGTAGCCTAAGTCTCTAACCATCGAGCCAGATGATCCTGGCCAAATTAAGGGTGGGAGGAAGTGCACGGGGGAGAGAGATCTGGCTGAGCTCAGACAAGGGCTCAGGAATAAGGTCTGTGGTCCTCTGTGGAAGCTGTGGTCTTCTCTCTATTCCCAGGCCTGGCCGTATTCTTTGTCCAGAAGTCATCAACACTCAGGCTGGGAGAAGGGGAATTGGCTGCCTCCTGATTGGAGACAGCCCATGTCGGGGGTATCCTGTCCTGTCCCAGCCCTTTGCATGGGTGCTTGAGGGTGGGAGGATTGTGTCCCTGGAACAGATGAAGACTGACTCCTTAGGCAGACGTTGCCCCTAAGTCTCCGTCTGGGCCTCAGGACCTCGTTCCCTTGGTCAGCTAGCGAAGAACTCAGACTTAGTACAAGGGGCAAGAACAGATATAAGAAGAGTCAGGAGGATGACTTGGTACTGTTGTTGCCACCCCTCTCTCCCCTGATTTGGAAAATCAACTGAGTCTGCCAGCTTGAGAGGTGGAGATGCAAAGAAATGGCCTTCTCCTTGCTCTCCCAGGCAGTCCTCAGTCCCACAGCCTCTGTGGAGGGTCTACACACCCTCCCATGTAGGTTTTAGGGGCTCCTCGTGGGAGGCTGCCGCAATTCCCTAACACCCACTCCTACCTCATCTCCCACAGAAATCTTTTCCCTTTGGATCCCAGCTTAGATGCCTCTATGAAGTTTTCATGAACCCTGCAACTGAAAGTGATTTCCCTTTAAAATTTTCTTACAGCTTGTTTTATCTCTGCTTTGCCTCCATCAAGCTTTACTTATTATTTGTGTGTGTGTGTGTGTGTGTGTGTGTACGTGTGTACATGTTGCACTGGGGTTCACCCATTTCTTTGTCAGCTCCTTGAAAGAAGAGGCTGTCCAATTTTATCTTCATACCTACCCCAGCACTCCCAGCACAAGGCACATAGCAAGTGATTAATAAATGTTTGTTGCATTGAGAGGGGGACCCAGGGGTTTGTGAAACTACTTCCCTCAGCAAGTCACCAGTGACACTGCCACAGACTAGCTGAGTTGCATCCCTCGGGCTGAGCTGTTGCTCTGGTAAACAGGGTTGGCTCCCCCAGGAGTTGAGGATGTGTGCCCAGCTTAATGCCTTTTCTTTCTCTTTCCACAGTCCTGGCCCCAGGTCCTGGAACCGCTGCCACCTCTAACAGATGTGATACTATTTACAAGGGCTTTGCTGACTGTCTGATCAGCCTTGGGAACAGTATGGGCCAGAGTGGGCAGACTAACACAGGGGCTGACCTCACACCCCCTGAACTCGAATCCATCTGCAGGTGAGAGCCCAGGTCCTGAACAAGAGTCCCTCGCTGCTGACTCCTCCATCCTCCATTCACCACTTTGTCCTCAGGAGCTTCCCCCATTCCCAAGCCTCAGCCCCGCCCCCTCTACCTCCGCCCATCCCCAACTGACCTCCCGCCATGTCTCTGACTCTTAACTTCTGTTTGTCCCTCTGCCATGTGTGTAATATAGTAACTGTCGCCCCCTGCCCACCCCTACCCCCCAGCCCTTCTGGCATGGCTCACTCTTGACCTTCCTCATCTCCTTCCAGGTCATGGGAAAACTTTCAGGCCTGTGCCAGTGGGGTCCTGGCCAATTGCCCACAAGAAGCAACTGCCATCTGGGCATCACTGACGGAAGAGTCCCGCAAGGTCCAATACCCGGGCAACCTACATGACCTGTGCAGCTCTCGGCCCTTCCCCCCAAGCAGTGTTAGGGGTACGGCCAGTGAGGAGACCAACCAGGAAACCCTGCAAGGGGCTTCATCTCCCGCCTCCTTTGCCCCTGCCCCAGCCCCAGCACTGTTGGCTGCAGCACTGGCCCTTGCCTGTATCCTGGGGCCCTTGGCTTAGCTCTTCAAGGAGAGAGCCTAACCCTCACAATCCACCCCAGGGAGAAGCCCGAGACCTATTCTAGTTCAATCCAATGTTTGGATTAAACTCCTACTGTGTGCAAAGCACCGAGTTGGGACTGGGACTACAAAGACCAAATTCCCTTCCTTGGGTCCAGCCCTTCCTTTTCCCGACTTGGCCCTGGGTCCTCCTGGTCTAAAGGAGCCACCCATCTTCTCCCTGCCTTCCTGTATCCAAGGAAAGTGAAGGAGCACTTTCCAAAGCTCCTAGCACTCATGGAGGAAGGGGAATCCCTGTGTCCCATGTCCTTCTCCTTGGTATCCACTCAGCAGGGAAAGCAGGAATCCCCAAGTTCTGTGGGGCTCCTTAGCCCCTCAGCTTTCCAAGGACAACTCCGACTGGGGCTCCAGTTGCAGGGGACGCAGCTGCAGAGACCTCTCCAAAGCAAGGGCTTTCAAGCCCTCTTGTCCCCCAAGCCCCATTCTCCCTAGAGTTCCTGCCTCTATTGAGGGATCCCTGAGTTCCATAAAGCCCCGGGACCCTTGTACCAGAACTGGACACTGCCCCACACCTCTAACACCCCTCCCTCTGTCCAGTCTCCGTCTGTTCTGGTTTCATTAAAAAAAGATCTATATTTGTACTAAAGGTCGTTTCCTTTCAGTCCTTAGCCTTAGAGCTGGCCCCTGGTCTGGAGCATCTGGTCCATGCCCTGTCTGGGGCATCTGTCAGACCCAGGATTGGGGCTGTCTGGCTCAAAGATGTGTCTAGCCCAGGATACCTGAGGTATGCAGCCTATGACCACCTGCCAGGGGCACTTGCTGCCCAGGGTACCTGTAGGCAGGATTCCAAGGAATGCCTTAAGGCCTCTACTCCTGGAACTGCTTTGACTGAATGGAGCTGTGAGGGTGACATGCAGCCTGCAGAGAGGGCAAGAGCTTGAGGTCTGGAGTTTAAGATGAAGGGAGAGGCTAAGTGGCATGAAGAAAGAGGCAAAGACCCTGGGTTTGAATGCCAGCTCTGGCTTACTCCCTGTGTGATCCTGACCTGTTCCATACCTCATTTTCCTTAGAGAAGTGCCAGGTGCTATAGTAAGGATGAGAAGCAGAGATCGTGGCCCTCCACTTAGCTGGAGTGTGGCAAGGAGGGCATTGCTATGTCCAGTTCTCACCTCAGCCTTGCTCTGCCCTGTCCTGGGTGGGGGAAGACAACAAAAACTGCAGATAAATTAGGGATGGACAGGAATGTGTCTGTAGCCCACAGCTAGCTCCCCAGGGCCAGGACTGTGAACTCAGCATTTTCCACTGACAAACAGGAGTACCCCTGGGAACTTCCCTGGCTCCATTTCATGAATCTTTCCTCAGACCTAGCCAGGAAGTACAAAAGCTTGGCTGAGCAGGATGGGGGAGGCTGTGTCCCTCATCCCCCAAAATAAACTGGTCCAGGGTTGCTAAGGAGGATGAGGGCTGTTGTGTGAGTACAACTCAGTGGAAGCCACGTGCTGTGTGCTCTTTGTGTGTCCCCAGAGCAAAGGAGGGGAAGGGACTGTTTCCTGACATTACTCTGGCCCCCTCTAAACTATGTCCTTTTTCTTGTTGGGTAAAAGAGTGGAAGAAGGAAGGCAGGAATAACAGCCTATGTTCAGGGAAACTGCTAATGAGGATGGGCCCACCCAGATCAATGCAATCAACAGAAGCTAATTATTTATCAATGGTCCATTAGCTGAGATGGTTTTTAGAGAACTGACTTCCTGAGCTAGAGAAAAGAGTGGACATTCTCTGGAGCCTCTATACTAGGGGTAATAACCAAATATACCCAGCCCTGCTAGACTCTGAGGGTCCTCTGGCTTCAGTACCACTCTATTCTTGCCCCTGCTCTCTGCTGGATAGCCCTGCCATCTGGAGCTAAAGTTCCTAGGGCCCTCCTCGCTCCTACTGTAAATCAGATTTTTCTGAGGTCTGAGAAGGTAGGGAGGTGAAGCCTGTCTTCTGATTGTTGCCCTAACTTCCACAGGGTCCTAGCCCGCCATCATCGTAATCATTTCTGGTCTGGAGACAAGAATGCTGGGAAAAACCAGACCTGGAACAGACCTTGGAAATGATCTACGCTCAGGTGGCATAGTGCATAGTGTGCCTAGGCTGGAGTCAACAAGACTTGAGTTCAGATCCTGACTCACACTCACACTCAGGTGTGAGACCCTGAGCAAGTCACTTGACCGTTCTCAATTTCAGTTTCCTCATCTGTAAAATGGGGGTAATAAGAACACCTCCCTCTCAGGGTTGTTGTGAGAACCAAAAGAGAGAATACATGTAAGGTGCTTTGCAAACCTTAACAGGCTAGCTATCATCATCTAGCCCAACCCCTGCATTTTTAAAGAAATTGAGACCTAGAGACAATAAGTGACTCATCCAAGGTGTCACAGGTAATAATAAGTAGCAAAGTCACTAGGTTTGAATCCATTATACTTGACTACAGGAACTTAAGAGCCCTTGATCCTAATAGAAGGCTCCTGAAGGGACCCTCATCTAAGTATGTTGGCTCCTGGTTGGGTCACATATTCACCCATCCCAATTTTAATTTGGTGCTGTTGGAAGCCCTGTTCTGCAAGACTTCATCATTCAAGAGTTAACAGGCCCTGGTCACCAACACACAAAGACCAGAAGGGCAGAGGGCTTAGGGAATGAAGACTCTAATTTGACCACACCCCTTTCTCTGCTACCCATTTAGGCAAATCTCAGGAAGGCTTGGCTTGAGACCTCTAACCCTACCCCACTGGCTTCCAGGGGATGTGAGCCAGCTGAGCCTGAGGCTGAGGGCCAGCACCCTAGTAGCTCTCCGTCCATAGAGGGAGGTTGGAAATCTTCAGGTATTCTATGGAGGTCACTATTTTTTGGTAGCAAACCAGTGACCAGACCAGATGAGATCTAGGCAGGGTCTCCTGCTCTTGCATTTCACCATTTTCCAGAAGGTAGATAGATCTTGGGGCTTTGGTTTATCCATTTACATTTAACTTCTCTGATTAAGAGAAAAAGGCCAAACAACTTTATTCAAGGAAGTAAATGGCTCTTAGTCCAAACTAACATAAAAAAACGACAATAGGAGATAATTCATACAATAAAAAGGGAGAGTGTGGCATAATGGGAAAAATGGGGGTCAGTTATACTGGGTTCAAATCCTAGCTTTGCTAAGTATTAGCTGTATGACTTTGAGGGTGGGTCACATGGCCTCAGGGCCTCAGTTTCCTTATCTGTAAAATGAAGGGGGTAAGCTGAATGAGCTTCTCAGGTTTCTTCCAGTTCTAAGCCATGGTCCCATAGATGTAGAGTTGGAAGGGGCCTTAGAAGTTATCTAACCTAACCCCGGTATTTAATAGATGAGGCAACTGAGGTTAAGTGATTCACCCAAGGTCACACAGATATTCAGCACCAGATCCAGATTCTAACTGGGATCCAGTGCCCTTTCCATGGTACCATACTGTTTCTGGGACCTATGATCAAGGTAGGGAACCAAGTAGGTGAAGGCTGAAGGGGCCTGTGAAACTTTCATCAGCAGGGAAGCAATCAGAGGGAAACAGAGATTGGGATTTGGTGGTGGAATGGTCCTTACCTTTTGCTCCACTTTTCCTCCTTCCCTGGGTCTGGAGCAGTTGGGGATGGGGGTGGAGTGGAGAGCTCCCCCAACACTGATAAAGGGGCATGTGAAATTTTCAGCCAGTTCTTCAAGTTCTTACAAAGGAACTGGCCCTTTTCCCTCCTTCTTACCCACAAAGGATTTTGGAAATTTTTTTTTTTTTTTAGGTGAGGCAGTCGGGGTTAAGTGACTTGCCCAAGGTCACACAGCTAGTACATGTCAAGTGTTTGGTCTGAGGCCGGATTTGAACTCAGGTCCTCCTGACTTCAGGGCCGGTGCTCTATCCACTGCACTACCTAGCTGCCCCTGGAAATTATTTTTTAATAGAAACTTATGTCTCCCTGGGGAAATGAATGTAGCGTAATCATATTTCATAGAACCCTGAGGAGAAAGCATAAAATACCCTTAAATTTAATTTAAAAAGCATTTAGTAAGTACCACCTATGTGTGAGGCACAAGGCTGAATGCTAGAGATTCAAAGACAGAAACACAACAGTTCCTGCCCTAAAACAGCTTACATTCAGGGAAGTAAATGGCACTTAGTCCAAAAAATGACACAAAAAAATGACAATGTGACATCGCTTATAGAATAGAAAGGTAGGGTGGTAGAATGGGAAAAGAGGGGGTCAGGAGTTACTGGAGATCATATGAAGAAACTGGGGAAATTTACCCTGGAGCAGGGGAGAGGATAACAGGATTGGAGTATTTGAAAGCGTATCATGTACAGGAGGGCAAATTAAATTTGTTTTGCCTGATCCCAAAGGTCAGAAATAGTAGTACTATGTGGAGGTTGCAGAAAGGCCGATTTAGGGGCAATGTAAGGAAAACATTCTAACAATAATAGTTATCCCAAAGTGGAATAGGACGGCCATTGCCTCAAAAAGCATTGGGCTCCACGCCCCCATCCCACCCCAAATCTATCCTTGAAAACTGGATGTTTTTAAACAAGAGACAAGATAACTGATCATTTGGGATGATATAGGAAAAGGATTCTTGTTTCAGGCATGAGCTGAACCAGAAAGTGTGAGATTGCTTCCAAATCTGTTTCTATGACATTTAAAAGCAGCTACTGTGTGCTAGGCATTGGAGATCCAAATGCAGAGATGAAACAGTCCCTGCCCTCAAAGAGATGACATTTTAGGGAGATACATGTTTATGTTGTTGTTCATTCATGTCTGACTCTTCGTGATCTCATGATCACACTCCCCATGAGATTTTCTTGGCAGAGATACTAGAGCAATTTGCTATTTCCTTCCACAGTGGATTAAGGCAAAGATTAAGTGATTTGCCCAGGGTCACACAGCTAGTAAGTGTCTGAGGTCGAATTTGAACTCAGGTCTTCCTGACTCCAGAACCAGTGTTCTATCTACCGAGCCATCTAGCTGCCTCATATAATAACGTGATTAGAGATAAGTAAATGCAGGGCATATATGGTATAAATACATGGTTATTTGGAGTGGGTAGGACTAACAAATGGGAGAATCATGAAAGGGCACTTGAAGGAGGTGGCACTTGAGCTGAGCTCTGAAGGGAGCTAGGGGATCCCAGAGGTAAAATGGTAGGAAAAGTATTCCAGGCATCAGGAACAACTTGGGCAAAGGCACAGAGGTGGGAGATTGCATGGAGCACCATTTTGGCTGGAATGCAGAGTGGATGAGGGGAGTAATAATATGTCATCAGGTTAGAGAGTCTGGAACCAGAGTTAAAGAGCCTTCACTGGCATGAAGATGTTTTATTTTATCATAAAGACATGGGGAGCCACTACAGCTTCTTCTTCTTCTTCTTTTTTTTTTTTGTTTTGTTTTGTTTTTGGTTGGGCAATGGGGATTAAATGACTTGCCCAGGGTCACACAGCTAGTAAGTGTTATGTGTCTGAGGCCGGATTTGAACTCAAGTCCTTCTGAATCTAGGGCTGGTGCTCTACCACTGCGCCACCTAGCTGCCCCACACTATAGCTTCTTATTGGAGGTTGGGTGAGTTATTAGTTTTTCTGGAATATTTTCTTTTTTATCATGACCTTAATCAGCAGCAAACTCATTCAAATACATGAAAACAAACAAACAAAAAGGATTGTACCTGAGATGGGGAACTTCTTTTGTGTAGCTTAAAAAAAAAAGTTATATTAAATAAAATTGACTTGTTTCTCTGACCCTTTTTATTTTTCCTCTGTATATTTTAAAGTTTATTGATACTCTTTTTATTTTACTTCTCTGTTACCTCACTGTAACTCACTCCACACACAACCCCTCCCTCGAAGCAAATAAATATAATTAAACAAAATACATCAACTCATTGACCATGCCTGATGTAGGTCTTGTTCCTTGCCTCCAGATGACAACCTTTTTCCTATCTGACATTTAAGGCTCTTTCCCTATAGCCTGGCTCCTTCTCTCATCTTCTCACACTCTCCAGGCTCTGCCCTCTCCAGCCACTGACCTCTTTGCTGTTTCACATAGGACACCACTCCCAACTCAATGCCTTTGCTCTATCTGTCCATTCATCACTCATGCCTGGAAAGTTTGTCCTCTTCACCTCTGCTTCCTGGCTCCTCTGACTTCCTTCAAGATTTAGCTCAAAGCCAGCCTTCTATAGAAAGCCTTTCCTCATGCCTTCCCTCCTGTTTCCAGCCCCTTCCCTCTGAGGTTGCCTTCCACTTACACTGGATCTATCTTCTCTGAACATAATTGCTTGCATGTTGTCTCCCCAGATTAAAACATGAGCTCATTGAGGGCAGGGTCCCTGTTTTTGCCTTTCTCTGTATTCCCAGGGATTGGCACAGTACATGAGTAAACCCTTAAATCCTTACTGACTCACTGATCTGTCCCCTGAGAGGCAGAGGAAGAATGCTTCATTTTCCTTCTTCTGAAATCATGGTTGGTCAGTGCATTGATCAGAGTTCTGAAGTCTTTCAGTATTGCTTTCTCTTATCTATCAATCAATCAGTAGCAATTGTTAAGTACATGTTATGTGTCAGAAACTCTGTTAGATGCTGGGGACATAAGCACAAAGCATGAAAATCCATAATTGCCAAGAGCTTACATCCTAATGGGAGAGACAAGTACATATAAAATACATATACTACATAAATATCAAATGAATAAATAGAAATAAATTCAACATAGTGCAACCAGAATATAGATTCCACATAGATCCCTTTAGCTCGCTCAACTGATGTATCTTCCCCAATGAAACAGCTGGGAAGCCTACTTCCAGAAGAATTAGAATGACATGCAGAGAAGGAAAGTTCCTTGGGGACTAAGAAGGGGGACCAGGAAGCCTCTCTAGTATTCTGTCCCTGGTTCCCTTCTGTGAACCATGTGATAAGGAGGAGTTTGATTTTTTCCAACTGGCTGTGTAGCTGCATCTGGGAACATCTACAGAAAGGTCTGTCAGTTTTGGCTACCTCTCTGACTCCTTCATGGGGAGACCATGCTGAAGGGAAGAAATCTTGGGGACTTCTCCTCACTGAAGCCATGTGACCCTGGCTTCAGTCTTTTGCCTCTGTATTTGTTCTTTTCCATTCTAGGGGAAGGGAGTGGAGTCTCCAACCTTGGGAATTTTGAAAGGTCAGGGGAGTGAGTCACAGAATCCAGACTTGGTTTTGCAGCCAACCTCTCATTGATGCCTCAAGGAGCAGGGAGTGACCTTCTGGATCCAGGCCCCTGGAAGCTAAGATGAGGACTTGTCTGGCAGTCACACCCCATCTGGATGTGAACTTGGTGGGACCAATGCTATGGAGGAATTGAAATAAGTTATGAGCCTATTCCTCTCCCCCTTTCACCCCCACTCCAAGACCAGTGGTACAGAGAGAGTATACACCTGTCCAAGGTGCTGGAAGAAATGTTTGTAATTTTGTTCTTGCTTTAACTACGAAGTAAATAAGTATCTCTTCATAAAAGTTAATTTGTTGGGGCAGCTAGGTGGACACTTACTAGCTTTGTGACCCTGGGCAAGTCACTTAATCCCGACTGCCTCACCAAAAAAAAAAAAAGCTAATTTATTAAGTGGTTAAATGGATCTGGGGCACCAGTCACTGACCTCTCACACAGGGACATCACAGCCAGTGCAGCTTGAGCCTTAAAGAAGAGAATAGCCCAAAGTCCTCAGGGACCCCTGAGGGGTATGGATGTGGCCAGCTTGGCTCTGAGAGAGAGAGGGGAGAGCATACTAGCAACAGTAGTGAAATAGAAGGTAGTTTGGAAGCAAGGGCAATAATCAGGAAAGGCATCATGTTTGAACTGCAGCTCTATGAGGCAGAGGTAAGGATGGCACGGGGCTGGTCAATGCGAAGGCACCTGTCATGTGTGTGTGTGTGTGTGTGTGAGTGTGTGTGTGTGTGTGTGTGGGTGGGTGGGTGTGTGTGTGTGAAAAACAGAAACAGCCAATTTGCCTGGATTTTGGAGTATGGGAGGATAACAAGATAAGTTGTAGACCAGGTTGTAAAGGGCTTTAAAAGTCAAATAGGAGTTCGCGTTTGGTCCAAGAAACAACAAGAATACAGTGGAGTTGACTGAGAAGGGAGATCACGAGGTCAGATTTGCACTTAAAGGAAGTACTTCGGCCACAGAGTGTAAGATGAACTGCAATGGAGAGAGACGGCAGAGAGAACCATTAGGAGGCTGGTATAATAATCTAAGTAAGTAAGAGACGGAGAAGGCCTGAACTGAGGGGGTGGCTGTGCAGTGAAGAGTTTGGTTGTGAGAGATGTTATAAAGATAGAAAGGCAAAGATTTGGCAGCTGACTGGATAGATGGGATGAGGGAGTGTCAGCTCCAGGATAATGTTAAGGTCATGAACCCTGAACCTTGAATAGAAATTGAGAAGTTTGGAAAAGCGATGAGTTTGGTAGCAAATGTAGCAAGTTCAGGTTCAGACATACTCAGTTTGAGATGTCTCCAGAACCTCTTATTTGAACATCCAATTTCAAATATTAGTTCTTACTTTGCTCTGCATCAGTTCTCACAAGTCTTATCAGGCTTCACTAAATTTTTCATATTCGTAATTTCTTATGGTGTAATAAAATTATATCCATATGCCACAATTTGTTCAGCCTTCCCTCAATTGATGGGCGCATATTTTGCTTCCAGGTCTTTTCTATCTCAAAAGGAGCAACAATAAATATTTTCATACACATGAGATCTTTCCCTCTGCCTTTTCCCTCTTCAGGGGTCTTTGCCTTGTATTGTTGATACTGTTCAGTCACTCGGTCATGTCAGACTCTGTGACTCTGTGGACAGCACTCCAATGCTATCCATGGAGTTTTCTTGGCAAAGATACCAGAATGGTTTGCCATTTCCTTCTTCAGGGGATTAAGACAAACAGAGGTTAAGTTATTTGCCCAGGGTCACATGACTAGTAAGTGTCTGAGGCCAGATTTGAATTCAGATCTTCCGACTCCAGGCCTGACACTCTATCCACCTGCTTGCCTTGTATGGCTATCACCAGAGAGTATATATAGTTTGCCATTTACTGTCTTGAGCAGAGAAGTGACATAGTAGGAGCTGAATATTAGGAATATCCATTTGGGAGCTTTCGGGATTATAGAAAGAATTGATTGGACTCAGGAGCATCAGTTAGATACGCTAGCAGTCCACGTGAGAGGTGATGATAAGGGCTGGTGACTGAGCCAGTGGCAAGAAGGGGACAAATGAGACAGATATTGAGGAGCTGTGATCGACAAGATTTAGCAATCTGTAGTCATTTGTTGGTGTCATACTTCATCATGCGTTGTCTAGACTTGTGATTAGTCATTGCGTTGAGCAGAGTAAAGTCTTTTAAAGTTGTCTTTACAATGTTGTGATAATGGTATAAATTGATCTTCTGGTTCTGCTCATTTCATCCTCATCGGTTCATACAAGTTGGAACACAGATTTTAAAGAGCCAACAAGTGAGAAGGCAAGGACAGGAGTCAGGTTTTGTTTTTTTTTTTAATTTTTATTTTTTGGTGAGGCAATCGGGGTTAAGTAACTTGCCCAAGGTCACACAGCTAGTACGTGTCTGTGCCACCTAGCTG
>NW_020945064.1:15802912-15822262 GCF_900497805.2 Vombatus ursinus | reverse complement strand
AATTGGTCATCAAGTCACTGGTCTCCAAACTTTTTTTTTTTTTTTTTTTGTTTGCTTTTTGGTGAGGCAATCAGGGTTAAGTGACTTGCCCAGGGTCACACAGCTATTAAGTGTCAAGTGTCTGAGGTCGGATTTGAACTCAGATCCTCCTCACTCCAAAGACCAAGCTCTATCTACTGCACCACCTAGCTACCCCAGTCTCCAAACTTTTTGATCACATACCCCATCAGTGACGAAATTTTTGAGCATGTACTCAACATATGTATATTTATAAATGATATATGTACTATTATTTTAAATACATATAAAATTAGAAATTAAAGATAAAGATGAAACAAACAATATCTTTTACAAATTTTAAATTTTATTTACTAACAATTAAACATTTTTTTTTTTTGCATTTGAGAGCAGTGTGAATGAATATGTTTCCTTATTTCTGAAAAATTCCTGTGTACATGTCTTGGGGGAAAGGATGATAATTGTCAATAATTGTAACATTCAGTTAACTTCATTGATATAGCTAGCCAAGCAGGTGAATTTCTTTCTTTCTTCTTTCTTTCTTTCTTTCTTTCTTTCTTTCTTTCTTTTTTGGTAATCAATCAATAAATCAATAAAATTTTGTTAAATGTTAACTCTGTGCCAGACACTATGCCAAATACTATGCAAAGAATATAAGAAAGACAAAAAATAACCTCTGCCCTTATGAAGCTCACATTCTAATGGGGTAGATGACATGTAAATGCCTCTGTATATACAAGATGTGTTTACACACACACACACACACACACACACACACACACACACAATTAGGAGATGGGAGGTAAGGAAAAGCTCAGAGGAAAAGGCTCCAGGAGCTGGGAGCATTAGCAAAGGTCTCTGCCAGATGGAGAAATATGAGCTGAGACTGAGGCAGAGGTGAAGGAGACCATTCCAGGCAGAGGGGGATAGCTAGGAAGTTGGGACATTAAGTGTCATGTGTGAGGAAAAGAGTTTGAGTTAAGAGTTAGAGTTTGTAGAGAGGAAAGTGTAAGAAGACTACAAAGACAGGAAGGGGCCAGACTGAAAGAGTTTAATATTTGATCCTGGAGCTAAAAGACAGCTCTACTGGAGTTTATCCAGTAGGGGTAGGATTGGATGACATAGCCAGACATACTTTAGGAAAACAAAAAATAGAAAAAATACCCGAGGCAAGAGAACCAGTGGGGAGGCCATTGCAATAAGTCAAAATGAGATGAGGTCCTGAACTCAGGAAGTAAGTGACTGTGAGAGTAGAGAAAAGGGGAGAGATGTGAAAGATGCCATAGAGAGTAGAATGGCAAGATGTGGTAACTGCTTCAGTAGGTGGAGTGAGTGAAAGTGAGGGGATGAGGATGACATCACAGTTCCAGACCTGGGTGACTAGTTTGTATGGGAAGATGGTGGCTCTTTTGCTTTAGAGACATTCAGGAGATGGATGGGTCTTGGGGAAAAGATAATGTGGTAAGACTTCTGGCCACGGACCACAATCCAATCATGCCCATTCAGCCTTTGCAATTTACTTTGTTCCACTTTTAAAATGAAAAGGTAGATGGATCCAGACCTACAGAGCCCACCCTCCAAAGGATACCTGCCAAAAAGCCAAGATCTGGCAGCAGGTGTGTGTGTGTGTGTGTGTGTGTGTGTGTGTGTAAGTTATGACTACCCTGAGAAGGGCAGTACCCAAACAAGACAGAGGTTAAGAAAATGTTGGGTGAAGGCAGGCATTGAGATAAGTCCCACAACTGACTGCCTATAGTGGGACCTATTTTCCCACCCTTCAACTGCGTGATCACCTACCCTTTGGAGTCATACCTTGGCCCCCCAGGAGGCTATCCCCCCTCCCCCTGACTTTGGAGACTGTTGACTTAGTCCAATTCATACATGAAAGAAATCCTCCCTAGAACATATCCCACTCCTAGTCATCCAGGCTCTGTCTTAACAATTCCAAGGCGGGTGGAAACCACCACCTCTCCAGGCAACCAGGCTATTCTACTTTTGAACACCTGTAATTGTCAGGAAGTTTTCTAGTCTAAATCTGCCCTTTTGTAACTTGCATGTGTGGCTCCTAGTTCTGGCCTGTGGTCAAACAGACCAAGTCTAATCCCTCCTCCATATGAAATCCTTGAGGACAGACCACCAGCATGTTCGCCTTGAACCTTCTCTTTTCCAGACCAGATATGCCTGGTTCTTTACATCAGTTCTCATAGAACATGCACTCAGGACCCTTTACCATCCTAGTTACCTTTGGATCCTCTTCAGTGTTACCAATGTCCTTCGACCTTACACTCAACACTGAACCCAATATTCTAGATAAAGTCAATAAAGGTAGAGTAAAGTGGGACAGTTCTCTGTTCCTAGAAATAATGTCCCCTCTTAAAGCCGCCCAAGGTGGCATGAAATTATGGGGCGGCCATGCCATGCTGCAGACAAGTATTGAGCTGGCGCCCCAGTCCATTTAAGCCCCAGATCTTTTTTAGAACAACCACCAACTTTGCCTTACTGACAAAGTTAACTTTTTGTATCCAAATTTAAAGCTTTACATTTATCCATACCGAATTTCATTTTGTTAGCCTCACCCCATTCCTCTAGCCTGGTCAAGATATTTTTGGATCCTGTACATATTTGACGAATATGCTACATTCATGCAAGTCACTGCTAAAAATGTTACCACCCAGAACCAAAGAGAGAACCCTGGAGTACACCCCTGGAGACCTCCTCATGTCATCATGTTGACAGGTCAATGTCAGCCTACCTAAAATCATTATCCAGCTAGTTCTGTACCAGCCTTCTTCATTGACAGTCTTTGAATCCAGACCTCATCTCACTTTCAGGCCAGTGCTCTTTCCACTATACCTAGAGCACAGAACTTGATGTCTTTACCACTCAAGCAAGGATCCTAACGCTCTGAAGGCATGGAGAGAGTGAATAAATTGGCTTGAATTGAGAAGAGAGGCTGTGTAGGGGAGGCCCCACCCTGAATACTGCTTTCGGTTCCCAGATCTAGTGAAGAGAATTCAGGCCTTTGGCATCAAGAGAGACCCTACATTTGAATCCTGCCTTCCTGTTCCCTTGTTTACAAAACGGTGATAATATACTTGCAATATCTCTACTTCACAGAGCTGTTGTGAGGAGCAAATGAGATAATGGATATAAAGTATCTTATAAACTTTGAAGAGCTATTACAACAGCTATTAAACCAGCTCAGGATGCTGCTGCAATTACTAGCCAGAACTCCTTTTCCATCCGGTGCGGGTCCTCCCCTAGCTACCCACAGAGCCCCTGGGGAATCTTGTCTTGGACGGAAGTCCTCACTCGGATGCTGGTGGTTTCAAAACTCCAGTGACCTACTTTCCCTTCCCAACTTTGCTTCCTAAATCCCCGAGATGGCTTTCCTCCAGCTTTTCCCTATTGCAGAGGATAAACTGGAGTGGGGCCTAATTTGCTCTCTACTGCTTTCTGGCCAGGAGATTAAGCGCTTTGTGGGCATTATCCTTTTCCTTCCCAGGGACAAAGCTGGGGCCCAGGAATAAAGTGAAGGGGTGGGAGAGAGGACCAGAAATTGCTCCTTTTCCTTGGGGACTGGGCCTTGGCAACTGGCTCCCTCATCCTCTGGCGCCTTCAGAGCATCAGCCAGGCATTAGAAGAATGGAGAATGATCAGGAAGCCAGCTTCCCACTAAAGGAGGAGCTAAGCTCTGGTAGTGAGTGTCCTCTCTTACCTCCCCAGCTTTTTAGCCAGGGTTGGGAAGCTGTCATGTCAAGTGTCTTCCTAGAAAAGGCATTCTTTTATATTATATTATTATATTATATGCATATATTATTATAGATCCCTCCCTCTAATAATAATGAAATAGTTGACATTTCTATAGTGTTATTTAATTCTTACAGTACTTTACACACACAATCTCATTGGATTTGATCTTTAGCTCTCTCTGTCTCCCCACCCCGCCCTCAGCCCTGCCCCCAATCCTTAGCAGTGCCTGGGGAGGGAGAGGTAAGGAGACAGTCACAAAGCTTTCCACATATGGCCCATTAACTGAGGGATTTGGGGGTGGGATGACATTGGAAGGAGGGAAGGACATTGATTTAAACCCTCACTCCCTACCTGTGTGACCATGGGGATGGTACAAAGTCTTCTCTGAACCTCAGCGTTTTCATCCGTAAAACAGAAATATAGCTGTTGAATGGGTGCCCCCTGCCCTCATGCCTGGAATGTTCTGCCCCCTCACCACCACCTCAGAGTTTCCCCAGCTTCCTTCAAGGCTTAGCTCAAACCCTACCTCCTGTCGGAGGCCTTTCCTAGACCCTACAGTTACTGACTTCTTCCCTCTTTTAAATTACCTTCATCTAGTCCATCTCTCTTGTATGTACCTAGGTATTTTCACATTTATCTCTTCCACTAGAATGGAGACTCCTTGAGGGCATAGGCCATTTATTGTACTTATTTGAGTCCCCAGAACTTAGCAGAATATCTGGCACATTTTGTTCAGTCATTTTTCAGTCACGTCCAACCATCTGTGACCCCATTTGGGGTTTTCTTGGCAAAGATACTGGAATGGTTTGCCATTTCCTTCTCCAGCTCATTTTATAGCTGAGGAAACTGAGGCAAACAGGATTAAGTGACTTGCCCAGGGTCACCCAGCTAGTAAGCGTCTGAGGCCAGATTTGAATTTATAAAGAGTCTTTCTGATTCCAATGCTCTAAATTCTAAATGCTCTATCCATTTCACCACCTAGCTGCCCCATTTGGCACGTAATAAGTGCTTAACAAATAAAATGCTTGTTATCTGACTGGGTTCACTGACATCACCTCACAGGGTAGCCTATAAGGAAAACTCTTTGGAAACTATACAAAATTTCCATGGTTCTTTACACTATAGAAGTGGGAGCTGCTGCTACTAGCCTTTCCAAGCCCTGGAGAGTTTAGGAACTCACTAGCACCAGGTAAAAATTTTAGTCAGGGGCTCCCTGAGCATGGTTCTTCTTTTCAGGACTTGGCTTGCTTCTCCTGACCTGTCAACATCTTAGCAGGCTTTACCCTGGAAGGTCCCACTGATAAAGATCAGGCCCTACTTCCTTCTCGCTGCCTGATGGGCTAATCTAGCTTGATCCCTGACTCCTCACTTGGTAGGCAAGGGTTCAATGATGGTGCTAATTCTGCTGCATCAATGTCATAAGATCCACAGGACTAAAGCTGTCAGATGTCAGAGTCCCTTCCCTACAGAGTTCTTAATCTGGAGTCCATGAATTTATTTTTAAATATATTTTGATAACTGTATTTCAATATAATTGGCTTCCTTTGTAAATCTATGCATTTTACTTTATGCATTTAAAAACCATTATGCTGAGAAAGTGGTCCATGGGCTTTGCCAGTGATTGCCAAAGAGTCCACGATACAAAACAAGGTTAAGAACCCCACCTTACCCAACACAGGGTAAGAAATTGAGGTCCATAATAGTGAAGGGACTTGCCTGAAGTGATGAACTTAGTCAGTGGCAGATTGGGGGACTACAATGGTCTCCAATCAAAGGAAACTTCCATCTCCTGGTTTTAAGGCGAACCAAGCACACTGGAGCGGCCAGCTGAGCTCAGCAAATGTCCTTGGCTAATGGATGGATGCTCAGTATGTGCGTCCCCAGGGAGACCGTTTTTGGCTGCTCTTTGATCATTCCGTAAGAGCATCTCAGGTCCTCTGGCTTCTCAAAGCCAAATTGGGCTTACTGTTGCTAACCTGGAGAAATTCAGGTCTATCATCACCACTCAACTACAGTTACCAACAATCCCTTAATTGCTAAATCTAGTGGTTTTTTCTCAAACCTCTCAGCTTTCTTGACCTCACTATTGATTATCCCTCTCCTGCCAGAGATTCGGTTCTCCTGCCTTCTTCTTAGAGTTCTTTTCAGGAACATTACCCACATCACACCTCCTAACTAACTGCAGGTATTTCCTGAGGCTGAGTTCTGAGATCTTTTCTTTTTTTTAATTTAAAAAAATTTTTAACATGAGTTTTTAAAACTTTGGGTTACAAATTTTCTCCCTTCCTCCCTCCCTACCCACCCTCATTGAAAAGGCAAGCATCTCGATACAGGTTATAGATGTGTAATCATGCAAAACACTTCCATAGCAGTCCTGTTGTGAAAAACTAAGTATATTTCCCTTCATTCTATCCTACCCCCCATTTATTCTATTATCTCTTTTGACTGTGTCCCTCCTCAGAAGTGTTTGCTTTTGATTATCCCCTCCCCCAATCTGCCCTCCCCTCTATCAACCCCCTGCTCTCTCATCCCCTTCCCCCCTTATTTTCCTGTAGAGTAAGATAGATTTCCATACCCCATTGTGCATGTTATTCCCTCTTTAAGCCAAATCCTATGAGAATAAGATTCACTCATTCCCTCTCACCTTCACTCATTTCCCCTCCACTGTAAAAGCCTTTTCTTGTCTGTTTCATGTGAGATATTTTACCTCATTCTACTTCTCCCTTTCTCCTTCTCCCAGTATAATCTTCTCCCACCCCTTAATTTCATTTTCCAGATATCACCCCTTCATCTTCAACTCACCCTGTGTCTTCTATCTATCTATCTATACAAACATATAATTTTTTCCCTCCCACTACCCTAATACTGACAAAGGACTCATGAGTTACAAATATCATCTTTCCCTGCAGGAATGTAAACAGTTCAACCTTAATAAGTCTCTTATGATTTCTCTTTCCTGTTTACCTCTTCCATGTTTCACTTGAGTCTTGTATCTGAAGGTCAAATTTTCTATTCAGCTCTGGTCTTTTCCGTAGGAATGCTTGAAAGTCCTCTATTTCATTGAATGACCATTTTTTACCCTGAAGGATTATACTCAGTTTTACTGGGTAGGTGATTCTAGGATGTAGTCCTAATTCCTTTGCCCTCCAGAATATCATATTCCATGCCCTCCGGACCCTTAATGTAGAAGCTGCTAAATCTTGTGTTATCCTGATTGTGCTTCCACAATACTTGAATTGTTTCCTTCTGGCTGCTGGCAATATCTTCTCCTTGAACTGGGAATTCTGGGATTTGGCTACAACATTCCTAGGAGTTTTCCTTTGGGGATATCTTTCAGGAGGTGATCGGTGGATTCTTTCAATTTCTATTTTGCCCTCTGGTTCTAAAAATATCAGGGCAGTTTTCCTTGATAATTTCTTGAAAGATGATGTCTAGGCTCTTTTTTTGATCAGGGCTTTCAGATAGTCCAATAATTTTTAAGTTCTCTCTCCTGGATCTATTTTCCAGGTCAGTTGTTTTTCCAATGAGATATTTCACATTCTCTTCTATTTTTTCATTCCTTTTGATTAGTGTTACAATGCTTTGATTTCTCAAATGGTCCCTATATTCCAATTTCTCCATTCTAATTTTTAAGGAAGTATTTTCTTCAGTAAGCTTTTGGACTTCCTTTTCCATTTGGCTAATTTTGCTTTTAAGGGCATTCTTCTCCTCATTGGCTTTTTGGATCTCTTTTGCCATTTGGGTTAGGCTATTTTTTAAGGTGTTATTTTCTTCAGTATTTTTTTGGGTCTCCTTTAGCATCACTCTCAGTTTTTCCTCTACTTCTCTTACTTGCTTCTCAAAATCCTTTTTGAGCTCTTCCATGGTCTGGGACCAAGTTATATTTTTCTTGGAGGCTTTGGATGTAGGAGCTTTGGCTTCACTGTTTTCTTCTGGTTATATGTTTTGATCTTCTTTGTCATCAAAGTAAGATAAAATAGTCTGACTCTTTTTGCACTGTTTTCTCATGATCCCAGCCAATTACTTGAGTTATAAATTCTTTGTTAAGGTAGGAGTCTGCTTCCAGTGTGGGAAATGTTCTGTCCCAAGCTTCAGGGGTTTTGTGCAGCTGTGTTCAGAGATATTTCTAGGGACCTGTAAATTTTCAGTTCTTCCAAGGTGGTAAGATCAAGGGCGAGGTGTTTATTCCTTTCCTGGCCTGTGCTCTGGTCTATGAGCACTCTTTTCTGTCTTGGAACTGTGAGGAGGGTTTCCTCTTCACAGCCACTGCAACCGTCACCACGCCAGCGCTCCTCCTCACCCCAGGACCACCACCCAGAACTGTGACCCAGATCCAAGCAAGGGCAAAGCAAGAGAATCCTGCACCAGCAGAGAGATCCCCGCAATCCCCCTCTGATCAGTCACTCGATTCCCCCTCAGTCTGTGGGCCGGAAGCTCAGGAGGCAGCCGCTGCCTCCCGCCGAGCTCGGGGACTGGAGCTGAGACCACCGGCTTCTCTCTCTCCCCACTGACACAGACTTTTCCCACTGACCTTCTAAGTTGTCTTTGGTGTTTGTGGGTTGAGAAGTCTGGAAACCGCCATAGCTGCCTGCGATTCAGTCCTCTGAGGCCTGCTCCAGGGTCGCTGCGGCCTGCGTGTCCACACTGAACTGTGCTCCTCTCCCAGCCCGGTATGATATACCTTTCCCATCAACCATCCAGGCTGTCTTGGGCTGGAAATTTGTTTCACTCTGTCTTTTTGTGGGTTCTGCTGCTTTAGAATTTGGTTAGAGTCATTTTTTATAGGTATTTGGAGGGGTTTGGGGGAGAGCTCAAGCAAGTCACTGCTTTTACTCCGCCATCTTGGCTCCACTGCCCCCTGAGATCTTTTCTTTCTATGTTCTCTCACTTACTGACTTCATTAGCTGTTACGGATTTAATTATCTCCATGTAGATTGACTCCCAAATCTATTATACAGCCTGTCCCAAAAGTCTTAGGGGCAGTCTTAAGCTTGTAATATTTTGGGGGGGGGGATGTGACTCTATATATCCAGCCCCATTCTTTCCCTCCTAAGTTTCAGTCCCCATTCACTCACTACCTGCCTATTGGACATTTCCAATTGGATGTTCCATAGGCAGCTTAAACTCAACGTGTTTAAAACAGAAGTCAATTATTTCTTTTACTTCCAAATCCGCTCCACTTTCCAAACTTCCTTATCTCTGTTGAGGGTACCAAGTTGGTCAATAAGCATTTTAAGTATTTATCATACCCATATTGTCCCTTCCACCTCATTATAATGAGGTCAAGACAACTTGCAAAATAACCATGTACATACACAATGACACAGTGTATAAATGGAAGGTAATCTCAAGAGGGAAGTACTAGGTGTACTAGTCCGTGGGGGGGAGCCTGCCTCTGTAATATGTGGCCTTCTAGGTCCTTGCGTGAACCCAAACTTCTTGGAACAAATCCCCTTCATAAAAGGATTTGTTCTGCAAAACTTGGACTCAGTCAAAAGGTTACATCCAAGGAGAAGGCCACATGTGGTCTGGAGGGCTCAGGTTCCCCAACCCCTGTCAGTAACTAGCTCCTACAAAAGGTGGGATTTGACCTGAATCTTAGAGGAAGCCAGGGAAGCTAGGAGGTGGATATGAGGAACATTCCAGGCATAGGGAGTCAGTGAGATGGCAAAGAATTAAGAGAATGGAATGTCATGTATAGGAAATAGTAAGTAGGTAGTTGGATCTAGGTTATCTGAAGGGGAATAGAAATAGAGCTAGAAAGGTAGGAAGGAAGTAGGTTTGGTTGTTGTCATTCCATTGTGTCTGACTCTTCATGACTCCATTTGGGGTTTTCTTGGCAAAGATACTGGAGTGGTTTGCCATTTCATTCTTCAGCTCATTTGACTGATGAAGAAACCGAGGCAAAAAGGGTGAAAGACTTGCCCGCTAGTAAGTGTCTGAGGCTGGATTTGAACTCAGAGAGATGAGTCTTCCTGACTCCAGGTCCAGTACTCCATGCACTTTTCCACCTTTAAAGGAGGATTTTATAGTTGGTCCTGGAGGCAATAGAGAATCCCTGAAGTTTAAGGGAAGTAACATGGTCAGACTTACACATTAGGAAAATCATTTTGGCAGCAAAGTGGAAGGAGGGATTAGTGGTGAGAGACTTGAGGCAGGGAGCCCAATTAAGACCCAGGTGCGGGTCAACAGGAGGCCAGTACGGAACCAGGGTGTTGTCTGTATGAGTAGGGAGAAGGGTGTGACTGTGACGTTGTACGAACCTAGAAACAACGAGATCTGACAACGGATTGGATTTGTCAGGTGAGTTGTTAATGAGGGGCCGAAAATGTTTTAAACAGAAAGTGTGCTAGAGTCTAACAGTGAAATGGGAGAAGGCTAGAGGCAACAAAGAGAGTTCTTTTCATCCCTGAAGCTGTGAACCTGGTTACTGGGAGGTTGGTGGTGCCCAGGCTGACGTCTGCCATCTCCAATTTTTCACTCTCCTTCCCCCCTATATATCCAATCAGTTATTAAACGTGGTTCCTACTTTACAGCTTAGTTTAGGCCCTCATCTTGCTGGGCCTCAATTTGTCCCCCTAATTGGTCTCTTTGACTTGTTCAGGTGGGTAGGCAGGTAGGTGGTGCCATAGTGGACAGAGTACCGGACTAGTAGTCTGGAAGACCCAAGTTCAGATGTGGCCTCAGGCATTTGTTAGCAGTGTGACCCTGGGGCAAGTCACTTAAGCCTTTTTGCCTCAGTTTCCTCAACTGTAAAATGGAAATAGTAATAGAACCTACCTCCCAGAGTCGATGTGAGGACCAAATGAAATAACATATGTAAAGTGCTTTGTAAACTTCAAGGCATTATCTAAATGCCAGCAATTATTATTATTAAATTTCTCTTTCTAATTCATCCTTCTTCATATAAACCACACCAAGGTGATTGTCCTAAAGCGTAATAGGTCTGATGATACTCCCTACTCAATAAATTCCAGTGGCTTCCTATTACTTCTAGGGTAAGATATAAACTGAGTTACTGAACATTCAAAGCTCTTTACAGCCTGGCTCTGTCCTACCCTTCCTCGTCTTAACATACAGTCCCTTTCTTTGCACTGTGCACGACAACCAAATGGCCTTTCCTATTCCTCACACACAATACTTCATCTCTGTTCTGCCCTGTGCCTTTGTGCAGATTGCCCTCCGTGCCCAAAACAGGCTCCTTTCTGCCAGGCTACCTGCTATTCTCCCCAACAAAGTTACCTTGAATCTGTAATATACATACATATGTGCACATTGTCTCCCAGGTAAGAATGTAAGCTCCTGGAGGGCAAGGACTCTTTTACTTTGTCTCTGTGCTAAAGCTTAGCACAGTGCCTGACAAATAATAGTCACTTAATAAACTTGTGCATCTCTTGCCCCAGGCTTTTCATTCTCCCATATTTGGACTTTCTACATGAATACTTTTTTATATTAATCAATCAATAAACATTTATTAAATGATTGCTATATTGTGCTAAAGTACTGGGGAAACAAAAAGAGGGAAAAGACAATCCCTGCCCTCAATGAGCTTACAGTCTACTGGGGAAGACAAATTTATGTACAAATATAAATATATAACATGTAAATATATACAAATATAAAAAGGGAACACACTGGAATTAAGAGGAGAGAAGGAAGGCTTCCTGTAGAAGGTGGGATTTTGGTTATGACTTAAAAGGAAGCCAAGGAGGTCTATGGTCAGAGAGGAAGAGGAAGAGAGCATTTTTAGGCATGGGAGATAGCCAGAGAAAATGCTTGGACCCAAGAGATGGAGTGTCTCTGTATTTGTGGAACAGCCAGGAGGTCTGTGTCGTTGGATCAAAGAGTACCTGCTGGGGAAGTAAGGTGTAAGAAGACCAGAAATGTAGGAGGGGGCCAGATTATGAAGGACTTTGAAGGAATGCTAAACAGAATATTTTGTGTTTGCTCCTGGAGGTAACAGGAAACTACTGGAATTTACTGAGTAGGGGTAGGGCTGACATAGTCAGACCTGCATTTTAGAAAAATCACTTTGTTGGCTGAATGGAGGATAGACTGAAGTGAGGAGAGACTTGGGGTAGGTGGATCCCCACCCCCACTCCAGCAGGCTACTGCAAAAATCCAGGTGTGAGGTGATAAGGGACTGCACTAGAGTGGTAGCAGCTTCAGAGGAGAGAAGGGGATGTATTTGAAAGATGTTGCAAAGATGAAATTGAGAGGCCTTGCCAACAGCTTGGATACTGGGGGGGTGGGGGGGCTGGGGGGGATGGTGGTGGTGAGAAATAGGGAGGAATCTAGGATGATTCTTTGGTTTTGACCCCGAGGGACTAGAAGAAGCCATTGCCCTCTACAGTAACAGGGAAGAAGGTGTGTGGGGCAGGGTTAGGGAGGAAGAAAATGAATTCTGTTTCGCATATATCTAGTTTAAGATGTCTGCTGGACATCCAGTTTGAGATTTCTGAAAGGCAGTGGTTGGAGATGAGACATTGGAGGTCAGAAGAGAGGTTAGGGCAGGATAGGTAGATTTGGGAATCATCAGAATCAGGACAGAGCCTGAGGGACACCTATGATTAGGGGGCATGATCTGGAGGAGGAGCCAGCAAAGGAGACTGAGGAGTGGTCAGAGAGGTAGGAGGAAAGGGTGATCAATATTGCCAAGGAGAATGAGGACTGAGAAAAGGCCATTAGATTTGGCAACTGCACTTTGGTTGGGGAGCAAGTTGCCTTTGTGAAGTTAGGTGGATAGAGTACTGGGCCTGAGTCACCAGGACCTGGGTTCAAATCTGGCCCCAGACATGTACTAGCTGTGTGACCCTGGGCAAGTCACTTCACCCTGTTGGCCTCAGTTTTCTCATCTGTAAAATGAACTGGAGAAGGAAATGGCAAACCACTCTAGTATCTCTGCCAAGAAAACCCTACATGGGGTCATCACTGTAAGGGATAAGAAATTATGTTTCCATAGATATAGAAGAAGTGGTCTTAAAGTTGAATACAGGTGTGGAAGGAGTAGTTTTACTTAAATTGTTTTTCTTTTTTTTTTAATTTATTTTGATTTATCAACAATCACTTCCACATGCTTTTGAGTTTAAAATTTTTCTCCCCCTTCCTCCCCACCACCCTCCCCAAGACAGCACAAAATCTGATATAGGCTATACATATAAATTCCTATTAAACATATTTTCACATTAGTGATGTTGTAAGGAAGAATTAGAACCAATAGGAGGAACCACGAGAAAGAGGAAACAAAACTCAACAGAAGAAAAAAATAGCAAATAGTATTCTTTGATCTGCATTCAAACTCCATAGTTCTTTCTTTGGATGTGGATAGCATTTTCCATCACGAGACCTTTGGAGATGTCTTAGATCCTTGTATTTCTGGGAAGGGTTAAGTTTATCAACATTAGTCATCACACAACGCGGCTGTTATTGTGTACAACGTTCTTCTGGTTCTGCTCATTTCACTCAGCATCAGACCATACAAGTCTTTCCAGGTTTTTCTGAAGTCTGCCTGTTCACCATTTCTTTCTTTCGTTTTTGTTTTTTTTAAGTCAATTGGGGTTAAGTGACTTGCTCAGGGTCACACAGCTAGTAAGTGTCAAATGTTTGGTCTGAGGTCAGATTTGAACTCAGGTCCTCCTGACTTCAGGGCCGGTGCTCTATCTACCTCACCACCTAGCTGCCCTGTGTTCACCATTTCTTACAGCACAATAGTATTCCATTACATTCATATATTAGAATTGTTTTTCAAAACTAGTAGTGTGGTTTAAAGTGCTGAAAGCAGAGCAAACTTACAAATTGCTCAAACTGCAGGTGCTTAATGAGTCTATGAATATTATCTTCTCCTCCCTGGGGGGGGGAGATTAACACAATTTTAGGCACAATGTTGTATGTAGAGGGAACGAAGGGCACATTTAGGAGTAATATGAAGTAGGTGTTTTGGGAAGTATCCAGCCAATGGAGAAGCCAGGGAGAGGCCTTGCGTTTCGGGACAGGAGTATTAACTGCCTGCTTTTGCTTCTGTAGGTTGTGTCTGCCTCTAGCAGCACACCTGCTTCTTGCAACAACGTACAATAAATGAACTTGCCTCATCTACCTTAGGAGTCTTTGTTATTCCTATAAAAGTTGTTCCTGTCTGAAACAACCGAACAACAAGCTTACTTGTCAGTGCCCTATCCCTACCTCACAATATCTTGCAAACACTTCCCTGCTTACATGTTGTAAGCTCCCAGTAACTCCTTGACCAAAGACTCTGATTCAGACACTGCCAGCTCCCTCACCCACGCAAGGAACACATCGGCCAGCCCTCTACGTCCCAGCTACGGCCTCTGTTCCGCCCGCGAGTCTTTTATAACGTCGGCCTCACCTGCTAGCCTATTACAGGGCCTGTCGGAATGATTGACAAGCCCATCCCCGAGAGGGCGCGTCACATCGTTGATTGGCAGCCTGTTCTCCCATTAGGGAGCAAGATCCGACCTCAGAGCCCGCCCTTCGCCACGCCCACGGGGGGGGCCGCGAGTTTGTTTTGACGTCAGACGCGCACTTTTACGACGCAATGACGCTGACGCGAGAGGATGGTGGCGGCGGGAGCCGCCGCGGAAGCCGCGGAGGAGTTGAGGAGACTGTGTGGGGTTTGAGGTGAGCGCGGCCCCGCCCGGTCGACTGCCTCGGGATAGCCCGCACCCCGGCGGCCTGAGGGCTCTGCGCCCGGGGCCCCCGACCTCAGTCCGGGCTAGTCAGGGCGCAGGGTTGGGCCGGACCGGGCCGGGCTAAGCTAAGCCTCTCGGGGCTCGGGCCGAGGCGAGCCCGGACCCGGCTTTCCCGGGAACGATCTCCCCCGCCGCGCCCCGGAGCCAGAGGCCTTCCTTTCCCGTCACTTCTCGGAAGCTTGCGTCTACACGGGCCGGAGGCCGGCGGGTGGAGTCCTCCCAACCCCCTTCCTCTACCTGTCGCGCCGGGCTCTGTCTACACAGCCCATAGAGGGGCGGGGCCGGTGTTGGTCTCCAGGCCTGCCCCTCCCCCCACCTCCCCACGGAGGGGGAGAGCCAGTCCCACCACCCTCCTCTTCCTGTCTTCGAACACGCAGGGAGTGGTGCTGGTGCTGGTAGAGTGCAGGCTTCCTCACTCTACGGACCCCCTTCTCTGCCTCAGTTTCCTCATCCGTAAAGTGACAAGGTGGTGCTAGAGAGGCCCCTGGGTCCCTTCCAGCTCCAGCAGCCACTTTCTGCGCTCAAGTGGGTTCACTCAGTCGCTCACCACCTCCTTTACCATAATTCCTTTCCTGGTAACCCTAAAAGCCAGCCCCACGCTTATTTCCCAGGGTCGACCAAACTTCCTCTCTACAGCCTCTCCCTCCCACTTCCTTACAGCTCCCTGTTTCTCCTGCACAGCCTTATTTGTGTGTGTGGAGTGGTGCTGCTGCTGGTGGACTTGCCTTTAGAGGATTTAGAGCTCTGACAGACCTTAGAGATCATCCAGTTTAATGATTCCCTCGTTTTTAAGCTGAAGAAATGGAAACCCAGAGAGGGGACACGCCTTGTCCAAGGTCATCGAGGTTTTTAAGTAGTAGACCTGTCTGGGATAAACCCCTGTTCTCTGCCTCCTTATGCAGTATTCTCTCCCTGCAGGAAGCTGCTGTTTTTTGCAGCCATGCTTGTTGGCATCTGACTATCAGAGCAGTTAATTAGGTAATAAGTGTTCTTCAAAGGTGAGAGAGATATTCCAGACTGAGGAGGGATTTATTGACCTTTGAAACCTTATCATTTTCTTGTTACCAATTACACCACTGACCGTTTCCTTTATTTCTTTTGCTTTTTTGGTGAGGCAGTTGGGGTTAAGTGACTTGCCCAGCGTCACACAGCTAGTAAGTGTTAATGTGTCTGAAGCTGGATTTGAACTCAGGTCCTCCTGATCCCAGGGCTAGTGCTCTATCCACTATGCCACCTAGCTGCCCCCATTTCCTTGCAAAATGGTTTTTTTTTTTCCTCTCCAATGGTATCATTACTAATGGGGCAGCTAGGTGGTGCGGTGGATAGCACACCAGGCCTGGAGTCAGGAAGACCTGAGTTCAAGTGTGGCCTCAGGCACTTACTAGCTGTGTGACCCTGGACAAGTCACTTTAACCTTGTGTGCTTCTGTTCCTCATCTGTAAAATGGGATGGAGAAGGAAATGGCAAACAATTCCAGTATGGCTGCAAAGAAAACCCCAAATGGGGTCACCAAGAGTCAGACATGACTGAAACAACTGAACAACAACTGAAAACCATTACTAAGCCTAACTTTGGGGTGAAGGAAATACTGCTTTATGGTCATTTAGTTATCTATCCTATAGGCAGCCTATGTCCAAATTCAGTGCTTCTGGGTACTTTTCTGTAACTCCAGGCTTGGAGTTTAGGGTTATGTTCCTGTGCAGAGCCAAAACCTTTCTACACAGCCCATTGAATTGAAGGTAGCAGGACAGGTGAAATTAGTTATGGTCTCCACTAAAGCTGTGCTGGTCATACTGTTTCCATTCGTCAAGTAGAAGGTTATAGGTGTGGTAAAGAAACCTACAGCCAGGCAGTTTTTACTTGATACAGACTTTTTGTCTTGGCTAATTAGAGAGAGAGAGAGTGAGTGAGTGTGTGTGTGTATGTACACACACATACATATTATATACATACACATACTATATATATGTGTGTGTGTGTGTAAAGAGAGAAAGAGAGAGTGTCTGCCATGGGAGGTTGGGAGCACTTATGAATCTCCCACAGTGTAATATTATTGCATGAACAGGGGATGGTTGGTGTCATAACATGAATTGAGAAATACGTAAAAGAATGTAATGTTGCAAGTCAAGGGAAGGGAGGACTTTAAAAAGAAGGGGTGAACAATAAAGTGACATGTAGAGAAGTTGAGAATGAGCACTGAGAGAAGGCCATTGGGTTTACCATTTGGACAGTCATAGAGAACCTCCCAAAAACTCAACTCTGGAGACAGGGAAATACCTTGTGCAACTTGATGCCCAGGTTCTCCATGCTCAACAAGTAGGGTGGTGGGCTTAGAAGCCAGAATGCAAGAGGAGATGGTGGAAAAGTGGAGTCATACTCCTCCCCTTTGATACCAGTACTGGACATATGCCCCAAGGTGGTCAATGGCAGGAAAGACTAGAAACAAGTGGGTACCCATTAATTGGGGAATGACTGAAAAAAACCTGTGGTCTGTAAATAATAGAATATTATTGTGCTGTAAGAAGCAATAAGTGAGAGCACCGGCCCTGGAATCTGGAGGACCTGAGTTCAAATCCAACCTCAGACACGATACCCAGTAGCCGTTATCTACTACACTTAAAATCACTTAACCCTGATTGCCCCACCAAAAACAAAACAAAACAAACAAAAAAAGAAACAGTAAATGAATAATTCAGAGAAATTTGGGAAGTGAAATGAAGAAAGCAAAACTTAAAAAACAATATATCCAGTGACTGTCATAATGTAAATAGAAGAAGGCATGTGAGTTCCAATTAATTGTAATTACTGATCTTGTCCATAGAGTAGGCCTGAACCATGTGCTGCTGAGCTACTTATGGCCCTCGGGCCCCTTGCAGCACGCTAAAGGATTTCTGGCTGCTGGCAACAAAGTCGAGGAAAACATCCTTTGTATGTAGAGGAAATCCTTTGGCATACAGTAAGCTGTCTGGCACTTCAGGTTGTGCAGGCCTGCCATAGAGAACATAGATGGTGAAAGTTACTGTCCTTCCTCTCACACAGGTTGGTGTTTGTGGGAACCAAACGTTACATCTACTGACAATTGCTTTGTCAGTTGATTTTGTTTAACTTGTTAAAGGGAAAGAGTGTGTGTGTGTGGGAATTATGGGAAATGTCTGTGATGCAAAAAAGAAATGTCAAAAGCCATATATAAATATTTTTTAAATGGAGGAGGGCAGGAAAAGTAGAGGCCAGGATTATACTATTTGTTCCTGAAGTTTGTTAATGCGGTAAAATATACAGTTGCAATTATAGTTCAAGAGTTTAGCAGGGTCAAAGGAAGAGGTTTTGTTTGTTTTTTAAGGATAGTGAAGCATATTATTTGGAAGAAGCCTGTGGAAAAGGAAAGATTGAAGATAAAGACAGAGAGGAATAATTAAAAGAATAAGATCTCTAGGAAGGTGATATCGAGGAAACAGAACAGTTAGCTTTGGCAAAATAACAAGCTGTCTCTCTGGCCAGAGGGGGAAGATGGATCCAGATGTTTTGAAGTATGGAGATGGAGAGTTGAAGAATGTTCTTAATTACTCTAATCCCCACTGTTAGTATCTTCCCTCTGAGATTACATTCTCTTTACTCTGTGGATTCTGCACGTGCAGTATTTTGTGTGTTGTCTCCCTCATTGGAATGTGAGCTCTTTGAGGACAGCAACCATGTTTTTTGCCTTTTTTCTAGCACTTAGTGCAATACCTGACATATACATAGTAAGTAATAAATGTTTGTTGATTCAATGACTATAATAAGTGAAACAGGAGAAAGAATCATCTCTAGGTTTTTGTGAAATTTGTCTCTCTGATTTACTTCCTGCCTGTCCTACCACTCTTTCTCAGTCTTCTTTTCTGGATCTTCATGCAGGTCATGCCTGCCAACCATGGATGTTCCCCAAAGTTTTTGTCCTTTTATTTTTCTTTCTGTATTATTTTGCTTGATAATCTCACCAGCTTCCATGGATTCAGTTATCACCTCTGTGCAGATGATCTTAGATCTATTTGTCTAGTCTTATTCTCTCTCCCCTTACCTCTAGTCTCACATCTCCAACTGCCTGTTGGACAAAAGAATGGCTAATAGGAGCTAACATTTATATAGTACTTATTCTATGTTAGGCATTATGCTAAGTGATTTACAAATATATGATTTGATCCTCGCAACAACCTTGTGAGGTAGGTGCTATTATCCCCATTTTACAGATGAGGAAACTGAAATTGAGGTTCAGTGACTTGCTCAGGGTCTCATAGCTTTGTTGTTCAGTTGTTTCAGTCATGTCTGACTCTTTGTGACCCCATTTGGGGTTTTCCTGGCAAAGATATTGGAATGATTCACCATTTCCTTCTCCACCTCATTTTACAGTTGAGGAAACTGAAGTAAACAGGGTTAAGTGACTTGTGTAGGGTCACACAGCTAGTAAGTCTCAAGGGCCATATTTGAACTCAGGAGTCTTTCTGACTCCATGCCCGGTGCTGTATCCATTACACCATCTAGGTGCCCAAAAGACATCTCAAACTGGATGTCTTGTGTCAGACATCTTAAAATTCAACATATCCAAAACTGAACTCATCATCTTGTCCCCAAACCCTCCGTTCTTCCTAATACCCTTATTAATCTTGGGCACCACCATCCTTCTAGTCATTCAGACTTGCCCCCATATCAGTTGCCAAGTCCTGTCATTTCTACCTTTGTAATATCTCTCATATATGCCCATATCTCTTCTTCAGTCCTTATCTTCTGCTGTCAAATTGATCTTCCTTAAGCACAGGGCTGCGTAATCTCTCTCTCTCTCTCTCTCTCTCTCTCTCTCTCTCTCTCTCTCTCTCTCTCTCTCTCTCTCTCTCTCTCTCTC
>NW_020945064.1:15735637-15802902 GCF_900497805.2 Vombatus ursinus | reverse complement strand
CTCTCTCTCTCTCTCTCTCTCTCTCTCTCTCTCTCTCTCTCTCTCTCACTCTCACTCTCACTCACACACACACACACACACACACACACACACACACACACACACACACAATTCAATAACCTCCAGTATTAAATGTAAGATTTGCTTTGGTTGTTAAAGCCCTTCACAACTTGGCCCCTTCCTACCTTTCCTGTATTCTTACACCTTACTCTGAGATCCAGTGATGCTGACCTTTTTGTTCCTCTTCTCCTGATTCCATGCAGTTTCATTGGCTTTCCTTCATGTCTGGAACTCTCCCTACTCATCTCCACCTCCTGGCTTCAGCTTAAAACCCAGCTTTAAGAAGCCTTTCCTGTGCCTCCTCAATCTTAGTGCCTTCCCTTTGAAATTACTTCCAATTTATTCTCTATATATTTTGGTTGTATATAGTTTGCATGTTGCCGCCTTCATTAAACTGTGAGCTCTGTGAGAGCAGGGACTTTGTATCCAAAGTGCTTAGCACAGTGCCTGATACATAGTAGGTGCTTAATAACTGCTTGTTGACTTGAATAAAGGAGTAAGGTTTGGGCTTTAAGAAAGTGAAAAGTGAAAGAAAGTGAAAAAGATTTTATTCTCCAAAAGGGGACAAGAGACCTCTCTGAGTGTCTGTCTTCTCCTATGTGAAATAAGAGAGTTGGACTAGATGTTCTTTAAGGTAGCTGTCAGCCATAACTCTTATAATTCTATGATCGTCTTATTTATCTTTGTATCTCCCTCAGTACTACCAATTGTAGGCGATTAATCAGTGTTTGTTGAGTTGAATGGAATTGAATTGAAAAGTGAACACCATAGAACAGGTTTGCTGCTCTAAAAGTTTGTTCAAGTTGCTTTGATTTCTCGGTTCCTATCCAGTTTTGTTACTGTACTGGCTAAATTGTATTGAGTGGGAACTTGCTTGCTTTTCATAGTGAATTTAGGGACTTAGCTATGGTTTGAACTCAATGTTTTCTTATTTCTCAGAATCATCTTCAGTTGCCAGCTCTATAGAGGCTGAAATAGATGTTCTTTAAGTTGAGCACCAAGAAATGACTGTAAATTCTTGGTTTATAATCTTGGTCTTTCTATTTTCTTTTACAAGGAACTTGAAAGTTATGATTTTTTCTTCCCTCTTTTCTCCTTTTTCCCCCCTTCCCTCTGCTTACCTTGGAGGAAAGCTATTTTGTTGAAAGGATTGAGAAGGAATTTATTTGATATAATTTTTCCTCCAGGAATCTTATTCACTTTCTCTGTTTAAGCTGGTTTGTGTCAGTTCAGACATCTCTGAGCCAGTACTTGGTACGTCCCCTTTTGTTACAGAAACAGTCATTCCAAAGGAGAGAAATATGGGTAATCTTTTTTACCTAGGAGAGATTCTACCTCTCAAGGAGTTTTTTTTGTTTGTTTGTTTTTTTTTACTGCTTGGGCTCTTGGATCATCATCATCCTAATAGGTAACATTTATATAGAACTTTAAGGTCTGCAAAGTATTTTGCATACATTACTTCATCTGTGAGAAAAAATGGTAGTTTGGAATGTTGAAGAAGCATCAGAGGATCCCTATACTTCAGTACTTAAAAGAATGCTGATTTCATTAGTATGGGTATTACCTTCACCAATTTAGAGGGGTTGTAATATACAACTCAGTAAACTGTCTTCAAGAATTGCTATGGCATGGGACAGCTAGGTAGCTCAATGGAAGAGCACCAGCCCTGGAGTCAGGAGGACCTGAGTTCAAATGTGGCCTCAGACACATAGCACTCATTAGCTGTGTGACTCTGGGCAAGTCACTTAACCCCAGTTGCCCCCGCCCCATACATACATATAAAAAGAATTGCTATGGCAAATACATCAGCCTTTGACCAGATTGATAGTGAGCCTCTCTGAATTTAGCTAGGCTTATGTTTAGAAGACCCAACCTATAGGGCAACTGGGTGGCAAAGTGGATAGAGTGCAAGACCCAGAGTCAGGAAAACCTGACTTCAAATCTGGCCTTAGACACCAGCTTCATGACCCTGGGCAAGTCATTTAATCCTGTTTGCCTCAGTTTCCTCATCTGTAAAATGAGCTGGAGAAGAAAATGGCAAACTACTCCACTATCTTTGCCAAGAAAATCCAAATAGAATCACGAAGAGTTGGACACAACTGTAAACGACTGAACAGCAGAGTTTACTGTCCACAGAGGGTAGATTGGCTCCATTTCAGGGGGTTCTGTGCTACCCTGCTCCAGAGTTACGTAGACTGTTGTATCTTCTATGATAAGGATATTGTTTCTCATTTCCAAGGCTTTATTACTTTAGTCAGAGTAGGCGCTGGAACCAAGTATAGAGCTTGCTTCAGCACTGTGCTGTATTTTGTCAGGCAAATAATAGAAGTATAGGACTCAATCCATATGCTCAAGGAGTTTGCTATCCAGTAGGGAAGACAGATAACTTTGATGAAGCAATTAGAGAGTAGTAGAAGAATGTATAAAATGAAAGGCTAAGTGTATCAGAAGTTCAAAGAAGCCAGAGCAGCAATTAAGTGTCCTGGTGGTCATTATTTAACTCTGGTTTCTCATCCACAAAATGGCAGCATTACTACTTGCACCAGTACTCACCTCAAAAGATTATTGTTAGGAAAATGCTTTGTAACCTTCAAGTATGATTTAAATGTGAGATTGTTTTGTAAGGCATACAAATATTTTCTAATTAGTGGGGTTGGGAGTCATTGGGGAGGCTTCGTGTAAGAGATAGGACTTGAGCTGGGTTTTATAGCTTGGATAGATTAAATTGGATGGGGAAAGTATTTCTGGTTGGGCAAATAGAGTAAGAATATTTCCTTTCTTTTTTTTCTTGCCAGTTTTTTTAAACTTTTAAAATTATTTATTTATTTTTAGCATTTAATAAAAAAAAATTTGAGTTCCCAAATTCTCTTCCTCCCTCCTACCACTCCTCCACCCGCTGAGAAGGCAAGTAATATAATATCAATTATTCATATGAAGTCATACAAAACCTATTTCCATATTAGCCATATTGCAATAAAAAGGCAAGAAAAATAAAGTGAGAAAAGTGTATTTCATTTTATACTCAGAGTTTATCAGTTCTTTCTCTGGAGATTGATAGCATTTTTCATCATGACCCCTTTGGAATTTTGGATCAGTGTTGATCAGAGTAGTTGATCATTACTATATGGTTGTTCCTATGTATAGTGATTTTCTGGTTCTGCTCACTTCACTTTGTATCAGTTCATATAGGTCTTCCCATGTTTTTCTGAAACCATCCCCCTTGTCATTTTTTATAGCACTTGTTCATCCATTCCCCATGGAACATCCCTTCAGTTTCCAATTCTTTGCCACCACAAAAAGAGTTGCTGTAAATATTTTTGTCCATATTGTTCCATTTCCTTTTTCTTTGATCTCTTTGGGGTACAGGCCTAGTAGTGGTATTGCTGGGTCAAAGAGTATGGTACAAATTTTTTTTTGTTGTTTTATGGCACAATTTTTTGGTCCTTTCTGCATAGTTCCAAATTGTTTTCCACAATGGTTGGGCCAGTTGACAACTCCAACAACAGTTTGTTAGTGTACCTATTTTCTTTCTTCCCTTCTAGCATTTTTCATTTCTGATAGGTGTAAGTGGTACCTCAGAATTGTTTTAATTTGCATTTCTCTAGTCAATGGTGATTTGGAGCATTTTTTCTTGTGATTATAGATAGTCACTGCCTGAAAACTGCCTGTTCATAACTTTATAAATTGGGAAATGGCTTTTTTTTTTAGTAATAAATTTCACTCATTTCCCTGTTCTGATGATGGTGGAGTTCAAACATTTGACCATCCACCTCCATTTTCCTGTCCACTGTAAAAGCTCTTCCTTGCATGTCTCTTTTATGTGAGAGAATTTTCTCCATTCTCCCTCTCCCTTTCTGCCTTCTCACAGTGCATCCCTCTTCCTCACTGCTCCTTGATTTATTTTCCAGTTCAGTTATTTTTCCCGATATTTCACATTTTCTTCTATTTTTTAATTCTTTTGACTTTGTTTTATTGTTTCTTGATGTCTCATAGAGTCATTAGCTTCTGCTTGCACAGTTCTGACTTTTAAGGAATTATTTTCTTCAGTGAACTTTTGTACTTCTTTTTCCATTAGACCTATTCTGCTTTTTAAGGAGTTTTTTTCTTCAGTGAATTTTTGTGCCTCTTTTATCATTAGGTCAGTTCTGTTTTTTAAGGTGTTATTTTCTTTAGTATTTTTTGTGCCTCTTTTACCAAGATGTTCATTCTCTTTTCATAATTTTCTTGCGTCTTTCTTATTTCTTTTTCCAGTTTTTCCTCTACTACTCTTATCTCTTTCTTTAACTCTACTAGGAATTCTTTTTGAGTTGGGATGCCAATAAGCATCTTTCTTTGAGGCTTTGCATGTAGTTGTTTTCACATTGTTGTTTTCCTCTGAGTTTATGTTATGGTCTTCTCTTTTTCTGTTGTTTGCTCATTTTTCCAATGAGATATTTTACATTTTCTTCTATTTTTCATTTTTTTAAATTTTGTTTGATTCTTGATGACTCATAGAGTCATTAGCTTCTACTTGCCCAATTCTGATTTTTAAGGAATTATTTCTTCAGTTAGCTTTTGTACCTCCTTTTCCATTTAGCCAATTCTACTTTTAAAGGAGTTGTTTTCTTCAGTAGACTTTTTTCCATTTGACCAGTTCTGTTTTGTAAGGAGTTGTTTTCTTCAATCAACTTTTGTGCTTTTTTTCCAAGCTATTGACTCTTTTTTCATAATTTTCATGATTCTCTTGCATAACTCTCATTTCTTTTCCCAGTTTTTCTTCTGCCTCTCTACTTGATTTTCAAAATCCCTTTTGAGCTCTTCCAAGAGGACTTTTTGTTCTTGAGACCAATTCATATTCTCCTTTGAAGCTTTGCCCGTAGGTATTTTGACATTGTTGTCCTCTTCTGAGTTTGTGTTTGGATCTTTCCTGTTGGCATAGTAGCTTTTTCTGTGATCTGGGTTCTTTTTTGTTTTTTTGCTCATTTTAAAAAGTTGAGCTTGCTCCTGGAGTATGGGAGCACTGTTCCAAGCTTCTTGCATTGGGGGCCAGGGGCCTGATCACTGGCTTTTTGTGCTGGGGCCTCTGGGGGCTGATGGCTTGCCCATTGTGCTAGGGTGGCCCAGCCTGGTTGCTCCTGTTGTGCCCTGAGTTCTGGGGCTGGCAGTTTGAGCTGGCCAGCTGTGCCACTGGGAAGCTGAGCCAGGACAGTGGGGCCTCGGGTGCTGATCTGTGCTAAGACCTTCCCGCTGGCTTGTCCAGACACTGCCCGCACTGGGCTGCACTCTTTTTACCCAAATGAGATAGCTCTTTTCTGAAGTCCTAAGTTATCTTGGACTGGAAAATTGTTTCACTCCATCTTTTTGTTGATTGTTGCTCCAGAATTCTTTTAGAGGTTTAATTTAACATTGTTTCTGAGGGAAACTGGGGAAAGCTCAGGGAACTTCCTGGCTTGTCTCTACCATCTTCACAAACATTTCTGTATACAAAGAATGGGAAAAGAATTAAAATAAAATAAATATGAAATTGTGAATGTCATTTATGTGAAGTTTTTTAAAAGGGTGTATTAGTGAAAAAAGTGCCCTGCTTAGCCTTGTCCTGTTTTGAAGTTCCATCTGCTCCCTTCTTTGTATTTTAAACACATTTTCTTGATATTCTCTTCTTTTTTTTCCTGTATCATTATTACTATATTGCTCCTCACAACTGTCTTCTCCAAATAGAGGTCCTTCCTTGTAACAAATAACTGTAGTCATACAAAACCAATTCACACATTGGCCATGGCTAAAAATGTCTATCACGTTCTCTACCTCTAGATCAAGATTCTTTTGATTTTAAATTGTAGAATTTCTGCGACCTAGAATCTCTAGATTCTATACCATCACTTTTCTGCCAAGAGCTGGGAAAGCATGATTTCTCATCACTCTTATAAGTCATGGTTGATCATTGAAATGATCAGAGTTCTTAAGTCTTTCAGAGTTGTTTTCCTTTGCATTACTATGGTCATTAAACAATTGTTTTTGTTCTACTCTTTTTTACCTTGCATTAGTTCATGCAAAAGACTTCCCATGTTTACCTGAATCCCCACCTTTTGTAATTTCTTTTTTTTATTTTATTTTCAATTTACGGAACAAAACAAGCATTTTCATAACATAGTAAAATAAATAAGATGATTGCACATGAAACTGCAAATCTACCTTGTACAAACTTTCTGTTCCCTCCAAATATGCAACAGAGTTATCATGCAAATTTCTTTTTTTCTTCCCCTCCCCAGAAATGACTACTGTTAAACACAAATAGGTGATATACACATACACATACACATATATACATATATACACATATATGTGTAAAATTATTCTATGCATCTATTTACCAGTTCTTTGTCTGGATGCAGATAGCATTCTTCATATTTTTGATTTTATTTTTAATATATTTTAAATATTTTTATAATATATATTATATATAATTATAATAATTTTATTTTTAATTTGTGTATTTATAATAGTCAAAATGGCTTAGTTACTGAAAATCATTTTTAAAACAATATTGCTGTTACTATATATAATGTTTTCTTGGTTCTGCTCACTTCACTCTTCATTCTGTCATGTTCACCTTTTGTAATTTCTTATGATATAGTAATATTTTATTACATTCATATAATTTGTTCAGCCATTCATTAACTGATGGACCCCCACTTGACTTCCAGGTGTTTACTACAACAAAAAATGCTGCTGCAAATATTTTTGTACATATGGGTTCTTTCCCTCAATCTTTGATCTTTTTGAGGGTGTGTGTGTGTGTGTGTGTGTGTGTTTGTTTGTGTTTTATGCTTAGTAGTAGTATTGCTAGGTCAAAGGGTATGCACTGTTGGTGATTTGGGGGAGCGGTATAATTCCACATTGCTCTCCAGATTGTTTGGACAAATTCACGTCTCTTCAATAGTGTGTGTTAAGTTTATTTTCATTCTTTCAGAAGACACAAGATGGGTAATGCTATTTATAGGTGGTTGTTAATAATATCTACTGGCGAACTTGACCCTTGAAGAAGTACCTCTGACCCTGTACGTAGTAGGACTGTAGAATTTAGAGCTGGAAGGAGAATCTTGATCTTCCTCTCACTGAACCAATTCATTTTATAAATGAAAACACTTATGCTCCCAGAGCCCTTTAAGTGACCTGCTCAGGGTCATCCAGGTAGCAAGGAGAGCAGCGCTAGGATTTGGATCTGTTTCCTTTGTCTCTGACATGATACAACCATATACCTGATCCTAGAATAACCCCCTTACCATGACAGACAGTTTCCCTCCCTTTAGGGGCAGGGCTTCTCCTCCCCATTCACCTCTGGGGATTCTGGGCTCTTCCTTCATCACAAGGCTAGAAAGAGCCCACAGTATCATTTGTCCTGGTGTTCTAAGAGCTTGTGATTTCAATAATCTCTCACATCTGAATGCTGGAAAGGAAACTGATGATCGTTGGGCTCTTTTACGAAGTATGTTGTGGTGGACTTTAGTGTTGCTTCCAGTAATGGTGCTGGTATTGGAGAGAAGCAGCTCATCGTTTCCTCAGTCAAAGCAGGCTGCTCCATGTAGTTGTGTTATGTCTTTCACTGAGAAAGTCACAATGTCCCTGGTTTCAAGAACTTCATCTGAAAATTAGTCATTTATAAATATAGCTTCTTTATGGCCTAATGCTAAATTGTAGCCCTCTGCCCCATAAATGTGGGAAATTCTGTTTTGTATGTTCAAGGGAAGAAAACCTTAGAATATAGATTTGGAAAAAGCTGTTCCATTTTTAGAACCTGAAGATTAAAAGCCTGATAGCAACTCTTAAGACTTTAACACAAGAAAGTACTCGAAAGTTAAAGCAAATTTAATACTTTAAGAGAAGACATCAGAGGGGAAAGAGAAAAGGGAACAAGCATTCATTAAATGCCTACTATGTGTTAGGCATTTTGTAAATATTACTCCCTTTGATCCTTACTACAACCCTGGGAGGTAGGAGCTTATTATCTCCATCTTACAGTGGAAGAAACTGAGGCGAAGAGAGGTTAAATGACTTGTTCAGGGTCACACAACTAGTAAATACCTGAGGACAGATTTGAGCTCAGATCTTCTTGGCTTCAGGCCCAGGACTCCATCCACTGCCTCACCGAGGGAATATGGCAGTTGTCTTGTAATATTTGAAGGGCTGACATGTGGAAAAAAGATTGGACTTATTCTGCTTGTCCCTAGAAATTAGAACTAGAACAATGTGTGGAAGTTGCAGGAAACAGATACAGGCTTAGTGTATAATGAAAACCTTTTAAACAATTAAAGCTATCAGGAAGTAGAGTGGATTGCCCCAGGAGGGCAAAGTGAGCTCTCCCTCACTGGAGGTCTTCAAGTAAATGCTGTCTGACCACCTTATTGGGGGTGTAGCAGAGTGAGTGCTCGGAAAGCTACCAGTTGGAGTAAGTGTGATCTCCCTTCCAACTCTGAAATTCAACAGTTCAAACAACATTTCAGTTTTAGGGAAATTTTCATTAGTTTTTTTCGCCGTTGTGTATATATTCAGATTATAACTAGCATGTCCTTGGGAATCTTCCCAGGGTTGTAGTTGCTTTGAAAAATGAAATCTGTTTTTTCTTAATCTGGACTGACATTTTCAGTGTGATTTCAGGAAGGCCTTCTGCCTTCCTGAAAACTCTTCTTCAGGACAGTGCTGATGTGCCTCTCTCTTTTTTTTCCTGCAGCCATGACAGCCCTGATGCATCATTACCCTCACTCCACCATTGTCCCTGGCCTCATTGCCTTTTACTCTTCAGTCTGGCAGAAGTCATCCAACTTGGTCTGTGAGTTGGTTGGCCAAATATTGGCGGGCCTTATTCCATTCATGCTGAAGGCACTAGATCAGCATTTGTGACAATTTTAGTGAAGTATGTTAAAACTACAGCATTGGCATCCCCAGGGCACCTTTTCTTAATTGTTTTCCAGAAGGATGACTCAGAGCCCTTGGCCTGCCCCAAGCCAGTCACTATGTAGACACTTGAACAGGGAGGCAGGAAGGGGTTCCATTCTTCATTCCCAGAAGTGGCTTTAAAAGCCTCATACAGCATATCTGTACTTGATCTTTTTAGAAAAAAAATTACCAGATATTATCAGAGCAAGCGACAGCTGCAACCCTTTGGAGTCCTATATTCCCCCCTTCCACCCCACTACATATAGAATTGCTTGCACATGTACACATGCACACACATACATTCATATACACACACACACACATATTCCCTCACACATACATGCACATGCAAAAGTATATACACATAGAGCTGCTACGTGTTGAAGAGCAAGGCACAGGGTGTTTGGGAAGCTGTGAACATTAGTCCATATTTGAGGATTTCTCCAAGCAAAATGAAACTGAGAACAAAGGGCAGAGTTCAAATAGGCTAAATCCTTGGTCCTTCTTTCAAGTGTGAGAGAGGCTTGTTTATTTAAAGGGAGAGAGAAAAGTTATTGTGCCTTTTACAGATGTTTGAATTTTTCATATGAGGAAAAAAGTAGGTTTGTGTCCTGAAAGAGACACTATTAATTGGAAATCTTTGTTGACTTGAGGTATCTGAGATTCTGTTTTACCTTCCCAAAGAATGTAGCCCAAAGTTTTAGCCTGAATGAGCTATGACTCAGTGTGTGTGAGAGAGATGTTGGGATTTGTTTTCCTTGGAAAAGATGATATAAATTGTTTCTTTACTGTCAAAACACAAATTAATACTAATACTGTACACAGCAATTTAGACTCAAGTCTGCCAGAAACAATTTTATTGAATTTAACATTAACATATTTCCAAGCCATTTGAAGCCTGGCCAAAGAGAGATATCCAGACTGGCGTAGTACCCCATGCTTTCTGACATGGCACTACTCCAAAGTGATTTCAGGTAACAGGAATCTTGAACATGGGAATGATTACATATGTTAAAATAAAGTTTGAGGTTAACATTCCAAATAGTCACCACTCAGTTCCTTTCTGCATCACTTCTCCTTAAGAGTTCCCTCCTGTGGTCAGTGTCTTAATCTTGAATTTTTAATGAGAAGATCCTGGTGGGAAGGCAGTGATCCCATCTAGACAAGAGTTTAGTTTGGCTAACGCACTTAACTCCATTTCAGAAGAAGGCCATAACCTTTGTTCTTAGCACTTTCCTAAAGGAAAAAAATCTGGAAAGGGTTTTAGACTGGAGAAATAGTATTATTATTTCTAGAGAAGTGAAAAGGAAGTTTTTCATGTTTCCATCCTATGTGTATCTGTGCCCAGTTGTCCAGGAATTCAGGGGCCTCATCCTGCAACAGGAGTATTGGCCAAAAAACAGGCTTTGTTTTGAGCTATAGCCCCCTTTGAGCATGGCATTTAGTTTGTATATTTTCTCTGAGGGAGAGAGATAAATCTGCAGAATTCCTATGTCCTAGTTCCAGTTTTTGACCTTTATGAAAAGGATGCTTACTTCCAAATGCCTTTGTTTAAAAATTAACTTTCAGAATCTGCTCCTTGACTGTGTGAAGCCTGTGGCTGTAATGTGGGCTTCTGGCCTTTTAGGCAGCCAAATGAGAACACGTAAAATCCTAAATAATTTTGTGAGTGAGAGAGTAACAGGGAGAAAGAGTGTGTGCATTACACGATCTCCTACATGGAAGGAAAAATAAGAGGACCTTATTCTATCTGATAATTTAGATTTCCTATTTTAAAAAAGGAAAACTTTGTATTTTTTTCATTGTATTAACTTGTTCTCTGTTGTTAGGAATTAACAAACATTTTAGCCTTCCTGCAGTTTAGTATCTTCAATATCATGCTGCAGATTTTCCACTTTTTCCTTCATCAGATTCTACTGAAGACTCCTTTGAAGTGACCCTCTGGGAAGATTAGAGAAACGTAGACCTGCCACAGAAAGGTCGGGGACCCTTGTTGGAGACTGACTTTTTCTTTAGCACTAAGCATTTGCAAGAGGTGAACTGACTACAGGGAATTAAGTGTCACAGTAGGCCTGTGAAGTGGGTGGGTGACACGTCCCGTTTTCTCTCATCTCACCCCTAGAGAAACAGGTCACTCAGCCTGATGAGAGAGAGTTAGGCCAGAACTAAGCTTTTAGCTTTCTCTTCGATGTCCTGTATTGTCTCTCACCTCTCAAACTAAACTGACAATTGGCCATATGGATATCACATGTTTTTTACTGGTCCAGAGTTTAAGGCTGACTTTGACAGATAGCAGTGTCATTTCTCCTGTTTGGGTTGTATTTCATCCACTTGGAAATGGAACAGTTGACTCCTCAGATTCTAGGAGGCTGTAAATCTGGGGATCAATGGTACAACATAAAGAGTGCTAGGCAGAGAGGCAGAAACTTGAGTTCTGGTTTGAGCTTGGCTACTGATTTGCTTTGTGACCTTGGACAAGTCATTCAGTGTTCTCTTTGGCAGCACATACACTAAAATAGGAATGATACAGAAAAGATGAGCAAAGTCCTTGAGTGAGGATGATACACAAATTTGTAAAGACCAGTTGTTTAGCTTTGCTTTGTTGGACCTGAGATTCTATAACTGAAACAATTATAGCTGATAGAATTATATATAGTATTTTATGGTTTATAGAGTACTTTATGCAGTTATCTCATACGTTCTTCACAGCAGTCTTGTGAAGTAGAGAGTACAAATGTTATCTCCATTTTTTACATTAAGAAAAAATGAGAGTCAAAGTACACAACTGGTTAGGGTAGATTTGAACTCAGTTCTTGTGACAGCACGTCCAATGTTCTTTTCATTAAAGTACGACTACCTCTTATGTGTAAAACTGAGGTGTTGAAACAGATGATATCTAAGTTCCTTTTTTACTCTAAAATGATGATTCTGTGATTTTCAGTGATAGAAGTATATATTCTTTACAAAATAAGATTAAACTGTAGTATGAATGTTGATGACTTGAAAAATTAGTGCTGGAAGGGTACTTTGAGGCTGTCAAACTCCCCTCTTTTACAGATGAAGAAACTGAGGTCCAGGGAGGTTAAGTTTGTTGCCCAGGGTTGTGCAGACAGTAACCCTCACTGGTAAGATTTGAATCTGGTCCTCTGCCTCCAGAGCTGGTATTCTTTTCCCTCAATTATCCTTTTCTAGCAAGTGTGTACAGTTTACACTACTCCTTAGAATATCATGCCTTAAGTTCAACTTACTAAATGGTTTTCCTTCTGCCTATTTTACTGTCAGGTCTTATAGAGAAAAACATTTTCCTAGAGCCTGTTCTGCAAGGAACAGGCACATGCTACTAAATATTTTAATCAGAAAGAAAAGATACAGGTATCTTCCTATTCTGGAAAATGGCTAGGTAAAATTCTGCATATTGACCTATAGTTTTCCTATTTGACTTCATTAGCCTCTAAGTTCCTTGAGGGCAGGGAATATCATTTTAAAAAATTCAATTTTATTTTCAGTTCTAAACTCCCTTCCTTTCCTTTTCCCTTTTCCTATCCATTGAGAAGACAAGAGAAAAAAAAAGCACTCCATTACAAATATGCATAGTCCTCTAAAACAAATCTCCACATTAGCTATGTTCCTTCCACTCAAAAAAAAAAAGCAAGAAAAAGAAAAAAACCAGTCCATCAGTTATCTTATCTGGGTTTGGATATCATATTTCATCATGAGTCCTTTGGAACTGTGGCGGGTCATTGTTGTTGATTAGAATTACTGAGCTTTCAAAGTTGATTATCTTTACAATATTACTGTTACTGTATAAATTGTCCCCCTGGTTTTGCTCACTTTACTTTGTATCGGTTCATACAAATTTTTGCAGGTTTTTCTGAAGCCATCCCCTTCATCATTTCTTATGGCACAATAGTATTCCATCACATCCATATACCATAACTTATTAAGCCATTCCCCAATTGATGGGCATCCCTTTAATTTCCTTCTTTGCCACCACAAAAAAAGCTGCTATAAATATTATACATATGGGTGATTTCTCTCTCTCTCTTCTTTTTTTTTTTTTTTTTTTTATTCCTTGTTGAAGTGTGAGCACAGTGTAATAGCTTTTTGGGGCATTAATTCCAAATTGCTTTCTAGAATGGTTGGACTATTTCATAGGGGCTATCATTTTTAATCTTTGTACCCCCAGCTTCTACCACAGTGCCTTACACATAGTAGGCAATTAAATGTTTGTTAAATTGAATTCACTTGGATGATAGTCTAGTTGGACATTTCTTGTCAAGTTTGCTGATGACAGAGTTGGGAGGGAGAGCTAACATGTTGAATAACAGTGTCAGGATCTCAATAGGTTGGAATAATGGACTGAATTATCCTCCCACCTTTCAGCAGAGAGGTAGTAGACTAGAGGTATGGAAAGATTCATACATTTTAGACATTCATACATTTAAACATGGCCATTATCTTGATTTGTTTGGCTTAATTGTTAAAAGGAAGTTTTCGGATGAAGAAATGAAAGCTATCTATAGTCATATGAAAAAATGCTCTAAATCACTATTGATTAGAGAAATGCAAATCAAAACAACTCTGAGGTACCACATCACACCTTTCACTTTGGCTGACATGATGAAACAGGAAAATGATAAATGTTGGAGAAGATTTGGGAAAATTGGTACATTAATGCATTGTTGGTGGAGTTGTGAAATGATCCAGCCATTCTGGAGAGCAATTTGGAACTGTGCCCGAAGGACTATAAAACTGTGATCCAGCATTACCACTTCTAGGTCTGTATCCCAAAGAGATCATAAAAGTAGGAAAAGGATCCACATGTACAAAAAATATTTATAGCAGCTTTTTTTGTGGTGGCAAAGAATTGGAAATTGAGGGGATGCCCATCAATTGGGGAATGGCTGAACAAGTTGTGGTATATGAATGTAATGGAATACTATTGTTCCATAAGAAATGATGAACAGGCAGACTTCAGAAAAACCGGGAAACACTTGTATGGTCTATTGTACACAGTAACAGCAGCATTGTTTGGTGACTAACTTTGATAGACTTAGCTCTTCTCAGCAATACAAGGATCTAAGACAACTCCAAAAGACTCGTGGTGGAAAAATGCTATCCACATGCAGAAAAAGAATATGGTGTCTGAATGTAGATCGAAGCATACGGTTTGCTTGCTCTCTCTCTCTCTCTCTCTCTCTCTCTCTCTCTCTCTCTGTTTCTTCTTTCTTGTGGTTCCTCTTATTGGTTCTAATTCTTTACAACATGATTAGTATGAAGATATGTTGAATATGAATGTATAAGTAGAGCTTATCTCAGATTGCATGCTGTCTTGGGGAGTGGGGAGGGGAGAGGGGGAGAAAATTTAGAACTCAAAATCTTATGGAAGTGAATATTGAAAACTAAAAATAAATTAATTAAAAAAAAGAAAAAAAAAGAGAGGGTTCCATTTCTGGGAATGGAGAGGGTAATCAATAGAATCTTTAGGGTGTGACAGTGCTACTAAAAAAAAAAGAAAGAATCAATGAAATATCTCCTCCCCATTCCCCCATCTACCATGGGCTAAATCTAGTAGGTTGAAATTTAACAGGAATACATGTAAAATCCTACACTTTGGTTCAAAAAGTCAATAGGATTGAGGAATGCATGGTTAAACTAATTAATGTGAGAAAGATCTGGATTTTAGTACAGTAAAAATTCAGTATAAATCAGCAAGGTGACAGGAGAGCAAAAACAAAAAAAACTAAAATAATGCTCTCCTAAACTGCATTAAGAGAAGTAGGTGATTGTACCATCATTTAGGAAGGAAATTTTTCTTGAAGTCCATCTACAGGAATGTGACTAGGATGGTGAAAAGACTGGAGATTATGCCAATGAGGATTAGTTGAAAAAACTAGGGTTACTGAGTCTAGCAGTAATTTCTTTATTCAGGTATTTGAAGAGTTGTTATGTAGAAAGATTAGTTTTGTTCTGCTTGGCCCCACAGTACAAAATTAGGAATAATGAGTACAAGTTGCAGAGGCATATTTTGGCTTGCTGTAAGGAAAGGCTTGGAATGAAAGCTGTCCCCCAAAGGAATGGGTTGCTTCATGAGGTTATCCTGAGTTCTCTATCCCTGAAAATGTCTTAATGGAGTCTGGATGACTATTTTTCAGGGATATTATAGAAAGAATTTTTGATGAGGGGTGGGGTTAGACTCTGTGATCTTTGAAGCCCTTTAATCTCTGAAATTTTGTGATTTTGATCATCTTTGTTTCTTTTCTGTCTAGGTATAGACAGAGACACGACCTGCACAGCAGATCCTGCTGGCCTTGACCTGAGAGAATGCCTCCATGGCTGCTTAGCTCCCTTCCGTGATGGGCTGTGGGACAAGTAAGGTCCTTCCTGAGCCTCCCACGGATGTACAACTGGATCTGGTCAAAAAGGTTGAGCCTTACACTGGCCACAAGACTGATGTGTATAAGCATTTCATCAAAGATGATGGAGGTGGGGGCCTTAAAACTGGATGCCCATCACCCCCTTATCACATTCAGCCTTATCTGGGTGCCCATCTGGCCAACCACATGGAGCCTCATGAGCCCCGAAGGACCAGAGTGGCCAAATACCGGGCTAAATTTGATCCTCGAGTAACAGCTAAATATGATATCAAGGCCTTAATTGGACGGGGCAGCTTCAGCAGAGTTGTGCGGGTAGAGCATAAGGCTACCAAACAGCCCTATGCCATTAAGATGATTGAGACCAAGTACCGGGAAGGGAGGGAAGTATGTGAATCTGAGCTGTGTGTCTTACGACGGGTTCGCCATACTAACATCATCCAGCTCATTGAAGTATTTGAGACACAGGAACGTGTCTACATGGTGATGGAGCTAGCCACTGGTGGAGAACTGTTTGACCGGATCATTGCCAAAGGCTCCTTTACTGAGAGAGATGCCACCCGGGTACTGCAGATGGTGCTGGATGGGGTCAAGTACTTGCACACACTGGGCATCACACATCGGGACCTGAAGCCAGAAAACTTGTTGTATTATCACCCAGGCACAGACTCAAAGATCATGATCACTGACTTTGGGTTGGCAAGTGCCCGGAAGAAAGGGGATGACTGCCTCATGAAGACTACCTGTGGCACTCCTGAGTACATCGCCCCAGAGATACTAGTCAGGAAGCCCTACACTAACTCTGTGGATATGTGGGCCCTGGGGGTCATATCGTACATCCTCCTGAGTGGAACTATGCCCTTTGAAGATGACAACCGGTCCAGGCTCTACCGGCAGATCCTAAAGGGGAAGTACAGTTATTCAGGGGAGGTGAGTATGGTGGCTGTGGCTTCTCCTGGCATTCATGAAGATGGGCTTTGTTCTTGTTTTCTCCTTCCAAGGAGCTCCTTGGAGAGAACATCCCCTCTCCCACATCCCTAAGCCTGTGCAGCAAGCCTTCCTTTCCATACATTTCTCTTCCCAGAACATTTGTGGCTGTTGTGGAGAGAAAGCAGACAGGCATGTTTAAGTTGTGATGTGGAATCTTTTATATTTTTTTTAAAATATTTTTAGCATTGAGAATAGAGATGGTAAGTGGGTGTACCCTGCAGGTCCTGCTTCAGGATATCAACTCTGTGGGCTTCCTTAAGAGTTTTCCCTTTGTTTCTCTCTGAGGTTGAAAGATGAACTCTCAGTCAATCAAGAAGTATTTCATTTATGGAGTACTTATTATGTATGTGTTTAGTCCAGTGGCTTGCTAGCACCATGGTGGAAACAGAAGTGCTCTTGAGACACAATTTCTATCCTTAGGGAACCCAAGTCTTATCTGAAGAGAAGATTAACGTAGCTGACATCTATATAGAGCTTTAGGTTTACAAAGTGCTGTGCAGCACATAATCTTATTGGATACCTCTATCAACCCTTTGAGGTTGAGAGGGACTGTGGGTGTTACTATCCCTGTTTTTGTTGTTGTTTTTTGTTTTAATTAAAACTTTTTTTATTAGTACTTACATTTATTTCAGGTATGCAGTTTACATGCGTATTATTGAGCAAAATTGGATTGCAAACAGATATACAGATATCATAACAAGCAGTATCAAATAATGTAACTGGCAGTAGTGTTACAGGCATATTAATGGAACTGGTAAGGAAGAATCATGGAAGAGGACTATTATCCCTGTTTTACAGAGGAGGAAACTGTGTCTGAAAGATTGAGAAATGACTTATTCCTCTTCCCACAGTTTGTTCCTTTCAGAATTTGAATCCTTTGGGCTACCTGATTCAAGCTCTGGTGCACTGCTTACTGTGGCATAATGTCTTCCTAGGAAACAGTACACTTAATTTATTAGTTGCTGGATTGTTTGATAATGATAATAATAACTAGCATTTCTATAGTGCTTTAAGGTTTGCAAAGCACTTTACAAATACTCATTTGATCCTCACAGTAACCTTGGAAGGTAGGTGCTATTATAAAACTATTTGACAAATGAGGAAACTGAGGCAGGCATTGATGAAGTGACTTGTCCAGGGTTACACAGCTAGTGAGTGGTTGAGGCTGGATTTGAACTCAGGTCTTTCTGCCTCCAGGTTCAGTGCTCTATCCACTGTGTTGCAAGCTATAGATAAATGCTGTATGAATTAAGGAAAGAAGGACATTCATGAGGACTGAAATAGGTGGGGAAAATTGCATGAAAGAAGTGGGACTTGAGTGGAGCTTTAAAGGATAGATAGAATTTGACCATTTCAGTGAATAGCATCATTGAGAGTGCTGTGACTTATGTCTGGTATCTCTGATGTCCTATTCATTGAGATAACAGTGTGATTCCTGCGTGTGGAATCCACTGTTATCTCTGATGCATTTGGGGCTAGAAAGACTAAAAGGGATTTTAGCTCATGTCAAATGGCCAGCGTTTTTTTTTGTTTGTTTTTGTTTTTGTTTTTCATTTTCTTAATTCAGGGTGTATAACATTGACTAGTAGGTACGTTGACCTTAGAAACTTAGCAGGTATCAGGTCATATTTTAACCCCAGAGTTAATACTTTGACTAGAGTAATCTTAGTGGATATCTGAAAAATGCTTCTTTGGATAGTATTGGCAGTGCCCTTCCTGTTGTGCTTTGTCAGCTTGCCCCCAGCTTCCCCAAGGGAGCTTGGCTGCCGGGGCAGACAGTTGTCCTGCTTCATTTTGTATCCTAAAGTCAGGATTCCAAGGAGCAAAGATAAATCAAGGCATTAAAGTTTACAGAGAGAATGTTGGGCATTGGAAGCTGTCCTGCCTTTTGGTTTGCCAATAGTAATGCATTGTCATTTGGCAGTAGCCTTTGAAAAGTTCTTAGGATAAGTGGGCAGATCTCTTTCTCATAGAATACAGGATTTTAGTCCAGGCAGTTATTTATTTCTCTTTGTCTTCTTTAAGCTGTGAATTGCTCCTTTTGACATTCGGTGCTCAGAACAGTGATTTCTGCCTGGTATCAGTGAGTTAGAGTTTTGTCTGCTTTTCCTCCATGTCTTCACTGCTCCTTAATTCTTCTTGGTGAAGAGGACAGTGAAAGAGTAGGCTGGGCTTTGTGGCCTGCTGCTGCCACTGCTGATTCCCTTGAAGAGGTCATTGTTTGGTCAGCTTAAATAGAATACTTTCTGTCCTTTTTAGTTCAAGGAGTGAGGGACAGGGCCTGGAGACTTGCCTCACACAAGGAAGTTTTAAAGACCTTCCTCCTACTTCTGCCTCAGCCAGCTGGCAAGACAGCATTTCCTTCCACAAGTGATTGAGGTTCCTCATACTTCTCAGATGACTACTTAGAGACGAAACTTACCTGACTCTCTCTCCCTTGTCGACTTCAAAGTCAGAGTTAGTTCAGATTTGCAGTCTCCCTTGATTACAAGCTAGATAATTATATTACTTAGAGGAAACCTGAATATGATATTTCCATGATAGAAATCCCAGGGTGAGATTTGTGAAACCCAGTTGGCTGAATGAAAAGAGAGAAAAAGAGAGAGAAAGTGAGTGGTGAATGTGTGTGTGTGTGTGTGTGTGTGTGTGTGTGTGTTGGGGAGGGAAGGTATCTCCCTCCCTATGTCTGTACCAGGCTGTGTGTGTATAGGTAGTGTACTTAGGAAGCATAATGATTGTTTGTTCTGCATGATGATATTAGAAATGTAGGGGAAACAGTACAGCACAACATTAACAGGTAACAAATGAAAGCAAGCTGTCAAAGTCTGTATGTAGCAATTCTGCTGCCTTCTTTTGATGTGAAATGGTAGATGAAGACCTAGAAGCTGTTGCTGATAATGTTATCTGATATATTTTCATTGCAGTGACTAAACCTTTGTAAATGTCATAGAAAGCAGATTATAGTGAAGGAGAAGTTCTGAAATGCATTGTTGGGTTGCACCCAGATTAGAATGATCAGATCTTAGATCTGGAACTGATCTTAATGATTGAGTGCTGTGTTTATTTTTAGAAATGAGGACCTTACAGTTTGGTGAAGTTTTAGTGACTTGCCTGAGATTACACAGAGTTGTGTAATGTTAAGCAATCAAATTTTGTAGTCCTTAAGCAGCTTGAGAATTTGAACCTAACTTTCTTGACTCCATTACAAAATAACAAGTAATTATGATTACTTACATTTCTGAAATGCTTCAAGGCTTTCAAAGTAAATATTATTCCTGTTTTATAGATAAGAAAACCAAAACTGAGAAATCAAGTGAAACTTTGGAAGAAGAGGCTAACCTAGTTGAAAATTTCCAGCACCCCCAGCAAACAAGTGTAAATCCAAGAGAATTTCCTAGAACTTACCTGCATCATCTTGGTTGAGATTATGTGTGCCTGACATATGAAGTGGTTATCAGTATTTCCTAGTTCATTTTGATTCAGTCGTAACATGTTAGAGATGGAAGGTACTTTAGGGACTGTCTAGTGTAGCTCCCTCATTTTTACAAATTAAAAAAAATTTTAATTTTATTGCCATCTTTTGTTTTCACATCACCTTTATTTCCAAATATATCATTTTCCTTGCCTTTACTAATCAAACCATTCCTTATAACACAATTAAAAAAAAGAGGGGGAAAAGCAGTGTAGGAAAACTAGGCAACTCATCAATCATGCCTGGCAGTCCGTGCCTTGTTCCACACCTTTAGTTCCACCTGTGCAAAGAAGGGAGAAAAATGTATTTTTTTATCTCTTCTCTGGGGCCAAACTTCATTACAAATATGCTTATTCAGTTTATGTTCTTTCTATTTATATTGTTGTAGTCATCGTGTGTTTTCCTGGTTCTTATTTCTCTCTGTCTTTCCATGCTTCTCTGAATTTTCTATGTTTAACATTTCTTACAGTGCAATAATATTCTTTCACATTCATGTACCGTTTTATTTAGCCATTCCCTCATCTAAGTCAATGCCATCTTCATTTTGTAGATCAGGAAACTGAGGCTCACAGAAGTGAGTTGTCTGTGGCTCTTAAGCTGGATACCGACAGAGTCAGGAATGAGAGAAATCAGCATTTATCGATCCTCTGCTGTATGTGATCATAGCAGTCCACTGTTGGTGCATTGCTGAGACTTCAGGCTGCTCTTCTTGGTCCTCATTCCAAGTCTGTCTGGTACCCTGAGGGCCCCAAGCATCTTCATACTTAGATGGCCCCTAGCACTGTGGGCTTAAAGAGAATTCACTCATCACTGTTCTTTTTTCCTGCATGCTGTTCCACTCTGGCCAACTTGGAACAGAAATAAGATCAGCAGTTTTTGGAACTCCTACTGTGTAAGGCATTGGGCAAGGCATGGAGGATGACAGAGTATAAGATTCTGCCTTCAGGAAGTTTTCAGTCTAGTGGAGGAGGCATAAAAGGGACAAATATGCAAACCTTCAAATGCTGAGGAAGTTCCAGATGAGAAGCTGTAGGTAGATATTACAGGAGATGAGAGAAGAAAAGGAGGAATCACTTTGCACTGTGGAGTGGAAAAAGACTAGAGGCTATTGCAGTGGTTTTTGTATGAGCCAATCAAGGGCTTGGACTCAGGCATTGATAGTGGAAAGAGAAAGGAAGAACCAATGGGATTTGGTGGCTATTTAGATATAGGATTAATGAGGAATCAAAAATGACTCTGAGGTGAGGTGTAGTGGCAACAAGCCTGTAATCCCAGCTGGAGAGGTTGAGGCTGGCGGATTTCTTGAGCTCAGGAGTTCTGAGCTATACTGACCAGATTATATTGCATTAATATGATGATTCCCCCCACTTCACTCTCCCTCCTGGAGATGAAGGAGTATTGGGTTGCCTAAAGAGCGCAAAACTGACATGGGTCAGAAATGGAATAATCAAAACTTCTGTGCTGATTAGTAGTGGGATTGGACCTGGGAGGAGTCCCCAGACTTCCAGAATGGATGAGATAGGGAAGACCCAGTCTTTAAAAAAAAAAAAAAATCTCAGGTTTTGAGACTAGAAATGCACAGAGAGTGAAGGTGGTGGCTAAGATTTTGTTTCTAGATTATCCACAAACCAGATACAGTAAGTAGATGACAAGTCACCTGTATATATAGGGTTCCTCTCTTTTATTTCCCCTGAAATGAGAGAACAGATTTGTGCATGAAAACTTCAGTGTCATACCATGGGGAAGTGTTAAGTTAAGTTGAGCCTTTGCAGGAATGGAAACTGGCACCTCAGGGAGAAACTTGTGGTAAGGCAGTAGTTTCTGGTTGCAGAGGGCTAGAAAGTTAGGGAGTTCCCAAATCTCCCTTTCCCTCACCTAGTTTCTCAGGGGATGTGGGTTTTGGGAGTGTCATGGTACCTTCTGTGCTTCACATTGAACCAGCAGAAGGAAAGGCCTGGAGGCATGAGGTAAGCTGTCAGGCTTCAGTGTGGATAGCCATAAAAAATGCATCCCACTTTAACTCATAGTCATTTAACTAATATTTGTTGGAAATTAAAATAAAAGGTACAGTTTTAAACTTTAAAATGCCCAACTTATCATGTAGTTATATGGATAACAATTCACATATTTTAAAAACACCTTAAGGTTTACAAATTACTTTACTCACAACAACTTTAAGTAACTTAAGTATTATTACCCCCATTTTGCCAATGAAGAAACTGAGGCTCTGGGGGGTCAAAACTTAGCCACTGTTAATACAGCTATTGAGTTTGTGAGTATTCTAAATTATCTTAAGTAGACTCTGAAGAGGGGCAGCTAGGTGGCGCAGTGGATAGAGCACCAGCCCTGAAGTCAGGAGGACCTTCAAATCCGGCCTCAGACCAAACACCTGACACTTAGTAGCTGTGTGACCCTGGGCAAGTCACTTAACCCCAACTGCCTTTAAAAAAAAAAAGTAGGCTCTGAAGATCACCCAGAAAGATAAAGCACCAGACATCAAGGTCCTTTCTTGAGCTGAACTGTCAAGCATTCAAACTCTACTGCAGAGAGTACAACTCTGTTGGGCTGGGGTGTTTCTCCAATGCCAAATGTACATTTGCCTAAGACTGTTTTATAGAGAACTAACACAAGGCAAACACTTGCGTGGAGGTTAGAAGAAGTGATACAAGGATATACTCAAGGTCTCTCTGAAGAACTCTGGAATTGATTGTGAGACACGGGACACACTGGTACAAGACTGCCTGACATGGCGTGCCCACATCAAAGAAGGTGCTGTGCTCTATGAGTGAAGAAGAATCACAGTAGTTCAAAATAAGCGTGAGACGTGCCAACATAGAGACATCTCCACTCCAAATGTTTATATGGACTATTTGTGCCCAACCTGTGATAGAGCCTTCCAAGATCAAATTGGTCTCATCAGTCATAGTTGAACCTGGAACCCAAAATAGTGATGTCACTTTGGTCCTCTTTGAGCACAAAGGACAACCAAACCAAGGCTACTGAGTGTGTGCAAGAACTGAAACTATGTTTTCTGATTCCAGGTCCAAGGTCCTTTACCATGCCAAACACTGTATGAATGTAAGAAAGTATTATCATTAATACTTTTAGTATTTGAGTTCAACTAATCTGTGATTATCTCATGCCCTTGTATCCTTCTGAACCATCACTGACACACAGCACAACAGTCAATACCTTGAGACACCTAATAAGTACTCTGGGTTCTGGCAGCCAGCAAAGCTCTGTAAAATACTGCAGGTAAAATATGACTATTTAAATTAATACACCATATTTGGAAGCCTGTGCCTAACAGTCTTAGGCAAATGTACATTTGGCATTGGAGAAACACCCCAGCCCAACAGAGTTGTACTCTCTGCAGTAGAGTTTGAATGCTTGACAGTTCAGCTCAAGAAAGGACCTTGGTGTCTGGTGCTTTATCTTTCTGGGTGATCTTCAGAGTCTACTTTTTTTTTTTTTAAAGGCAGTTGGGGTTAAGTGACTTGCCCAGGGTCACACAGCTACTAAGTGTCAAGTGTTTGGTCTGAGGCCGGATTTGAAGGTCCTCCTGACTTCAGGGCTGGTGCTCTATCCACTGCGCCACCTAGCTGCCCCTCTTCAGAGTCTACTTAAGATAATTTAGAATACTCACAAACTCAATAGCTGTATTAACAGTGGCTAAGTTTTGACCCCCCAGAGCCTCAGTTTCTTCATTGGCAAAATGGGGGTAATAATACTTAAGTTACTTAAAGTTGTTGTGAGTAAAGTAATTTGTAAACCTTAAGGTGTTTTTAAAATATGTGAATTGTTATCCATATAACTACATGATAAGTTGGGCATTTTAAAGTTTAAAACTGTACCTTTTATTTTAATTTCCAACAAATATATGAATAAGGCCAAAAGAAAGAAAATAAATTTTAAAAATTGATCATCAATGATTGTACATATAACTGTGTAGTTCTGTTATTTACTGATTGTCAAAAGAAATGAGATATTTTAATAGTTATAGCAAATCATCCCTTGTATGTAACATGAATTTTGTTGCTGTGGACATTTTTATTTACGTAGTTTTAGGGTATGTTTATGTACTTTAGGTTCTGCTTTCATTACTCTATCCTCATGTCTTATATTTGTGTAAATCCTTCAAATTTGTTGTTTCTTATGACTTAATAATATCTTGTATTGATATTATGTATCTTATATCTTATGTATTATATTGATATTATGTATCTTATATCTTATATTGATGTTATGAGAGGCAGTCTGTTGTGATAAAGGGGCATCCTTGGAGTCAGGGAGACCTGGGTTTAATTTATACCTTTGATATATGCTATGAGCACATATAACCTTGAGCAAATCCCTTAACTTCTTTGGTCTTCACTTTCCTTATCTCTCCAGTGAGGGAGTTAGACTACATGGCACCCAAGGTCCCTTACCAGTTTTAAATTTGTGGTGCTAAGATTCCAAGTTACAAATCAGTTGCCAATGTGTCAGTGGAGAGAGTTTCCACACATGGAATTCCTCACACTTATGAAGTCTTAGGTCCAGGAAAGATAAACAATTCAAACACTATGATTTATTCAGCTATGCCTGATTATTGGGCACAAATATTTTTGTACAAATAGCTGTTTTTCCCCACCCATAAATCCTTAGGGTATAAACCTAATAGTAAAATTGCTGGATCAAAGGGTATTATAGAACACTTTTTTTATAACTCTTATTGCATAATTCTTTATTTTTTTCTAAAAGATTCAAACAATTAATAGTTCCACTGACACTATTAGCCTTGGGTGAGAATTATTGTCCTTTTATAGATGAGGAAACAGGTTCAAAGAGAATGATTTGTCCACGATTGCATGGCTACAGTAGGAAATCCATATGCAAATCTATATGCAAAGATGCCACATTTTAAGAAAGACTACTTTCTTGGATTCTAGGTCTGCATATAACTTCCAGATTTGAGAGCTCTTGGTGCTGGTAATTTATCTGATTAAAGTTTTGCAGTCTCTAACTGGCTATTGATTTTTACGGCAGGAGAATTGTAAATGAATGCGGTTGTGTTTTACCTTTAAGTCCTCCTGTCAATGAGCAGAAATTAGCTAGGGGCATTGACTTTAGCTCTGTCTAACTGGGATTATGTCCGGTAGCCCACCTCCTCATTCACGTGTCTCTCTTTTGGTGATGAGCATGGGTGGATGTCTAATACTTCTTTAAGTGTTGAGAATTTAAACCTTGGCTTACAAATGGAAATTAACTAATCATTCCCCAGAGTTCATTATTGCTTCTCTTGAGAGAGAGCCAGTTTTACCTTGAGCTTGTGCTAACCCAGGACACAGGTTTCCTGTTCCTCTGAAAGAGACTTAGAGGGCAACTGATTCTGGGTGTTCTTCTCTTAGAGACTTTTGAGGGGGAGATATCATAGGATCTTAGATTTAGACGTTTTTAGTTCAGCTGAGTCCTAGAGAGTTTAAGCTGTTTACCCAGTCACAGAAGTGAGTGGTAGAACTGAGCTTTGAACCTAGGCTCTCTGTTTTTAGGTCATCCAATGTTCCTTGTACCATGCTGCTTTATTAGAAATCATCCTCGGTAATGGCATTCAGGCATGGAAGGAAGGGAACACGGAATCAGACCTGTTTATTTTTCTTTGCTAATTTGGTTCTATAGGCTTAACTGCCAAGAGTTTTATGCACTTTTATATTCCTTATCTTATATATTTGTTTTTGTTTATGGTTATTAAGTTTATAATTCAAAAATATATATTTTTTAAATGGAACCAGCCCTAGAAAGAGAAGCTTGGAAGATATCTGAGAATGTTCATCCAAGGTTGAGGCCTAATGATGATGATGATAACCAAGATGCTTGTTAGGAAATTAGACATAATATTCTTTCCTTACTGTTAGTAGGCACCATGAGTGATACAGAAGGATAAGACACAGCCTTTGCTTTCAGGGAGAGCATCATCATTCTAGAGAGAAGAAAAACAGATTTGTGAAACAACTGAAGGACACAGCTGCAGGTCGGTAAGGGCAAATTAACATCATACTTGTCTGTAATATCCCTGTGCTTGATAAATTTATTTAGTTATGATATGATGCTGTTAAGGTCAATTTCTACTTTTGTTTGAGTGAGTTAACCTTTCAGTTGATAGTCCTAAACTTGGCTAGTTATCTTGTAAGATTTTGTGCAGTTCCTCTTGTGAACATTCAAAGGGCATATTTGCCAACCCTGATGTTGGTGGGTCAATTTCATCACCATTATATATAAAAGATGGCATTCTAATTGGGTATTCTACATGTGCTGAACATAACTACTACATACAATGATACTAAGTATAAACATGTATGTATTAATTGAGTATTTACTTATTAAGAAGACTGGGAAGTCTCTAAGTGAATAGTCAAATGGGGTCAATTATTTAAGACTTCCTGTTAAAGATGAATTTTTATTTGGACTTTAAAGGAGGTGATTGATGTGTGAAGGAGAGACTAAGGCATTATAGTCTGTCCTCTGGAGGTAACAATATTATAACCAGGAAGTTTGTCTGCAAGTGCTTAAGTGTGGACTCAGAAACAAGCAGAGTGAGTCATTTGCTAGATTAGACTATCTAGGGGTCAGGGTCTCTGTAGGGAAATAAGAATTGAAGTTGGAGAGAAAGGGGCAGAGGATCAGCTTGGTAGAAGGCTTTGAATGCTAGGGTTGAAAAGTTTGGATTCTAACACTAGGAAGTTCGTTCTAGGTTCTTGGTCAGTGTTAGTGACATGATGAAAACAGTGTTTAAAGTAGATGGTTCTAACAGCTTGGTGAATGAATGAAGTATTAAGTGCTTATTTTGTGCAAAGCATTGTGCTACATACTGGGGATACAAAGAGAAAAATAAGACAGTCCTTGATCTCAAAGAGCTTATATTGTAATGAAGGAGACAACACACGTGGAAGCTTTCAACTGCAAATCAAGTGGAAAAGTCCCATAGTCCTTGGGGCTACAGCAGGAGAGAAGATGGTAATGCCTTTTCCTTCATGTCATTTCCAATAATAAAATTATATCCGGTTTCGATGTTAAACAATTTAACAGAGCCAGGGACTTTGGTGGAAAGAATCTTCTTTTCTATGTCTTCAGGATCTGTGGCTGCAGCCCCAGCAGAAGCAGTTGCCAGGTTGCATTTCTAGAAGTGGCTTCCCAGGATGATGGCTGAGGGTACTGGGCTGGATACTCTGCTATTCTCAAGGCTCTTATATCCAGGGTCCTAGGACGTTTACATCAGGGTGAAAGTGGTGGAGGTGGTGGTGATTAGACTTGTCCAGAGGTACTTGAATGTGCCCTGCTGCTTTAGATTACCTGCCCTCCCTGCTCTGGGTGTGGCCGCTGGTCCCTTCTCCACTGGAGTTGTAGCTTCAGGAGGATGGCTGTGAAGGCCGGTTAAAAGCGGCACCAGTGGTCTGGTGTAGACTGGAGGTTAAGAGGTGACCAGAGAAAGACTCCTGAAGTAATTTAATTTAGGTGATGGGATCCTGATTGCTAATCATAATTCTAGATAGTGTTTCTATAATGCTTTAAGGTTTGCTTTAGATAGATTACCTTTGTTGATAAGATAACATACTTCACAATGGCCCTGTGAAGTAGGTGTCATTCATTTTTTATCCCCATTTTACAATTGAAGTTGAGACTGAAACAGGATCATACAGCTAGGAAGTGCCTAGTAAGGCCATATGGGAACTCGGGTCTTCTTCACTCCAAGTCTTGTACTCTACCCACTGTACCACCTACTTTGAGCAGGTAAAGAGAGAGATTCTCTCGTGAAAATGGTGCTAGGCTAGACCTAGATGCCTGAAAAAGAAGAAAGTTTCTGAGGTCCTACACCTCAGAGTCTGAAGCTGATTTAGAGTATAGATGGGTAAGAACCACTGGGTGAGATAGCCTCTTGCTGCCACATTAAGGATTCAAGGTGAGGACCAACTATCTGTGTGCATCCTAGGCTAGTGATAACAAGCATGTTGAACAAGGCATCATTTCTGTTTTCTTCACATGGGTTAGATGTGACCCAGCCTAGTAGTGCTGCTTTTGTCAAGAGTTTGTATTTGCCATTTTAGTTATGTTCCTGTAGTGTAGGATGCTTGAAGAGGCTATTAGGCAATCAATAGTAAAGGTATCCTGTAACAGGCCTTTGAGATTCTGCCTACCTCAGCCTCTCTAATTATCACTCCCATCTGTTCTGGCAGTTTTTAATCCAGAGGGAGCTTTGCTGCAGAAGGGTCATGAAGTTGAACAAGTTCTGGAAACAAGAATTTGGTTAGAACCTAATCCTAATGATGTCCTGTCTAGGAGAGAATGAGCACACTGTGCCAGGCAGAAATGGTTTGGCCTGTCTATTAAAAATATAACTCAAACTCAGTTAACACATCAAAAAATTCTGTTGTCATAGTCAGTGTTGCCTGTCTATGATCCTTTACCTTTGTTTAAAAAAAAACAAACTGGGGTCAGGGACCTATGAGATTCGGTCTAGTTTTTACATAACTCAGGTCTAAAGAAAGGAAGTCATTTGCCCACCTTACGTAGGTAGAGATGAGATGAAAACCCAAGTCTTTGACTAAAAATCTAACATTCTTTCTCTGACATAGCAGATGGCATTTTTTTCTACTCCCTTTCCAAGTCAGATACAAAGAATTCTCCTTCATATTTTCTTTCTTTTCCCTGGTGAGGCTGTTTCAAAGTGAGTGCAGAAAGGAGAGGAATAGAGGTCCCCTTGCCCTAAACCCAATGGGGCTTATTTTTACAGTTACCTTTTCTCTAGGTCCGCCTTTCTATACCTAATGTGAGGTCTCCAAAGTCTGAGTAGGGTAGATATGGGAGGTTGAAAACATATTGTTTAGGCAGGAGAGAGTGTGATCAGGTATGTTGCAAAGAGTAGTCAAGGGAGAATGTTAGGGAATATCAAATGCATTTTTTAGATTATTTTTCAGTTCTGTGTAAAAAGAATTGTCCTTCATATAACACCATTTGGAACCAGGAGGGAAATGTTTAAACACTTTCTTCTCCTCCTGACCTTTCCCCCACATTCTCAGGCTCTTTGGACTTTGCTCAAATGCCTCTCACTGGATTACAATTCAAGAGAACTCAAGAGACTGATAACTTTGTTATGTAGCAGCTTGAGGACTTTTGTAGCTTCAGTCTGTGGTAAGATAGAGTTGATGCACCTTGATGAAGTGTCAGATACAAATATCAGCTTGCCTCAGTGATTTCCCTCCTCCCCCCTATTCAACAAGTCCACAGCCAAAGGTGATTGTTGATAACAACATCTGGTAGGGACCATGGGATTCTGAGTCAGTGGGGCTGAATTGGTTAGTATACCAGCCCCTAGCCTTCAAAGGCTACTGAGAGGGAAGTCCTGTTGTGCATATGGAGATTTTGTGGCATATAGTATATCCTGAAAATACCTTTTTGCTACAACTCAACATTTTTTGAGGTAGGAGGATGGGAGATAGGTGGAAGTGAGTGGCTCCTCTGAGGTATGGAGGTACCTAACTGGTGTGGGTGGCAGGAATTGGGTGCTGCGTCACATTCTTCGAAGGCTGAGTTTAGGAGACGGATTTCATTGGTGAGAACGTTCCTTTATAGCCTTCTTGTGGTCTGTTAACTTGAAAAGATAGAGCCTGTAATTCCTGGGAGAAGAGAGATGTGGGATTTTACCCTGTGAGGCATCTGAGTAGCTGTGTTTGGGAATCCTGTGCAGACGAGCAGTATACCAGCTGGTTGCTTTTTTGATAGGGTGGGAGGGAAGGTACCTCTCAACATAGATCAGCTTGGTCAGTTCCTTCACTTGGCTGCAGAAATGCCTTTTATAGCTGAATAGCTAGAAAATCTGGGTAGTTGTATCTCCTGAATATGGGGGTTAAGAGACAAGAAGAAAGTAGGATTTCTCTTTGCCTGCCTTAATACAGTGGAAGTTTTTGTGTGTGTGTATGTGTGTGTTTTTTAAACATTAGCTACACCTTTTTTCATTGCAGTGCCCTTGAGTCATGACCACATTTCTTTTCCCATCCCTCCTCCAGGAAACCTTCTGCTGTTTAACATATGCTGTCCTCGACTTTTCAGGGTATATGGGAAATGTCCCTGCATACCTACCCATACTTTACCTGTGCATGAAAAATCAAAATCTATCCTAGTGCTCGGGCTGAGAATTAAGGTCCTCTCTACATAACATTGCTCTGTTTATTTGGTTCTTATAGAAACACTGAGCTCTGACCTCCTTTCATTCACCTTCAGGTCAAACTGTCCTTAACAAACCCTGTTCCCCATCTCTAGTCCTCCCCCTCAGGCATTGACACGCACAATCACTAACAAAAGTGAGGCAGCATTGATTGTGTTCTAAGCCTAGTTGGTTTGGCCATCACTGGTCATCTTTTCTTTCCCGCTCTATTATTTGTCTCCCACCTAGAGGACTCTAACCTTCTCAATGTCCCTGCCGCCTCCAGATTTTTTTTTTTTTTTAGGCAATTGGGGTTAAGTGACTTGCCCAGAGGCACACAGCTAGTAAGTGTCAGGTGTTTGATCTGAGGCCAAATTTGAACTCAGATCCTCCTGACTTCAGGGCCGGTGCTCTAGCCACTACACCACCTAGCTGCCCCCCACCACCCCCCTGCCTCCAGATTTTTTAGGTATGGTTATCATTCCAAAATGTATCTATCAAAGCTATCTTTCTTTCCCACACTCTAACCTCCTTTAAATCTTCTAGTGGTTCCTCTATAAGTCACATTACTTCTAATGCCAACTTTCAGGCTGGACCATGGCCAGGCTGGGCTTGTATGCTACACTTTCCCCAGTGTCAGGACTGTCTCTCTGGGCAGTGACTCTGTCCTCTGTTCATGGGCCATAATGATAGACAGGACCCTCCAACAAGAGAATTTTCCTTAACTTTGTTTTGGGAGCTTAGGGGCCATTTGAGACCCTGTACTTTTCTGATTAGGCCAGCCAATAGCTGATCTCACGTGCATAGTAGGTGCTTTGATGTGTGTCAGTTTCTCCATCGTCTGCCTGTAGTCTTGTCCTTCAAACGCCACCACTCTAATCTAAATGCTTTATGCTTTGCTAAAGTGCCAAAATAGCTTCCTGACCAACTTTCCTGCCCCTCGTCCCTTTCTAGGACAGAATCCCAAAGATCTACGTTGTTCCTATTGCTTACTCTGTCACGTTTAGACCCCTCTGCCTGTTTTTCAAAAACCTCTAGAGTCTGGCTCCACCTTGCCTAGACAGTCTGATTTTGGAGCAGCTTCCCAAAACTTATACTTCAGTTAGGCAGATCTGTTGGCTGTCAACCCATGCTTACTCCTACCCTTGTGCCTTTGCTCATGCCCGCCTCCTTGCTTATGCTCGTGCTGATCCCCAGCCTAGAATACCCTCCCTCCTCTGCTTTTCCAAATCCTCCTCACTCTTCAAGGCCCAGCTCAAGTCCCATCTCCTCTATAAAGCTACTTTCTACTCCCTGTCTCTGAACTCTCTTGTACTGTTGCACATAGTTTAGCACTGATTGTTTCATGTAAGTTCTGTCTCCTCAGTTAGAAGTATATGCTTTTTTAGGGTAAGGGGTTATGTCCTATACTTTATTCATTCCCCTCATACTGCCTGCAGGGTTAGGAAGATGGTAGGCATTCAGGAAATTGCTATTAGTTTACTGAGTAAAGAGTTTGGGATTTTCCTCAGTATTGTGTCCAGTTTCTACCATAAATGAATCCATTTGTTTCTGCCTGAATTCACTTCAGCTCATCTACCTCTCAGTTATACCAGAGTAACCCAAATTTACTGCAGATCAGAGCAGCCAGGGCTAAACTGGCCATTTCCAATGTGGAGCCTATGCTTAGAATTGATAAAGTTATTCTTGAGTTGAGGCACCTAGGTGGCTCAGTGGATAGAGCGATGGGCTTGGAGTCAGGATGACCTGAGTTCAGATTTGACCTCAGACACTCACTAGCTATGAGACCCTGGGCGAGGCACTTAACCTCTGTTTGCTTAATCCATTGGTGAAGGAAATGGCAAACTATTATCTTTGCCAAGAAAATCCCAAATAGGGTCATGAAGAATCAGACATGACCGAATGCCTGAACAACAGCATTCTTGGGGTACGTACTTATAAGCCCACTTCAAACTTGGACAGCCTCCTGTATTACAGCCTGCTGCTGACGCTCTTTGAACCTGGCAAGGCTAGGCCTCAGATGACAGGCTTTGGGGCCTGTTCTTTCCGAAGCTTTTTCAACTTTGTAGAACCTGCCCCAGTTTGTAGTCCACTGGCATAACTTTTGAGAAACTACAGTCACATCCATACCACCTTCAGGCATTGGAGAAAAGTTTTAGTGGAGATGTGAATTTTTGAAAAGAAACATCACAGAGTACCCCAATTTGTTCACCTTGCCTTCCCTTGCTTTCTGTCTAGATAACTTCTTATCCCTATCCATTCTTGCAACCCCTTACTTGTTTCTTTAGTTGCTGTTTGCTTTTCTGGAGAAAATGTTAAAGGCCCCCATTCCCCACCTCTTCCGACGTCCTCTGCTAACTCTGTCTTCTGCTTTGCTTTGTTTTCTCTTGTTTAGTACTTGAGGTAGTTAAGATTCCCAGTGACCTCATCCTGACCAGTTTTTAAACAGATTTGGCAACAAAAGTTGGTGAAACAATGTATCGTTGCCTGGGGTTAAATTAAGTTTCCTAAAAGTTCATGTTTTGCCGCTATGTACATTGCTCTTACTCTGTTATTTTATTAAGCCATAATGCCACCTTTTTTTTTTCTTTTTTGCCTACGTCAGTGGTATAGCATTGTCATTCTCCAGCTCCCTTCCTGGGACAGTGGCTTTCAGAATGAGAAAAGCCTTTCCATGTCTTCTGAGTCAGCACCTGTTTTGTTTCCTGTGTGCCTGTCAGTCTCTTCTCTCATATGTGACATGTAGGACCTGGACCAGTGGGGGCGCAGTCTTAGTATTCATCTGAGAAGGACGCTTACTGAAAAGCAATTCTGCTAACCTTTAAGTTGTCACGTCTTTTATAATGTTATTTTTATCTCTCTTGTGCTCTTAAAAAAAATCCGACCTTTTCACCTCCCTTTCCTTGGGTTTACTACTTCCTCGTACTCCATCTCACTAGGCTTCCTTCCTCTGTCTTCTCTCCTGTCCCCACCTCTTGATTTCCCATTGTCCTTTATTTTCGGTGCTGGGGGTGAGGATTGAGGTTCAGTAGGCAGGATAGTATCAACACCTACAGGGAGGGGGCATGTGGTTGAGGAGTTAGTGCTCATACCACGGGTGTGTTATACTTTCTCTATACTTCAAAGATAATTTTCACGAGCCAAATCAATATGTGGTTTTCTTGTTTGGCATGCTAATGGTCCTTTCACCTGCAGTAAACTGCCTTGCTCTGTTTCCTAGAATTTCTTCCTCAGCCTCTGCTTCTGTTTCTCATTCATGTCCACTTACATGGAGGCAGGAGATTGAGGGTCAGAGACAAAAAAGGGATAGGAAGCAAAGTGACAGAAAGGGAGGATTGTTTAAGAGAGCCAGATCATTCCTATTATTCCCAGTGGCAATAACAGGACCGTTAGCTAGGCATTGTTGGCAGTCAAGGACCAGCTCATGCTGGTGCAGTCCAGGCTTTCTTTTCTCCTGGGGTAATCTCAGGGATGGATTTGCTTCTCCAACCAGATGGGTCCTTCTCAGGAACAACTACTAATTTTGGTTGGTGAATAGAGTTATTAAAAGCCGGATGGGGTCCCTCTTTCTAAATGAGGACTAACAAGGTAAGACCTCTCATTCTCAGCCTGGTCAGGCCCAGTATTTCACGGAAGAGAAGGGAGCTAGTATACAGGCAACTGATGCACTGCCTAAACACTGCAAGTACTGTTTTTCTCATATACAGCCAAGTGAGAAAAAGAGATGAGAATTTCTTCCTACTGCAGTTAAATTCAATGATGTCAGGAACTATGTGTTATCTAAATAAATTCTGGAAGAAGTTGAGCTCAATAAACATTTAATCCCTATTGGGTGGAGAGCTTTCCTGGATGGAGTGAGATTTGTAGTTAATATGATACATGTCCCTGCTGTCATGATAATTATAGTCTAATAAAGGAATAAGAACTATAACATACGTTTTTACAAAGGTGAGTGCATTTGAAAGTTCCTGTAAAACAAAGGGCTATAAATTGAAGCATGTAACTTTAGAGCTAGATGGGGCCTAAGACATCATCATCAGATGCTGAGGAATCAAGCCTCCTAATTTTGCAGGCTAGGAAGCTGAGGCTATGATTTGCCCAATGTCAGCAGTAGAAGTGGGCCTAAAGCCCAGGCCTCTCTGCTCCTAGCTTGCTGTCCTGTTACATGATGCTACTCTTCCTGATCCAAAAGTTTGCTTGTGGACAGCCCCAGGTTCTGAATTACTGAGCTTCCCTGACTTCAACAAGTTCCACATCAGTGAGTTCTCATTGTGCTGGCTCCTGTACTGCTCTTGGCCTTTAGCCAAGGAGTTGGAGAGCTGAACTCACTCTCCCTCTAAGCATCTGAGGAGTGATTTCTAGCTCCCTGGGTAAATAGACAAATAAATGGTTATATTATCTTCAGAGGCTTTGACTCCAGGGGTGTTCTTACTGCACACATAATAATGATACTATTAATAACAATAATAATAATACTAACATTTATATAGTGCTTTAACGTTTGTAAAGTTCCTTACCTACATTGCATCATTTAAGTCTCACAACACTGTGAAGTAGGTGGAATCAGGCTGACATTTAAAATACATTTAGGGTAGGAGGATTAATCACCGTTAAGGGGAGTGGCCTTCTATCTAAAGTGCATTTCTTCCATCTAAAGTGAAAGTTGGAGTCCCTTGACAAAGAAGTAGGTTTTTTGAGAGGCAGCATAACATAAGTTTAGAAACCCTAGGTCAGAGTCTTGGCTGCTTCATTTTCAAATTGTATGGTCTTAGGCAAATCACTTTTACTTGTTTGAACCTCAAGTGGAAACTGGAGATGCTGATAAATTTTTCACTGCCTTCTTTACAGGGTTGTTACAAAGAGCAAATAAGATAATGTATGTAAAATGACTTGTAAACAGTAATTTGTTATTATCCAGGTGATTGATCTAAAGGACGAAGACCATAGAGTTTTTCCATCTGCTAAATTGGCCCAGGTCTAAAGTTGTTGTTATTATGAGTCTAAAGCCAAATCGCCCAGCCTATATAGGCCCTGGTTTCTTTAAGGTCAATTGGAAAAGAGCTGCTGTCTGTTGAATAAAACCAAGATGTGCTGGTTATGCTCTGTTCCCCCTGTTCCCTGTCCTTCCACCCTACCTTTTTTAGGCTTCATTTAGAGAGACTTTGAGAGCCTCTGAAAGCAGTGTACAGAGTGCAGAGATCATCTATGGAAAAATACATCAGCTTTATAGATATATGCCAGGCAGGTAAGTACAGAGAATGTACACTAATTGTCACTTCAACTTCTGACTGAAGAACACGCCTGTAGACCTTGTAAAAAATCTTTGAAAAAGGAACTGGAAAGTTTTTATTTTATGTTTGAAGCTGTGAGCTTTGATTCCACAGCACTAACCCAGGCAAGTGGAGATTTAAGAATAGGCAATGTGTAAGAATTAAGTTGCTGACAAATATGTTCCTTTCTCAAATTCCTATTGAGTTCCATTGTTTGGTTTTAGTACAGCTCCTGCAGTAGCTGATGAAAGCTCCTGAGAGATGGGCTGATCGATGCTTAGAGCCAGGCTTCCACTGCCCCTTTGCCTTCAGATACCTGGTCTTCCAAATGCAAAAAGCTGCTGAAGAAGCTACTGTTTCAGATTGTTTGTTGGAAATATTTGTCACATAAACTTATGGGTTACTATTGAGACAAGATCTCTTCACAAGGTGGGGATGGGGGCAGGGCGTAGCTGGAAGTGTTCTTTATCTCAGTACTTCTTTCATCCAGTTTGATCCAACATAATTTGAATTAACTACAGGGAGGAAAAAAAAAGCCATAGTTCATCATCTTCTTGCCTCTGAATCCCATAATACTCCCTAGTCCAGGTTGTCACAGGTTGTCATCCATTAGTGATTTGGTGTCCAGGACCAGAGACTGTGAGTACAACAATTGTGCATCTTTATTTGTGAAAGGGGTAGGTTGGTCTTAAGGCTTGTGGGGATTATTTAGGAGGAATTGTATGTGGTTGGAACAGGATAGGTGTCTGGAGGATAATCCTGTTAAGTACATATATAGTATTACATTAATTTTAAAAAATTTTATTGTTTTAATCAACTAAAATCTGCCTTCTCCCCCTCACTTCTCCCCCAATTGAACACACAAGCAAAACAAAACCTATTATAAACATGTATAGTCAGTCACAACAACAACTTTCTACATTCACTTTGTCAAAAAAAATTGGTCGTCTTATGCATTCTGTATCTTTCATCTCTCTTATCAGGAGGTGGGTCACATATTTTTTCATGTTAGTTGGCTGGAATCATGGTTGGTCATTTTACTGGTAAGTGTTCAGCACCAGAGTATTCTATCCCATCTATATGCCATAACTTGTTCATCAGTTTCCCAATTTATGGGCATCCCTATAGATTCCCATTCTTTGCCACCTCAAAAAGAGCCATAAATATTTTTGTACATAGCTTTGAGCTTGTTTTGTTTAGGACTAATCCCTCCTTTAATCTACTCTCCCTCTAATTCCTCCTCCCTGCCTTTTCCTCTTTTCCTCCTTGTTGAATGAAATGTATTTCTGTACCCAACTCTGTGTGTGTGTGTGTGTGTGTGTGTGTTTTTCCCTTTTTTGACCAGTTCAGATGAGAGTGAAATTCAAGTGTCAGTCTTCTTCCTCCTCTTATGTATATAGCTGTCTATTTGCTCACTCTGATGGTTTGAGATAATTTTCCCTAACCGTTTCCCCTCTCTGCTGCAAGTTGAATCCTCTAGCCCCTCTGTCATAACAGCAATGGCAAATGACATTCTGCCTAAAAATACTCAGCATACTCACTGATTAATATCCAAGGAGCACAGCCATTCTCCAATGACCATTTTTATTTTTATTTTTTATTTTTTAAAATTTTTTCTCAATGTACTTTTTTATTAATTTATTTTAATTGATCAACAATCACTGTCATAAGATGTTGAGTTTTAAATTTTTCTCCCCCTCCCTCCCCAAGACAGTGTGCAATCTGATATAGGCTCTAATATACATTCCTATTAAACATATTTTCACATTAGTCATGTAAGGAAGAATTAGAACCAATAGGAGAAAACACAAAAAAGAGAAAACAAAACAGAAGAAAAAAAATAGCATATAGTATGCTTCCATCTGCATTCAAACTCCATAGTTCTTTCTTTCGATGTGGATAGCATTTTCCATCTTGAGGCCTTTGGAGATGCCTTAGATCCTTGCATTGCTGAGAAGAGCTCAGTCTATCAATGTTAGTCATCGCACAACGAGGCTGTTACTGTGTACAATGTTCTCCTGGTTCTGCTCGCGTCACTCAGCATCAGTCTGTACAGGTCTTTTCAGGTTTTTCTGAAGTCCTCCTGCTCATCGTTTCTTATAAAACGATAGTATTCCATTACATTCATATACCACAACTTGTTCAGGCATTCCCTCAATTTCCACTTCTTTGCCACCGCAGAAAGAGCTGCTATAAATATTTTTGTACATGTGGGTCCTTTGCCCATTTGTATGATCTCTTTGGGATACAGCCCTAGAAGTGCTATTGCTGGGTCAGAGGGTGTGCACATTTTTATAGCCCTTTGGGCATAGTTCCAGATTGCTCTCCAAAACGGTTGGATCATCCAATGACCATTTTTGAAGCTTAAATTCTGACACTGTCTTTGCAGGAGAGAAACCTCTTGTAATTCAGTGAAAATTCAGTCCATGGATCTAGCCAAAATGTGGAAGAGCCTAGAAGGTCCAGACCCAATATTCCCCAGGATTCTAAAACATCTCTCTACCAAAGGAAGCAATTTCTGGTCAGGAGTTAATGCTGCTAATGATATTAGTTCCTTAGGCTGTACTTCCAAGGTCTTTGTCAATATGACACTGCAGATCTTCACAAAGGTTAGCATCTGCTCTCTAGTGTTGCTCTCTCAGATTCTAAGGGGCTTCCTTCCACTGGCAGAGAATCAAATTCTGATGTTTCTGTCTTTATTTTGGAATTGGCAGCTGATGGAGCAGGCATCCTTTCCCTCCTCCCTCTGTGCCACCAGCTGACATTGAACTGAAGGATCTGGTCTGAAAACATAGGGTTACTGAGAGTGTTTCATTTTTTTCACACCTACTGACTTGTGTCATAGGCATTGTCAGGATCTACACAAAACTCCCAGTGTGTGCAAAGTGAAGAAATCAGCCTTCATAACTATCTAAGGGCTTCTTAAATTCCTGATAAATCTCAACTGGGGCCTCACTGCAATAAAGCAGTCTTCTCCCTAGTTAATTCTCTGTCCCACTCAACACAGGGGCAGTTTCAGACCTCATCTCTCATCGAACTTTTCACAGGAATTCTTCCTCTTATCCTTTTAACCAAAGACCTTGCTTCATACTTCACCAGAAAGATCGAGGCTGTTTATTACAAGCTCCCTTTTATTCCATTCTCATCTTATATCCTTCTGGCATCATCCCCTACTTTCTTCTCTTTCATTCCAGTTTCTTTTGAAGGCCCTTCTCCTTGCCAAAGCCGCATATACCTTTTTTTATAAATTAAAATTTAATTTTTATATTTAGTTGCACATTTTCTCCCTCCCTCTACCCCTTCCCCCACTCGTTGAGAAGGCAAGAAATATGATACCCATTATACATATACAGTCATGCAAAACATATTTCCTTATTAGCCACATTGAAAAAAAAGAGTACCAAAAAATAAAGGAAAAAGAAATATACTTCAGTCTGCCCTCTGAATCCATCAGTTTTCTAACTGGAGGTGGATAACATTTTATGTCACGAGTGCTTTGGCATTGTGGATTATTGTATTGATCAGAGTTACTAAGTTTTTCACAGTTGATTTTCCTCACAATATTGCCATTACTATGTAGGTTGTTCTCCTCACTTCACTTTGTATCACTTAACAGGTTTTTCTGAAACCATCCCTTCACGTGCATCCTTGATCTCATCCCCTCTCACCTTCTACAACAGATTGCCCTCACTATCATTCCCACTTTCCCTCTAATCTTCAATCTCTCTGTAGATACTTGTTTCTTCCCTACTGCCTTCAAATATGCCCTTTTCTTTCTCATCCTTAAAAAACTCTCCTAGCTTTGTGACCCCGGGCAAGTCACTGAACCCCATTGCCTAGTCGAAAAAACAAAACAAAACAACAACAAACCTCTCACCTAATCCTACCATCTCTCCTAGGTATCATCCTGTTTCTTTTCTTTCCTTCTCAGCTAAATTCCCTGAAAAAGCCACCTATACTTGGTATTTCTGTTTCCTCCCTTCTCACTCTCTTCTGCACTCATTATAATCTTGCTTCCAAACTCATTATTCAACTTTCTCCAAACTACTTTCTCCAAAAATTACTAGTCATCTCTGAAGTGCCAAATCTAATGGACCTTCAATCTTCGTCTTTCTTTACCTCTCTGCAACATTTGACACTGTTGATCATGTCCTCCTTAACACACTGTCTGGGTTTTAAAGATACTGCTGGGTCTTGGTTTTCCTCTACCTGTATGATCATTCCTCATTATCTTTGCTGGATCTTTATCCAAGTCACAACCATTAACCGTGGATGTCTTCTAAGGCTCTGTCCTGGTCCCACTTCTGTTGTCATTCTATACTGTCTTACGTGATTGTCCTCTATGGATTCAGTTACTATATCTATGCATATGACTCCCAGATCTATATCTGGTCCTAGTCTCTCTCTTGAGCTCCATTCCCGTAGCACCATTTTCCCATTTTGAACGGGGTATCTTCTAGGTTTCTCAGACTCAACAGGTTCAACTTTTTCTCCTAGCCTCTCCTCTTCTGAGCATCCTCATTGCTGTTGAGGACACTGCCATCCTCCCAGTCACCCATGTTTACAACTTTGGTGTCATACTTGACTTCTCACTCATTCATCCCATATATCTAATTACTCTTCACAACATCTCTAGAATATGTCCCCTTCTCTCCACTAACATACCACTACCTAGTTTGGGGTCTACATCCTTAGGGTAATTCCATAAAGCTGGATGACTCTATGAGTTTCTGATAAATAGATTCATCAGAATGTTGGGTTCATTTCCCTCCCAAAGGGATTCCAAACCACAGGGTGGTACTATGAATCTGAGGGACTAAATAGGCTCCTGGAGAGGGAAGTAGAATCATGTTATTTATGCATCTTCTGTGGCATGAAATAAAGGCTTTCTTGTAATATATGCATTGTTACCTTGAGTGATACAAGGTACAAGAGGTAGGGACCCTTTTTACACCTTTCAGCTCTCTAATGACCTAAACATAATCGCTGTTTTTAACTCCATTATGAGGGTTCTGAGAGAAATATCTTGACCTGTTGGTGAACTGGTTCAACTCTATACTGTTGTGTATGTTTGTAATCTTGCCCTGCTAGGTCCCCAACCTTGAATTACTCTCACTGTCTGCTTCCTTTGTTCCTATTCCCATGCTGATGAATGAAGCAGGAGAAAGTCAAAAAACTCTGCTGTCTGGGTCCACTACACATTTGTGTTATTTAATCTCAACTGGGCCCTCCCTGCAGCAATGCAGTCCTTTTACACCTCCCTACCCAATTCACTGGCCCCATCATCACAGCAACTTTACTTAAGTTATTAGTGATTTAGAGCATCTGTTTGGCTTTTAAAGGCTTTTACAACCTGTATCCTTCCTACCCTTTCGTTATTCTTACACCTTATTCCTCCCCACATGCTCTACATTGTAGTGACATTGGCCTCCTCAATGATCCTTGAAGAGTCCACTCCATCTCCAGACTGAACATTTTTACTAACTACCCCCCATGCCTGGAATTCTCTTCCTCTTCTTTTCTGCCTTCTGGTTTCCTTGGCTTCCTTCAAGTTATAGCTAAAATCCTATCCTCTTTGGGAAGCCTTTCCAGGTCCCCCTCAGTGGTATATTGCCTTCCCTCTGAGATTACACCTTCAATTTACTGTGTGTGTGTGTGTGTGTGTGTGTGTGTGTGTGATAAAATTGTTTGCATTTTGTCTCCCTATTAGAATATGAATTCCTTGAGAGTAGGGACTATTTTTGCTTTTCTTTGTACCACCAGCACTTAGCACAGTATCTGATACATAGTAAGTGTTTAACAAATGCTTGTCAACTGACTGAAAACTTTGGGTGGAGACGAACTGAGTTCAAAGAATTAGGATTCTTGGGTTAGCTCCCAAGATTAGAGTTGGGACTTCTAAGCATAGAACCTGGAATGATGGGCAACAGAACATGACAACACTTTCCTCATTTGGATCAATTAACTAGGATTTTTAACCTAAGGTCTATGAAGTTGTTGTTATTGTTTTTAATATTTGGATAATTATGTTTCAATGTTAACTGATTTCCTTTGTAATTCTATGTATTTTATTTTATGCATTTAAAAACATTCAGAAAAGGGATCCATAGGCTTTATTAGACTTCCAAAAGGGTCCATGACACACAAAATGGTTCAGAACCCCTGAAATAGGAGTTAATGTGGTATATTAGAAGGATCACTAGATTTGAGTCAGAAGACTTGGATTCCTATCCACAGTTCTCCATTTTCTATGTCTTTAACCTTAGGCAAATCACTTGTTTCTCTGAGCTTTAGTTTTACTCTAAAATTGGAGAGTTGACTTGATGATCTCTAGGTTCTCTTACAGTTTTTAATTCTATAATCTTAGACTAACTATTTCTACATCCAGATTCTTGTGCCTTATCAGCAAAACATACCATAAGAGAGGAAGAAGCCTACAAGAGCAGCTTCTTAGGACTGACAGAAAGTGATTGATGAATTTGGGGCTGGGTAGAGAGGTAAGTGTGATAGGCGTCTCACCAGATGGTTCCATGAGCATCCCACCTAACCCAGATTAGAAACAGTCTTTATGGGAAGACCTGAAGGGCAGATCAATTTACTGGTTTGGAAAAAACAAAACAAAATAAAAACTACTCAGCCAGAGTAGGACAGCAGGATTCATTACCTTATTCGAGAACTGTCATTTTATAGGCAGAGATGCTTAAGTATATAGGGTCAGTCTGGCATGATGATCAGCCTAGCATCAGCAGACTAGCACTGCCTAAGAACAAACTCATCTGTGGTCAGCTTTTTAAATAGGAATGAAAACACCTTTGCTTATGTGAACTGTTCCCTTCTGTTTTACGATTTTCAGCATTCAGGTGAGTTTTTGTGTTCTTAGGATTGTAGAACTTTAGAGCTGAAAGGGCCTTTGGAATCTGCTTTAGCTCCTTTATTTTATGGAAATGAAACTGAATTTCAGAAATGTCATGTAAATTACCTAAGGTCAACAGGAAAGCCAAGGATTCAAACCAAGGCCCTGGACACAAAACCCAGGGCTGCTGCCACTGGGCTATGGCTGCTTTGTGAAACAAGGATAGCACACAAGTGTTTCTATCTACTTTAAACTCAGGCCCAGGGAGCTCTTTGACACCTTGGTTAGGGTCACAGCCTTAGGCTGACAGTAGTTTCCTGATTCCCAATTAGGTGGTCCTTTTCTTCCTCCTCTAGAGAATGACTTGTGTCCCAGATCACCTGATGCCTCCACTACAGCTCCTTTTGCTTTGTCTCTAAATACCTTCCAGTAGAAACTCTAGGGTGAGTCGTAATCTAATTTTTCTGGCTTCAGCTGTCCCTGGTTTTGCTGAGTATAGAAGTGATCATGTAGCAGTGAGGCAAGAGGAGCATTGGCTGGTGAGTAGATTGGCCAGCCATAACCTTTGTTTTAAATTAGCCTTCTGAATGTTGAACATCTCCTTTACACTGATCAAATTAACTCTCAGTACCTCCACTTGACAGTTTTTTCTTTTCCTTTTCATTTTCCTGTCATCTCTAGGCTCCAGAGAAAAGCTGGAAGTTGAATTGAATTGAAGAATTGAATTGTCCAGGGCATTTAATGTAAAAGTAATTGCATAAAGTTGTTTGAATTTTGAACTATGAAAAGAAAGTTACCATACTTTAAAAGAAAGATGCCAGAGAGTTCAGAGAAGATTGAATTTTACAGTTCGAATTCAGGGGATAGTCATTCTTTTAGTTTGGTTAGAGGCCCACCATCTCAAGGCTAGTGATAGTTCCAGAGCCAGCAGCCCATAGTGACCTCAGATTGTATACTGTTGTGCTTTTTGAAGCATTGGATCAAAGAACTTTTCTCTTGTTTGCCAGCCAGGAGCAGGACGCTGGTGAGATGATTTCTTCCTTTTTTTTTTTTTTTTTTTTTTTTTTTGAGACTTTGAAAATGAATTATTGGAAAGGAAGTTTGGGAGTTTTAAAGATTTAAAGATTATATTTTTAATTTTATTTTTGTAGTGATGATTCTAGAGGAGCTGAAATTTCAGAATCTACCCAAGAGCAATCTTGATGCTCAGGAACTCTAACCCTATACTTTCATTTTGATTCTGTTTTAGCAGGTGTGTTTTAATCTACGTATGAGTAGGTACTCCTTTCAGGTTTGAAGTTTCAGAAATTTGAATCTCAGTGTGATGGGAGCCAAGCCATTTGCCAAGTTGTGCATAGTCATAAATCTAGATTGAGACAATGAGAGGTCAAAGGTTAGCATGTTCTGCTTCTGTGCAGAGGGGCTGAGAAGGACTTGAGACATCAAGCTATTGAGACCCTCTGCTAGGTTGTATCGTTTCTCAAGTTTGTGGCTCAGTATTTGGAGCACCACGTAATGTGATGATCTAATACTAAGGTAAGTACCTAAGTATAGCACCCTGAGTATGCTGACACAAAGCGAGTGTAATTGTAATCTCCAAAGGGGATTGCATTATGTGTCCTGCAGGGGAAAGAGTATGGAATCTAGCTCTGCTTTGGGAAAAGTAAAAAAGGACAGGAACCAGAGAAAAATCTAGCTATTCTCTAGTCCAGGTATTCTTGACATGGGGTACATAATGGTTTTATTGTTTTAATATTTTGATAACTGTCTTAATATGTTTCCTTTGTAATCCTATATATTTTATGTATTTAAAAACGTTCTGCCAAAGAGATCAGTGACCCTGGAAAGATTAAGAACCCTTGATCTAGGTCTTATCTTCCTTCAGTGTTAAGGAAAGGTCTTAGGGAAATGGATATGGCTCATGGCAAGGCAGTGGGGGCGATTTGGTCATCTTGCTGCTCCTCCTTCCAAATCTTGGTATAAATGAAATATACTAGTATAGATGTCATTGGAGTCCATAAAAGTGGTAGCCCAATTGGTTAGCATATGTATTTTAACTATATATAATTATATATAGTACAACTATATGGACAGCTAGGTGCCACAATGGATACAGCACTGGGCTTGGAACCACAAAGACTCATCTTTGTGAGTTCGAATCTGGATTCAGACACTTAATAGCTGTGTGATCCTGGGCAAGTCACTTAACCCTGTTTGCCTCACTTTCCTCATCTGTAAAATGAGCTGGAAAAGGAGATGGCAAACTACTCCACCATCTCTGCCAAGAAAACCCCAAATGGGCTCATGAAGAATCAGATACAACTGAAATGACTTAACAACAAAAATAATAGAACTATATATAAACTGTACATCTTTCTATTGATATATTTGCTGTCTATCTATCTATAACTGTAGTGAGCTATAGGTAAACTGAGTTCCTTGTGCTATAAGTAAATAGGGGGTTGAAGTTGCGTCCTTGACTTCTGACCCAGTCAGTATTCTCATTACCTTCACATGGTATCTTCTTATTCCTCAGCCCTTTGCAGACTGACTTTCAGCTTCATCATCAACTGATGGTGCTCCCTCCACTTACCAGTGACTTCTTAATTGCCAAATCCAGTGGTCTTTTTTGAGTCAATTCTTCTTGACCTATCTGTTGCTTTTGACCCTGCTGGCCATCCCTCTCCTCCTGGGTACACTTCTCTCTGGGTTTTCATTGCTACTCTGTCCAGGTATGTTTGCTACTTGTCTGATCCCTTATCAGTTCCTTTGCTGGTTCATTTCTCCCATCATATTCCCTAATTATAGGTGTTTTATTCTTTTTTCCTTCTACTCTCTCTCTTGGTAAGCTCATCAACTCCTATGGGTTTTAACTATGCAGTTAACTCCCAGATCTATACATCCAGCCCCAGTTCACCAGTTGCTTAAATTGAATGTCCTAGAGACGTCTTAAACTCAACATGTCTAAAACTGAGCTCATTATCTTTCCACTTAGACCCTTCCTCCTAAGGATTACACACAAGCTGTTTTTGTTGAAGGAAGCACCATCCAATTTTTCAGGTTCACAATCTCAGCATTATCCTGGATTCCTTATGCACCTTCACCCCGTATATCTCATCAGTTGCCATTTCTACCTTCCCAACATCTCACATATGACCCCTTTTCTCCACTTCACACAGTTAACTCTCTTGGTTCAGGCCCTTATCACTTTTTGCTTAGATTTTTGCAACAGCCTTCTAGTCAATCTCCACGCCTCAAGTCTCTTACCAGTCCATCCTGTACACTTCTGCTGAAATAATTTTCCTTAAATGCAGATCTAATCACGTGACTCTCCGACTTAACCAACTTCAGTGACTTCCCATTGCCTCTAGGATCAAATATAAACTCCTTTGTTTAGTCCTTAAAGCCCTATACAACCTGACCCCAACCTATCTTTCCAACTTCATTGGATATACTCTCCTTCCCACATTTGTGATCTAGCCAAATTGGCAGTCTCTCTGTTCCTCACACAAGATATGCCATCTGCTGTGTCTGTAGCTTTGCACTGGCTATCCTCCATACTTGGAATTCAAGCCTTTCTTTCCTCCACTCCAGAGTCCCTCTCCCTTTAAGATGCAGCTCAGGCAGTCTTCATTGTGAGGCTTTCCCTCATCCCTCAATGGCTAGTGTCCTCCCTTCCTCCCAAACTACCTGGTGTTTAAATACTTTGTATGTAGTTGCATTTATTAACTTTTTGCTGTACACATTGGTATTTATATGTACTTACTATCTCCCCCATTAGAATGTAAGTTCATTGCAATTAGGGATTGTCTCTTTCTTTATGTTATGTCCCCAGGGCCTAGCACAGTGCCTGACACATAGTGAACACTTAATATAAATGCTTATTGATTAATTGATTGACATCTTGGGTTAATGCTGTTTAATTTCAAATCTTTTTTCTGACTAGCCAAGGCTCTTCTATTCTGTTGTGCTTTTGACTGACCAGACTTCTGTTTTGGCTGGCTAATGGATAAAGCCCTGCTTTTTTTTTGCCTTTTTTTTTTTCTGTTGCTCTGCTCAAGTACTGATCTGAGCCACATAAATTTCTTCTATGTTTTCTGTATTTAGGTTGCTTTTCAGTTGATGCAGTATTATATTGCAGCTGGCATCTGTAATACAGAGTTGTGCAGATTTCTAGCTTAATGGTGGTTTTGCAGTTGCTTATTAAAGGGAGGCCCCCCGCCATTCCTAGTTCCTATAGTAGGCTGGCCTCCTGGGGAAGCAGACTGGAATGTGTGACTCTTAGTGGGTCATCTTCATCAGTGTGGTTCACCTCATTCTCCAGGATGTGGCAACAAGGTTATTAAGGATTTTATGGAGCTAAAAACCACAATACTGTTGTTCAGGAACTTGGAAGTCTATGAGGAGTAAGTGGTAATATTGCCTATCTCTTACTGACTGTTGGCTGCCCCTGCACTGGTCTTCCTTTCCTCCTAACTCTGAAGGTCTACGCCTTGAGGCCACATGTGGCCTTCTGGGTCCTTGGGTTTGGCCTTTGGACTGAGTCCAAGTTTTACAGAACAAATCCTTTTATTAAAGGGATTTGTGCTGTGAAGTTGGATTCAATCAGAGGGCTGAACTTGAGGACCTAGAGGGCCACATGCAACCTGGAGGCCGCAGGTTCCCCACTCCTGGAAACACTGCCCCAGGGTCTGGGAAAAGTTCCTTTCTGTAGGAGCCATTGATGTGGCCTCTTTGGCTTGTTTGGGATGTATGTAATGAAAAACCCATTATTTTGGAGTCAGGGGGAGGTTTCATAGAATTTAGAACTGGAAGGAATCTTAAAGATAATAATTGTCCAACCCCTTAATTTCATAGATCAGGGAACTGTGGCCAAAAGTTTCAGTAACTTGTCCAAGGTTTGACTGGTGGTAAGTACAAAACCAGGATTTGAACCTAGGTCCTTTTTCCACTTGAGTGTTTTATCTTCTCTATTTTAGAGGAGGAATAGGTCAATAAGAACGTAGATGATAATTAATCGTAGTTGTAGGAGCATTCAGGCTTTCTGGAACCAGCAATCTCCTCTAAAAAGTTTGTTCAGGAGGCAAATGCCAGAAAGCGAAATTCTTAATTGCTTTAATTGGCTGTGTCACCTTGGCCTTTGCTAAAAAGTGCCAGCTTTCTAGCACTTCTTTCCTGAGTCTTCTTCCCCACCCCCTTACTCTGCAAAACCATTAATTACTGTCTGATCCCTAGAAATCTATACTGAACTGGTGTTTTCATAACGGCTGGACCAGCTAACATAGCTGGGCTGCCCAGGCGTTGTTTCAGGGCAATTGGTCAGAGCCCAGGGGAAGGTGGTGGGTGTGATAAATGTGGAAGAGTCAGGGCATCTGGAGCAGCATTGGTGCCCAGGTGGCCAGTGCTGTGTCAGTGGAATCCACTTGGTAATTTTATTGGAAAAGATGGGTTGTAGCAGTTCGTAGCACCAGATGGCTGCTCCTGCTTAGAGAGCAGTGGATTATTAAAAGGCTGTTGTGGTTCTCTTTTATATCATCTCCTCAGCCTGGTTTCCCTCCTTCCCCCTCCCATATTCTGTTTTATCTAATTACCACTGAAGGCTTAGAAAATATGTGCAAGGACAAATTTAACCAAAAGTTAGGATGGCCTGTGGAAGACTTGGGTGCCCCTCTTTGCATTGGGGAATGTTTGAGAAATTCTTATTCTTAAAGGAGAAGCTTCATGGTGTGATGGACAGAACATTGGCTCAAGGGTCAAGAGACTTGTGTTTTAGTCCTTACTCTTCTTCTCATTATGTTGGTAATCTTTTACATATATATAAAATGTTTTCCTGTTTGAAAAATATCTTTAGGTCTATTGTCACATTTCAGCCTCACCAACATTATTCCCATTTTACAGATGAGGAAACAGGATTGAGAGGTCTCATGCTGTTGAGCTAGAATATAAACTTATGTCTTCTGACTGTAAATCTACTTTAAAAAATTCACTTTAGTATTTTGTCTCTCACTAATTATATGATCTTAGGAGCTCCTTCCTTTCTGTCAGTCTCACCTCTAGTTTAAAATGAGAGGAGCGAACTAGATCTTCTCTAAAGTAATTCTTCCCAGTTCTGTGAATTCCACATTCTGCAATTCTGTGGTGTTTGTGATGTTGTTACAAGAGTAAGGAGAAGCTGACATAGCACACAGGGCTCAGCAGCAAGTAGTTTTGAATCCTTAGAACCTGGGTCCTGCTTACCTAGTTAAGAGCTCTTACAGAAGATGAATTTAGTTTAGTGATTCCTGGTTTAGTGCTGAATCTGGAATAAGAACGAAAAGGAAGAGAGGAGCAGGAATGAAAGGCCTTGTCAGATTCTAGGGGAGGACTAGGATAGTGAGAAGAGATAAGGAACAAGCAGTGGTACTTTTATTTATTTTTTTATTTTAGTAGTGCTCTTTTAGAAAGGGTTTTCCTATCATGATTGAAGTAACACACTCAGGCTACCTTTTAGAATGTTTTCAGGTATGTTTAAAGATCAACAAAAGTGATTCATTCATCTCTCTTCCTATAGAACTGAAGCTACAATTGAACCCATTGGGAGACTGGTGCAAGGTAGAATGTGGCCTGTGGGCCAGGCTACTTGGTGGGCTTCTGGATCCAGAGACAGAAGACACTGGCAGGCTAGACATCAGGATTCCAAGCCAAGTATCCTGAAAAGTAAAATGTGAATCCAGATTAAAGCATTATTTGTAATATTAAGTTGAGAAGAGAATTTTTAAAAATGAGTAATCATAGAATGTTGGCTCGGGAAGGAACTTCAAATACTCAAACCCCCTCAGTAAACAGAGGCCCCAAGAGGGGAATTATTCAGTCACAGAGCTAGTGAGTGGCAGAATAAGATAGAGCAGGGGTTCTTAACCTGGGTTCTGCCAACTTGTTTTTCTAATATTTGGATAACTATTTCAATATAATTAGTTTCCTTTACAAGCTTCCATATTTTCTTTTATGCACTTAAAACATGATTCTGAAAAGGGGTCCATAGGCTTCTTTAGATTGCCAAAATGGTTCATGCCACAGAAAAGATAGAGGACCCCTGGGCTGGAGCTTAGATTTCTTTTTTTTTCCTTTTTCTTTTCTTTTCTTTTCTCTTTCTTTTTTTTTCCTTCTTTTTTTTCTTTTCTTTTTTTTTTTTGCGAGCTTAGATTTCTAACTCCTACTCAGGTGCCTCTCCTATTTTAGACTGTGTCTTCATGCTGTGGGGCAGCTAGAGCTGGTGTTATCCACAGAAAGCCCCAGCTTTTCTTTAAAGAAGTGATTGGCAGAGCTATTATAAAAGCTCACTGATAACAAGGAGCCTATCCAGCTGATCCCTTCTGGGCTTTGCCAGAGGGCAGGAAGGGGAGGCATCCTCTGGTTTGATAATTCATTGTTTCTGTTCTGTTTAGAAAGCATTGATTCCTTTCTCCCTGTTCAGGTTCTGATGGCTTACTAGGCCTGCTCCAAATTGTTGTGGGTTTTTAGTTTTTGCTGAGTGAGCATTGGGCTTTCTAAAACACTTTGGATTCTCTTTGGTCTCTCAGATTTGGTACCATGGGATGAAGAGAATGTGACAGAATTGACCTTCCTGTTTTGAAGTCTCCTGGCTGCAGATCAAACTTTGAGTGTTTGTGACTGGAGGCATATTCCCTGCTGGGATTTAACTCTTGCTAGAAGAGTAAAATGGGACGGTTCTGAGACAGAACATGTAAACTCTACCTCACTTCCCTGGTAAACAGTGGTCATTATCACCAGTGCAGATTACTGAGAGAAGGCCCTTGGGGAGAGCTGCTTTTGGGAAGACTGATGATGAGATCTCCCTCTCTTCCCCCTCTTGGTTATTTCCTGTGAGGCTGCAGGGCTTTAGTAAACTTGCTGGAAGGCTAATCACCAGTAGGGAAAACCACAAGGGCTAGAAACAAAAAGAAGCAGATTGAGTTTCCTATTTTCATGCCAAGGACTTGCTGGCCATGTTCTTTCTCCCTTTTCACTGTGGTTTTCTGCCTGCTCCACAACTTCAGGCCTAGAAAGGGCAGGGGCCAATCCATAGGAAGGGATTTCCCCATCAGTGACAGATGGCCAGCAAAGCAGGGATTAGCTGCCTTGACAAGAGAACTGGGGGGCACCTGAGAGTGCTGTGGTACCCTCTCTTCATCTCCTGGAACAAACACGCCTTTCATTTGAGAACAAGGTTCTCAAATGAAAGGCCAAGGGAGATCTTTGAAGAGGAACTGCTGTTTGTGGCCATAAGAAGCCAAAGGGCGAGGCCGGACCTAGGTCTTTTAGAGGAAAGGCTGGGCTTCGTCAGGGTTTGCCAGCTGCGCGTCTTCCATGGCATTTAAAAGGAATCCCAGTTGAAAGCAGTCAGCTTTGTACACAAGTTCTCCTTCCTGATGATGGGCAAAGACACCAGCCAGTCCCATTCATGGCCCTCTCAGTGCCCAGCACGGGGTCTTGTAGAGAGTGAGCCTGGATGAATGTTGGGTGAGTGCAATGGATGATCCTTCCTTCCCACTGCAGAGAGCTGGTGAGAAAGTTACTCCTCCAGTCGTCTCTGAGTTTCACAGGGTTGTTGTGAGGAGAAGGTACTCTGTATATTGTAAAGTACTATATAAAATGAGCTCTCTAATCACTCATGTTTAAGAAAGAAGGGCCTTGAGTTCCTGTCATGTGAGGGTCACTAAAAGAAATGGGGATGTTTACTTTATTTTTTTATTGTTATGTACACATTTATTTTTATATTTATTTTGTGCCTATATGTGTATAGGTGGTTTCCCATCAATCAAACATAAAGTAGAAATACACAGGATTTTTAATTTTCTTTTATTTTGATCCCAAGCACTTAGAACAGTGATGCACATAAAAGGGTAGTATGTGTGTATACATATATACATATACATATATATGTTTGTGTGTATATATAGACATATATATATATGTGTATATATATATATAAATAAAAAAAAAGAATAGACTAGTAGTCGGGTCTTTTCCATTGTGGAAATTCTATTATTATGTGACTTCCCAAACAGTCCCAATGATTTCTATTTGAGGTGCCAAACCCTGTTTCCAGATCACTTCTAGTATCTACTACTTTTTTTTTATTAATTTATTTTGATTTATCAACAATCATTTCCATAAGCTTTTGAGTTTTAAATTTTTCTCCCCCTCCCTCCCCAAGACAGTGTGCAATCTGATATAGGCTCTACATATACATTCCTATTAAACATATTTTCACATTAGTTATGTTGTAAGGAAGAGTTAGAACCAATAGGAGGAACCATGAGAAAGAGAAAAAAAACAAAACAGAAGGGGAAAAAAAAAAAACAGATAGTATGCTTCAATCTACATTCAGACTCCATAGCTCTTTCCCTGGAGGTGGATAGCATTTTTCATCATGAGACCTTTGGAGATGTCTTAGATCCTTGCCTTGCTGAGAAGGGTTAAGTCTGTCAGTATTAGTCATCGCACAACGTGGCTGTTACTGTGTACAACGTTCTCCTGGTTCTGCTCACTTCACTCAGCATCAGGCCATACAAGTCTTTCCAGGTTTTTCTGAAGTCTTCCTGCTCATCATTTCTTATAGCACGATAGTATTCCATTACATTCATATACTACAACTTGTTCAGCCGTTCCAGAAATGAGGATGTTTAGCTGGAAGAAGGTGGCAGGGATAGGGTAGATACGTGTTTGAAGGTCTTCCCTGTGGAGGAGGGATGAGATGTGTTCTCTCTGGCCACAGAGGCGGAACCAGGACTGATACGTGCAAGGTGCAGAGGCGGAGTCAGGCTTAGTGTTAAGGGAAACTTCCTCCCAGTTGGAGCTGTCTGAAGGTTACTCTCAGGTAATTTGCCTTCTGCCAAGTTAAACTGATGCTACCTCATAGAAGATTAGTTGAAATACATCAAACTGTTCCCCTTAGGACCAAAAATGTGATGTATCTCCCTCATTGCAGGTCCTCAGAAAGAGGCTGGAGTCCCGTTTTTCTTGTAAATTGGGTAGGGACTCCCTTCACATAGGGCTTAGACTATATGGTTGCTGAGGCTGCTTCTCATTCCAACTCTGTGATTCTGTGGGTCCCAGCTTCCTCACCATCGCGCTGAGCGAGCCTTTTCACAGCCTCCTCTCCCTGCCTTCCCCCAGTCATTCCCTGTCCTGTGGCTGCAACTTCGTTATTTTGTAGAAGGTAAGAGAAAAGGATGTGACCTGAGCAGCCCTGCAGTTTTTCTGAATGCTGAGTTTTGATGAGAATTAATTATGGCAGAGATTCCTCCTGTCTTAGTGGTTGCAGAGTGATCAGGCTTGAGTTGGCTGACAGAAGTCCTGCTTCCTGGGTTAAGAGGGGAGTTTCTTGGGGCATGGCCATAGTGGGTGTCTATAGTATGCAGGCCACAGGGGTGTTGTTTAGAGAAGTAGAGACATGGGTAAGATGGAGATAGGCATTGTGGGCTCAGTGACAGCCTTCGGATTTTAAACTGTGCTAAGAGGCTTCAGCAAATACAAGAGAAGTGGCACTCCGTGACTAGTGCTTCTCTTGTTAATTCCATACTCTTATGTTGTACAGAATTTAACGCTTTTAAAATCATTTTCACTCTCATACATTGCCTTCTTTGATCTTCATCAAAGTTCTGTGAGAGAGGCAAGGGAGAGATTATTATTTTCTTTTTTATATTTATATATACTTGAAAAATTGAGGTTCAGAAAAATTGACTTTTCCAAAGGTCATGCATCTCAGAATTAGTAGAGCCAGGACAGCAACATATCTCCTCACTACTCTGTAAGGGTTTGCTGTACCATGTTGCTGTACCTTGTTCTTCAGGGGGTCCCAGGCATCTAGCTTTTCACCATTTCCATCCAAAACTCCCAAGGGATCAGAGATCTAATTTTTTCTCCTTTGTCCTTTTTCATATTTCTACTATCGCTTCCCCTCGTGCAAGAGTGTTGGCTTTTCTTTGTTTTCCCTTATGTCCATGATTGGTGAGGGTTGAGTTCGTGCTGCCTTGCTAATAGTATTGCAGTGGACCAATTCCCTCACCTGGGAACCCTTGCCAACCTGATCCAGGAAGCTCAGTAATATCGGGAAAGACTCTATGATGTGACCACCCTGGTCAATGCCACTTGTCTCAGTCTCCACCTTTATCTGCATTTCTCTTTGGTAGTCTTTCAGGTTCTTTGCTAACTTCATCCTGAGTTTGGCAGTGTGCTTTATCTTACCCAGGGGCAGTCTGTTGACTTTAGTCTTACACCTGAGCTTTGTCCTTGTTCAGTTAAATTACACAGACATTTATTAAGTGCTTATTGTATAGAAGGCACCATTATGCAGTGGAATACATACCCACAGTGACACAGTTCCGGCTCTCAAAGAGTGTACCTTCTGTCAGTGCTGCCTTATGTGAAATTTAGCTCTGGCCCATCAGACTGTGGTGGCACCTTAGGACTAGTGGCCTTGGATATGTTGTTATTTTCCTCAGAGGAATATAATGAATTAAAATATGAGTTACACAGAGTACAGCAGGTGAGACCTCTAGTGGCATAAACAGATCAATACGTTGATTTGTGTTTGCTGACTGGAAGAGATTGCTCATTAGTGAACCTGCCAGCCTTCCCTTTGCATGAAACCAGAGTAATTGGTTGCTTAAAAAATCCAATTTGCTCATGAGTTCATTTTTTGGGTAGCTAAAGCTACATGATTGTACAGACAGATGTTATAGCTCACATTTATAAACCTCTGCCTGCACAACAACCCTGTCAAGGTAGGTTGTAAAATATCTTTGTACCCATTTTCTAGATGAGAAACTGAAGCTCAGAGTAGGAAAATGACTTACCATGGTATCAAAGTTAATGTCCACACTGAGATCTTCTGACTCCACCTCCTCTAATTTTTCCGTTATATTACACTAACTACCTTAAAAAAACAAACAAACCTCTTAAATATGTAAATCAATTTACCTGCCTATTCTCCCATATAAGGAGACCTCACCAATGGGGTGAGTGGTACAAGTGACTTAGGGCAAGACTTTCCCATTCTCTGGGACTCAGTTTCCCCACCTGTAAAATTAGGAGCTTGGATTAGATGCATTCTAAAGCCCCTTCGATCTCTAAATCTCTCACCTTTGTCTTTTAGTTTTCCTAACTTCAAGACTCAGTTCATGTCCCACCTTCTGTAGGAACTTTCCCTAGTAGTTCCCCCCCCAGCTGCTAGTGCTTTCCTTTTCGGATTCCTTTCCATCTACTTTGTTTATATCTTATATCATCTAGTTTTCCATGCATCTCCTGTCCACACCCCCCCCCCCCAGCCCCACATGAGAATGTGAGCCCCTTGGTAGGGACTGGTTTTTTTCTTTTTTGCATATATAGCATTGAGCACAGTACCTGATATATAATTAATTAGTGCTTCAAAAATGCTTATTGAATGACTGTTTGCCTAAATCTATAATTGTGTGAACCTTTCAGATTGGAACCCAGAATTCTAATCTGTGTGGGATTAGCCATGCTAGAAGATAACCCATTCTCTTGTCTGATGTCCTGTAACACTTTGTGCCTCCCTCCCTGATCACGTGTTTTTTAGTGTTTCACTAATGTTGGTATGTGTCACAGCTATTTCCTAGACTAGGGAGGCTTAGCCTTTTTTGTGTCTTTGACCCCTTCCACAGTCTGGTGAGGTTTATGGACCTCTTCTTCAAATAATGTTTTTAAATGAGTAAAATGAGCAGTTGGTCAATAAGCATTTATTTAAGCACTCACCGTGTGCCAGGCACTATGCTAAGCATTGTGTGGAATACAAATACAAGCAAAAAGAAAGATAATCCCTACCCTCAGGGAGCTTACATTGTAATGGGGAAGACAACATGTAAAAGGAAGGCAGAGACGTGATTGGCATGAGAACTTGTTTAAGTTGGGATTGCTGCCTGTTGAGAAATGAAGAGATGGCTGGCCTGGGTACCTCTTGAACAGTAGGCTTTGGAAGGAGCTGTCTAATCAGAGAGAGGGGCAGTAGGGACAGAGGGTGCTTCTGAGGGTGCATTCCAGGGATAATGGGATCTGTCAGGGTCAAGAGGTTCCTAAGTCTGAATGGAGAAGACACCAATTGTATTGAAATGTAGTTTAAGTTTGCAAACCTCAGATTAAGAAGCCCCATTGGGTGAGGGTAGGGCACATCTATCTCATCTGAGTTCTGCATCTCCCCTGGTGCCCACAGGCCCAAGGTTCTAGAGGCAGGAGGCACTTAATGAAGTTTGAATTAAACTGAATAAGAGTCTGCAGGTTGTGGAGGGACTAACAAAACGAAGAGCTTTCTTTTCATCACCAGTGAGAGTTTTTGTCATTTCAGGGCTAAGACTGTTCCTTATATTTCTGTGGCAAAAGAAAGGCAGGCTTGAAGAAACTTCCCTCCAAAGCCTGGTTGAGCTATCTCTTTGGTCTTAAGGAAAACTGGATCATGCAGTGGTCGGGAGGTCGGGCAGGCATTTTGCCAAGTAGGTCTGGAATCATTGGGACTCTGTGAGAGGCCCTGTGACTCTCAAGAAAGCCAGCATTCCTGGGGAAGTCAGTCCCCTCTACCCCCTCAGATTCAGAAGGACTGGGAGTGCTGTAAAGTCCTGGCAAATCTAGAGGTATGCTGACAACATGGGGTATAAGAGGAGGGGGCAGAACAGAAGTTCTCCAGTTTATCAGGGACTAATGGAAGCCAGGCCTTTGGATTAAAGTTGGGGAGTGGGGAAGGAAGGCACAAAACCTTAATAAGGAATGATTGGAAAGAAAGGAGAACAAGGCGGGGGGCGGGGAGCGTGATTCTCGATTCCTCAGAGACTTTTCCCCAAGAAGAAGATAATGGGAACCTTGGAATTGTCTGACCTAAAATACCAGGCCTGGCTCCCTGGATTTTAAAGGCAGCTTTGCCAGAGGCCTGGGAGCTCAGAGCGGGACAGCTGCTGTGTAACACTGTCGGGATTGCCACATTTCCTCGACCAGGACAGGCACCTAGTGTCAACCATGGAGGCCCTCAGAATTTATAGTTGGAAAGGAACTGACTCTCTTAGAAGATTTACGATAGAAAGGGACCTCAGAAGTCACAGAGTGACCCTCATTTTTTAGGTGTAGAAATTGAAACACAAATTATGATTTGTCTAAAGATCATGTAGGTAGAAAGTTGGTAGATTTGAACTCAGATCCTCTGACTCTCAAATCTAGTCATCTTTATACTCTGCCAAGATCACCAGATTTTCTTTGGCCCTAACTGGTTTCCCTCTGCTTTCCCAGCCCTGGCCCAGTGTATCAAATTTGGCGAAGGATTTCATTGACCGTCTGCTAACTGTGGATCCTGGCGCCAGGATGACAGCTCTCCAAGCCTTGAAACACCCGTGGGTGGTGAGCATGGCTGCCTCTTCGTCCATGAAGAATCTTCACCGATCAATTTCCCAGAATCTTCTCAAGAGGGCATCCTCTCGCTGCCAGAGCACCAAGTCCGCTCAGTCCACACGCTCGAGCCGCTCCACTAAGTCCAACAAGTCTCGGCGTGTGCGTGAGCGGGAACTTCGAGAGCTCAACCTGCGCTACCAGCAGCAGTATAATGGCTGAGCCGCCAGCTCTCCTTGCACACCTGAGGTCTTCTCACATACACCTTAGGGAAGTGGCAGTGGGACCCGGTGCCCAGGGAGCAGGAGCAGGCTTCTCACTTGGGGAAGGGTCTGGGGCTACACAATAGACTCCCATCCCTTTGCCAGACGTCCACTGTCTTAAGTGCCTTGTGCCACCCCCCAAGCTCGTGAGGGCCCCCAGAAGAAGAAAAGCCTGTTGGGGCTGGGGTGCCCCATATTATTTATTAATGCCAGATTCTAAGGACTGAGTTTGTCTGCCCACACCCATCCTGCATGTATAGGTGGCATGCTTGTCTGTATCAAGAGCCCCTGTCAGATGACGAAGGACAGATGGTATTTCTGTTGTGTGCCCACCTTTCCTGAGAGGTTGGAGTACTGAGTGGTTATGACTCAACTACCTAAGAGCTTCCTGCTGTGTCAGAACTGCAGAAAGCACAGGTGGGGGCAGGGGACCAAGACTAGACTAGGAGCATCTTACTGTGGTGGGGCAAGTATTGGAAGCAGAGCTTCCCGGGGCAGTTTAAAGAAAGGGAAGTCCCTTGTCCCTCCTTCCTTGACTCCAGTCCCCCTGTCCTGTCTCCTTGCTATTCCTACCTAGAGACGGTCCTTGTAGGTGTGATATTCCATGGGCCAGGCTGTTGGCTTGGGGTAAGGGGTGCGCCTCCTTGCAGGCTGCATTATTGGGTGGTAATGCCCCAAATCCTTCTCAGGAGAGGTGTTTGTTTTTTTGTTTTTTGTTTTTTTTTTTAACCAAAACCCCAGGCCTCCTTATTCTTTTCCATTCACTTGGAGCCAGATGGGGCTAGTACATGAGAGCCCCCTGGTGTCAAATAAGTTCCCTTTGGCTTTTGTGCTTCTTTGAAGGCTCAACAGGGAAACTTGCCCAGATATCTACTCTTATCCCTTTCCCTTCCTTTTCTTCTCCCTCCATTCCCTGGGAGGACCCAGCTGGCTCAGAGCATGTTTCGGTTCTGACTGTCCAGAAGTAGAGAAGGAAACACTGAAGTTAGAGCTGATATCTATAGCATGTCCTTGGCACCAGAGTACCCTTTCTGATCAGTAGTACCACCCCTGTAACCAGCAGGAAATGGAATTGTCTTTGTGGTAAGCTCCCCTGGGCTGGAGTAAGTGATCAGTAGTGACTCAGAGGGGAAGTGCCTGGGGGGAGCCAGAGAATCTGCCAGGATGTGAGTGTTCTTTCCTAAGGCAAGAATATGCTCTACTTTGGGGGCTCTAGGGTGGGAATGGCATGGAGGAGGGAAACTAAGCCTCCACTCAGGGGCCTGGGTGGGGCCTAGCTTTCTATGGGATCTTCCTTTATATAGAAGTATGTAGATGTGAAAAAAGGATTATGGAGTACATGTAGCCATCCTGATCATTCCATCCCTTAAGGCAACCTGCTTCCTTCCCCTGGGTTGTTTTGTTGTTTAGTTGTTTTTAGCCTTGTCAGACTCTTTAAGACCTCTTTTTAGGATTCTCTTGGCAAAGATACTGGAATGGTTTGCCATTTCCTCCTCCAGCTCATTTTACAGATGAGGGAACTGAGGCAGACAGGGTGAAGTGACTTGCCCAGGGGCACCCAGCTAGTAAGTGGCAGAGGTCACATTTGAACTCAGATCTTTCTGACTCCAGGTGCTCTATCCGCTGTGTCACCTAGCTGTTTGCCTTCCCTTGGGAGGGTGCTTTAACATGTATAGTGATTGTTTCAAGGCAGACCTGGTACCCAGCTGATTCCAGGAGTCCAAGTGTCTTATGATATTCCAGTGTGGTCCTGGTCCTCTTTCCTTTCGTCTGATTTCTCCCAGGGATGGTGTATAAAGGGAAACCTGAACCTAACGAGTCCTTAGCTCTGGCAGTGCGAGGGGCAGATAGCCTGACCCGTAACCAGGAAAGAAGAGGGCAGCAGCTGGTTTTCCTGCCTATTGTGGGTATTTGGCTTGAAGGGAAAAACAGCTGAAGGTGGTCTCTTCAAGGCAGACTGAGGTGAATCACCTTGGCCTCTAAACACAGCTGTGGCTACCAGTCTTTCCTTCCCCTAGAAAACTGCCAATGCACATTTCCCCATTCCTGTCTTGTCCTTGGGGGAGGAGTTGTGCCCTGCCTCCATTTTCCAGGGTTCAAGGGTTCACCCACCTCCACTTCACTCACTTCAGGGACGGCTACAAGACTGGGGGAGTGTTACCTCTTCCCCCTGCCCCCAGGTGCTGTCTCTGCTGTCACAATGTAGACCCTGTGTCCCTGCCTAGTTTCCTCTATACTCTTCAGAGCTCATCTGTCTAGCTTACTTTTTCCATTATACCCTGCAGGCAGGATGTTTCAGGGCTCTTTTGGCTTGTGTGTCAGGGTTTGCCCACTAAATGAACCAGTCTTCCATGGACAAAGTCTAACTGACACCTGGTGGCTACTTGGGATATGGATGGGCCGTGAGCCCGGGAAGCAGCCACCATGGGGCCTGACAGGAGGTTCTGGAGCTGGAATTCTGCTGCCTGAGGAATGAGGGAATTCTGAGGGAAGGGTTTAGTGATAGCTTCATTCATTCTTCCATCTCCTTCCCTTCCCCTCTGGAAGCCTGTCCTTAAGAAATTTCTTGTGGAACTTAGCAATACTGTGTGAATCTGCCCAGCCCTGCAGAAAAGGGGTCAGGGAGGTCCCAGTGCCCCGAGGTGAAACTGCAGGGCTGGGATGGAGGGGGGCTGGCTCCCCCAACATGGCCCATTTGGGACTGTATACTCTCAGTCCTGACCAGACTATATTGTCTGCTTAAACATCTCTGACTCCTCTTAAATGCACGGACTTGCAAACTTTGTCTGGCTTGCAGCTAAGATGGAACAATAGAGCCCATTTTAGGGGGTTCCTCTCAGTTTTTCTTGCCTGTTTGTAAACTGAAACTGTGCTCAGCAAATCTAAGAAGGGGCTAGGGCTTAATTTCTAGTAGAGGAGCCAAGCTGCCTTCTTAATAAGACCCCCCATGGCACTTAGGGTAGGGGCTTCTGCCAAGAAAACAAGTGTATATTCTCCTGTATCTCTGGCCCATAAAGATCTCATGGAACACTGTTCTTTATTTAAAACAAACCAACACCAAAAAGACAAAAACTATTCGTATGGACATTGTTGCCAACTCTGACCAGCAGTGCCAAGGACCAGGCCTCCTCTCCTGGTGATTCCTTGGTACCAGCAGGAAAACCAAGCCAAAGTGACTTTGTATGTTGTGTGTGCAAGTGCACATTTGTGCCAGTGAGAGAGCCATGTGTCACGGAGTGCCTTCTCCAAGACCTGGGGAACCTAGAGATTGTTCTCCTGGGCCATGTCACCTGCCATTCTGCTTTCCTCTGACAGCCCAGTGACTTTCAGGCCCAGTTTTCTGTCCCAAAGACAGATGCTCCCATAGCCAGGAGAGATCTCAGCCACTTTCCCAACTTCCTGGAGTGCTGGACAGCAGTTAGAGACCTAAGGGACTGCAAAGCAGATCCCAGATGTGGGCCGAGAGCTTCTTTGCTCCCATACCTCTTTTGCCTACTTTCTGTTCTGCCACCAGGAGCCCTTACCCTGGAAGAGTCAATGGGTCTGTTCTGGTTAGGGGAAGGGAGATGACTGGGTGAAAGCTTCCTGTACCTTTCTTCTGTCACTTAGTTCCCAGGGATCTCTTTGGGGAGCCTGTCCCTTCATCGGACTTTCTCGGTTGCCAGTCCTACTACCTACACACCACTACCCCACATCTTTGCCAATTGATCCTTCTTGGACCCAGACGCCTCCCCCTCCCATCCCCGTCCCCACCCCAACCCATGAGAGGCAGGATAACTGTATATTTGTGGGTTTGAGACATTTGTTCTTTGTCTCCTCCCCTTGACATTAAAAAAAGCCCCTCATACTGTTGTTCCCTGGGAGCTTGTGCCATTGGATTGAGAATGTATAAAGTTATTTATTTTGTGTACTCATTTTGCAAATGTATCTTGCGTATTCAATAAACCTGCAGTCTTCCCCCAGGATGACTGTTTCATCCCTGTGAGCCATGACTGTTTACTGGGTTTGGGGTAGGGGAAAGGGGCAAGAAGAGAGGGTGGGATAATAATAATAATGATAATAATAACAATGAACATTTATACAGCACTTAACTATGTGCCAGGTATTGTGCTAAGTGCTTTATAATTACTATCTCATTTGACTCTCAACAATCTTGGGAGGTAGATGCAGTTGTTTTCCCCATTTTGCAGATGAGGAAACTGAGGCTAACAGAGGTTAAGGGATTTGCCCAGTGTCACACAACTAGCCAGCATCTGAGATCGCATTTGAACTCAGGTCTTCCTGACTCAGGGCCCAGTGCTCTGTCCACTGTGGGACGTGGATACCTTGAATTGAGGAGAACCCCGATGAGGAATGGTAGGGAGTGTGAGGTGACCCTAGAGTCTTTTGGGAGAAGCCGCTCCTCTCACCCTAAGGTCTCCCTGTCCCACTTCACTTGTGCTGAAATGCATTGCTTCCTTCGCCAGTCTCAGATTTCCTTTCTGATGGTGCTAGGGCCAAGTCCTAAGCCCCATGAGGTCATCTTGGCTCAGCCCCAGATGCAGCATAATGCCTTAGCAGTGTCCCAGAGCAGGTGGAGTCGTGTGGAGTGCTAGGAACGACCTCTGGCTTCTTTCATCTCATCCTGGCCAGCCGGCTCCCACATCTGCTGGCTAGAGTAAAGGAAGAGCCTGAGGGGAAAAATAGCCCAGACTTGCGAGCAGACAGGGAATTTACTGTGCTTCTGGGCATAGGGAGGAAGGGCATTTGGATTTGTGCCCCTTCTTTAAGCTCTTTAGTTGTTTGCCACCATCCGATAGATCCAAGAACCGAATGTGCTGATGCGTGTGTACGTGGCGGGTGCTCGTCCTCCAGGAGACGCTACCGACTTGGACCCGGGGTGCTTCCTGCAGGTTGTTTAGCCGGCACACGAGGGGGCCTCCAGAATCACCCTGGAGAGAAGGGAAGAGGATGAAGGCAGGTGAGCGGGGAGCTGGGAAGGCTTGGAGGTGGCTGACGTAGAGGCCTAAAGGGTAGTGGGTGATTGGAGCTTTGAAGGAGCCTCTGGTTCATCCTGAGAACAATTTTGGCTCTTAGGAGTAAACAGTGGAGAATCCTGGGGAAAAGGAGGAGTTGAGATTCTGATCTGAGAACCCGTTTTGGGTTGATGCTTTGGGGGCCACCTCAGCCCCAGGGGCAGCACCAGGAGCCTTCAAATTACCTGGCAGGAAGAGGCGCCAGAGCTTCCTGCACAGACCGTGGCATCTGTGATGCGGCCGCCCCAATACTGCTGGCACTGATGTACTGTCACCAGGGGCAGAACCACCTGCTGGAGCCGAGCTGGGGTGATGTTGGCTGTGAGTAGAAGCAAAAGTCTTTCACTACATTCTTCTAATGAACCCCGGGGCTGAACATCCTGCCACATGGCCCCAGAGCCCTTATGCGGGTTCACACACAGCATTGTTCCTCTGGGTGCCCCAATAGAAGTCCCATTCATTCTGAAGCTTCCTCTTCACATACCTACACCACTGGTGTGGCCCCAGCCTGAAGTGACGCAGGTGATGTCCTGAGGGATGTTGATGTCTGTGGCCAGACACACGGGAGATATTCGGGAAGTGAATTGGACAGGTGAGGACGGCTTCAGCAGAGTGAGATCATTGTTCATAGTATTGGGATTCCAGCCAGGGTAGGTGATGATCTGTGGGGAACCATTATCAATGAGGTTGGATAGGGCCCTATGGACACAGGAGTCGGGGTGAAGTCTCAAGGGTCTTCCCTGGCAAGGCCTGGTGGACAGTGGTAGGATAGGGGACACTTAGATGTAGGGTGGTTGAGTGAACAAGGCTGCTTTGGGTTCAGGACTTGATCTTGTGGAGATTGAGAAGAATAACTAGAAATGAATTGGACCATAGATCTCTACAAGGTACAGGTCTGGGTGCCTAGGTCCCCTCTTTCCCTTTGACTTAGGTGGTGAGGGCTGGGCCCTGGCAATTACCTAACCTCAGTTCAGCATCTCCCCACTTCAGAAGGCCGAGACCTGTTGGGCCGGTTCATTCCAGATGCTCACCTTTGAGATAGTCCTGACCTGAACAGGTTCTGCATTAGATGACCGGTCATATTCTCCAAGGACAACCAGGTGGTGGCTTGGGCTGTGGCAAGAATGAAATGTGGGAATAGGCAGGTATAAAAGGAAATGGATCCCCTTTGGGCCTGAAGAAATGGGTCTAGGGCTGGCATAGCTGTGGAAGGGGGATGTGGGCCAGGACAGAGAGACAAAACTATTGAACTTGGGATGGTCAGCTCCTCTGCAGGGGCCTCAGTTCCTGTGACTTTGAAGGAATGTGGCTTTAGGGCCCTTACCTCACATTGCAGTGGGCAGCTGTGATGACCCAGTTTTGGGTGATGAGGGAACCTCCACAGAAGTGAAAACCATTTTGCTCCTGTAGAGAGGAGGAGAGAAGGGAACAGCCCATTAGGTTTATAGGTAAGCTCACAGGCTAAAATCACGAACGTGTATCAGTATGCAGAGGGTATGCCCCTCTTTGGGGAGGCCACGTGCTGAAGCTCCAAGAACATTGGGTATGGATGTGAACCTGCTTCTGCTACTTACTAGCTTTGTTCATTTTAGCGGTAAGAACTCTGGATTTTGAGTTTGAATCCTGGCCCAGCTGCTTACTAGCTGCATGACTTTAGACAAGTCACATAACTTTTCTGAGCCTCATCTGTAAAAGGAATCCACGAATTTAGAGTTGGAAGTGACTCCAGGAAAGTGACACTTCAAATGAAAGGAGCTCAGGCAGCCTATTGGGTTTTGGGACAGAGTCTAATTCAGGAGTGGGGAATCTACAGCCTTGAGGCCACATGTACCTTCCTTCTTTCCTTCCTTCTTTCTTTTCCTCCTTCCTTTTTCATTTCTTTCACTCTGTCCACATAAGGTATCACACATATCTTCTTGTCTCCTTCCAGGGCTCTGCCCAAAGGGAATGTAAATTTTTAATCTTTGAAACATTTTTTTCTCCTTTTTCTCTTAAAGACCAGCCTTAACCCTAAATCACTGTCTCTCACTGATTGGCCAATCATAGGTCCCAGCCCCACTTGGTCATTACTTGAGCCCTGATTGGCTCAGAATGAATGTAAATAGCATTCACATGCCCAGTTCCTTTTCTGGTCTTCACCATCTGGCCACTCTGCCCCCCAAACCCCATCTTATCAGGCTCTTTAAACTGTGCTTTCCAAAACCTAACACAATACTTTATTTAGACATGGTCTGATCAAGGCAGACTAGAGGAACGATCACTCTGTATCCATCTTAATGCAGCCCAAGATCACGCTAGCTTTTTCAGCTGTCATGTCACAGTACTGACTCATTAACCAACCCTGCCCTGCCCCTCCGCAGACTTAAGACAAATCGCGTCCAAGCCGTGTCTCCCCCATCCTGTACTTGTGAAGTTAATTTTTTGAGCCCAAGTTGAAGTCTTTACATTTATTCTTATTGAATTTCATCTTACTAGATTCGACCCAGTGCTCTAGGCTGTCAGGATCTTTCTTTGGATTCTGAGTCTGTCATCCACTGTGTCAGCCATCCCTCCCAGCACTGGAGTATCTTTGGACAAGTTACCTCCTTTCAGCCTCGGTTTCCTTATATATAAATGTATTATCTGCTTACAAGGGTTCTTGTGAGCAAAGTATTACATGAATATGAGTTATTAATAGAGGAAAAAGGTTTTGTCCAGGCAGTGGTCTCCCTGTCTTGGAATCATACCATGTCTCTGCCTCTTCCCAATACAAAGATTCTTCCCTCTTTCCCAAAACTATACTCCTGAAATGGTAGAGTGGGGGTCAAGGAACTGTCCATCTGGGCTGAGAAAAGTCCCTCTCTTCTTTTTTTGGGGGGTGTGTGTGAAGCAATTGGGGTTAAATAACTCGCCCAGAGTCACACAGCTAGTAAGTATTATGTGTCTGAAGTTAGATTTGAACTCGCTCCTGACTTCAGGGCCAGTGCTCTATCCACTGTGCCACCTACCTGCCCCAACTCCTTCCTCTTCTCACTCCCCTCCCTTTTTTCTATCTCCTCTGTTCCCTGTTCTTCCTTGCCTGAGCTAAGTCATTACCTGCAGAGACACTTGCCAGGGCCAGGATCCCGACACGGCATTTTCCCCATTGACGATCTCCTGGTTGAATCTCAGAACAGATTTGATAGCTGGGATCCCACGACCTGTAGTGGACAGATACAGAACAATCCTATGATAACTTAACCATTATAAGGGCTTACGTTTATAAAGTGAAATTTATGAAACTTTAATAACTATAAATACTATTCTTAAATATGAGGAAATAGGCTCATCAAGGCTAAGTGAATTACCCATGAACACAGGTTGGGTCAGTGCCCTAGTGAAAACAGACCATGAAAGTTTTGGGGGATAAGGAAATGGGGAAGTACCCCTTTGCTCTAAATTGCTCCCCACAAAGGCTGCCTGCCCCTCGTCTCCCAAATTCCTCCCTCCTGAGGCTTGCCAGAGTCCCTGCCACCATGGCTCTCTATCCATACAGACTGTTGGAAGGGACAACTGAAGGCTGTGAACTGATGGGCAAGGGCTTGTGGGAGTTAGGAGCTAAGGTTCAGCATGAGTCCTGCATTGGAGGACTTCAGTGAGCATTAAGCCCTGGGCATGGTTGGGCCTTGGAGAAATCACAGAATTTCAGAATCGAAAGGACTGTTAGGGAGAGGCAGAGGGTCTTAGGAGCCTGGCTCTTCAGCATGATGTGTGGAAATTTCCAAGAATTATGAAACATCATGATACAATGAACTTGGAATCAAAACACCTAGGTTCAAGTCTCTCAGCTGCCTTGAGGCGGTGGGTGGCACAGTGGATAGAGCCCCAGCTAAGAAGGGACTTGGTAATAGGAAGGAGAGGGAGCTGAGAGTGGGAGCAAGTGATCTTGTGTGGCTTACCTTAGCAAAAGCCCAGGAATCTCAGGCACAGCAGAATCCACAGCGCTGCCATCTCTGCTCATTTGTCTGGGGCAGGCTCTGGGACAGGAAGGAGCTTTATAGGGCTTGAGCTACAAAGACCTTGGGACTTACTCCAATGCCAACCCAGCTGTGACTTTACTGCCCCTTCACATACTCTGTCCTGATAGGGGGGATATGGAGAAGGTGGGGCAGGTCACCTGCATTTCAGAGATCTCCCAACCCAGAGTCCCTACCCAGATATGGCATACATAGAAGGATGGACTCCCCCAGGACTGAATTTACCAACAGGTGTAGAACTCCCACCAGTTTGATTGGGAGGCTGCCCTTCCCTCTGGAACTGTTGTTTTTCCCACAGGAGCAGGTTGGGGTTTGGGTACAGAAAAGGCCTTCCTTCAAACAGTAGTTCGTAGAGCTCCAGAACCCAGGGAAAAAGGAAAAGGTGAAAGGGAATGGATGGGGAAAAAGGAAAGTCCAGCTGGAGACCTAGGATGCTCTCTGGCTGGTTTCTTATGGGGTTCCATATAGCTACATACCCCATGCCTATCAGGACTTCTATGTTGTTAACTCTTCTTCCTCTCAAAAATAAGTAAAAATTGGGATTGACCCAAAAGATGGGGAAAGAGGTAGTGGTTTTTTTCCTGAGGGACATGGGTGGAGATCCAGTCACATTTCATGGTTTGAGTTCATTTTTCCCCAGGGATGGATAATCCTGATTGGAAGTTGAACCCTTTCATTCTTTTTTTTTTTAATTTATTTTTTAGGCAATTGGGTTTAAGTGACTTGTGCAGGGTCACACAGCTAGTAAGTGTTAAGTGTTTGGTTTGAGGCCGGATTTGAACTCAGGTCCTTCTGACTTCAGGGCCAGTGCTCTATCCACTGCGCCACCTAGCTGCCCCGAACCCTTTCATTCTTAAGTGATTGCCAGAAGTCCATGAACTAGACTAATGAGCACTTGCTAGGGTGGGTGAAGGGTGGGTGGATGCAGAACAGAAACAGTGGTCTAGTGCAAAGAATGCTGGATTTCTGGATTTGCAATCAGAAGACCTGGGTCCAAGTACCAGTTCTCCTATTTACAACATATGTGACCTTGGGTAAGTTACTCCCTGCTTAGCATCTCATCCATTTATAAATGGATTGGGTGGAACTAATTGATCTCTATGGTTCCTCCTAGCTGTGGCTCCCATGGTTCCTATGAGCATAGGGAGTGACAGGAGGGAGATCTCGGGTGGGGTGGGGGAGACAGAAAATAATGAAAGGGAACATGGGTGGGTGGGGAGGGAGAGCTTTAATGTGTCAGTCTGAGGAGGCTACTAATAAGTAGTTAATCAAATTCATAAACCTCTACTGACTCACCTTCATGCCCACTCATGTGCTAGGAGGTGCTGTGGGCAATGCAGGGGAAGGCAGTCCCTGTAGTTTGGGAGGCTCGACATGTCAGGAAATTGGAGACCTGCGCAACCCGTGATAATACTGAATGTATGATGTGGTGACACCAGGCAGAGATGAGAAGGGCAGAAGTGTGAGTGTGTGTGTGTGTGTGTGTGTGTGTGTGTGTGTGTGTGTGTGTGTG
>NW_020945064.1:15726282-15735627 GCF_900497805.2 Vombatus ursinus | reverse complement strand
GTGTGTGTGTGTGTGTGTGTGTGTGTGTGTGTGTGTGTGTGTGTGTGTGTGAGAGGGGAGATGGGGAGGGGGAAACAGTAGGAAGGCAGGGAAAAGGAAAGGTGGAAAGGTCTGGATGATGAAAGAGCTTAATTTGTATAATAGGGTTACGGTGGAATTAAAGTCTGTTAAAAGACCGGAAGAAATTGGGTTGTGGGGTGGAGTGAGAGAAGCTCCTTTTGTGGATCTAAAGATTCCGGGGTCTATGTCCTTACCAGGCTAGGGCATAAAACAGGGTGGGAGGCTCTTTCCCCTTTCTCCTGTCCACAACCCTAACCTTATCAGTATCCAGGTGTAAAGGCTCTCACCAACATAGTCCCAATTGGATCCCTCTCCCAGCCATTTCCTATTTGGGGCTCTGGTTGCCTTGTGGAAGACTGTTTGATCATCGGCCTGAGGCTGCCCTGCCACAGTTCCTCCCCTGAGGCTCTTTCCCCTTCTCCCTCTCCCCCATGTCTGTCTCCTCCCTCTCTCCACCTCTCTCTCCCCCTTTCTCTCCTCCCTTTTCTTTTTCTTTTCCCCTAGCCCAAAGGTATCTTCTTTACATTTGAAAGGAACTAAAATGGAATTTATCCAGCCAGTGTAGTCAGTTTGGGAGGGATTTGGAGGGATAGAATTTGTCTCTCCTAGAGTCAGGCTCTAACCTGAAGATGGTGTCCATCTCAGAAAATCCAATGAGACAAGGATCCCTTCTAGCTCTAAATCTTTTGTCATTTTTAAAAAAATGCAGTTTTAAAATTCTTCTTTCAGTTCTAAATTCTCTCCCTCTCCCCCACTCAATGAGAAGACAAGAAAAACAAAACTTATTGCAAATATGTATAGTCATACAAAACAAATTTCTGTGTTGGCCACCCCCCCAAAAAAAGGATAAGAAAAAGAAAGAGGAAAAAAATATGTTTTGATCTGCCCTCTGAGACGATCGGTTCTCTATCTGCAGTTGGATTGCGTGTTTCATCATGAATCCTTTGGAATTGAAGGGTTGTCATGTTGATCAGTTACTAAGTCTTTCAAAGTTGATTTATCTTTATAATATTGCTGTTACTGTGTAGGATTGTTCTGGTTCTGTCCACTTTACTTTTCATCAGTTCATACAGGATTTCCCAGGTTTTTCTGAAACCATCCCCTTTGTCATTTCTTATAGAACAATAATATTCCATCACGTTCATATACCACAATTTGTTCAGCTAGCCATTCCCCAATCAATAGGAATCCCCTCAGTTTCCAATTCTTTGCCACCACAAAAAGTCTAGCTCTAAATCTTATGACAACGTGAATAACTAACAATAATCCACTCCACCCTACCACCATCCAGCATTTAACTCTCTTCTATTCCAGAATACCTAATACACATATGCTTCACATCAGAATGCCTCCCACTAAATAAAAAAAAAAGTAGAACTAAAGAGAGCATAGCATGACCAGATCTCAATTATATTACAAAGCAGTTGTCAAAACTATTCTTTTGTTGATTAAAAATAGACAAGTAGATAATGGAATAGAGTAGATAAACAAGACTGAGAAGTAATGTAACATATTAGCCTAGTGTTCAATAAATCCAAGAAACAATAACACAAAGGGAAGGTTCCCTATGTGACCAGAAATGTTGGCAAAACTGAAAATCAGTTTGGTAGAAAATATGTTTAGACAGCAACTTGTAGGATATGCCACAGAACCTCCAAATGAATACTCAACCCAAATATAATAGGTCATATTACAGAAATAATTAGATAATAAGAGGTACTTTTCATACCTATGGCTGGGGGAGAATCATATGTGTTTGTGGGTGTATCCATATACATGCATAAAAGGTAAAGGAGAAATTTTGGGTTACATAACATTAAAAAGCTTTCACATGAACTAGAATAAGAAGAGAAAATGTCCAATGTGGGGGAGGGATCTTTACATCAAGTATTTCTGATAAATGTCTTGTTTCTAGATATATAGGAAATTTGCACAAATATATGGACAAGACTTATTTCCCAGTTGATAAATGGCCAAAAGATATGAGAGGTTTTTTTTTAATTCAATTTTATTTTCACTTCCAAATTCTCTCCATCCCCGTCTTCCTCCACCCATTGAAGAGGCAAGAAAAAAAACCCATTACAATATATAGTATAGGATAGTCATGCAAACAAATGTCCACATTACCTATGTTCCCCCTGCACTTCCCCCTCCCCAAAAAAAAGAAAGAAAGAAAGAAAAGAAAAAGAGAATAGATTTTAATCAGCACTCTGAATCCATTAGTTCTCTATCTGGAGGTAGATGGAATATTTCATCATAAATCCTTTGGAATTGTGGTTGGTCTTTGTGTTAATCAGTGTTACTGATTCTTTCAAAGTTGATTGTCTTTACAATATTGCTGTTACTGTATAAATTGTCCTCCTGGGTCTGAGTACTTCACTTAGCATCACTTCATGCAAGTCTTCCTAGGTTTTAAGATGAGAAATTTTCAAAAGAGAAAATTGCAAACTCAATATAAAAACTTTCACAAATTGCTAAAAAAAAATAAGGGAAATGCAAATTAAATTAGCTCTAAGAGTACCTCACATCTTTTAAATTAGTCAAGAAGATATAAGCGGAATTGGTCCAACCGTTCTGGAAAACTATTTGGAATTATTTGAGAAATATTACCAAACTGTTCATACCCTTTGACCTCAGTCATCCTACAATGTAGGCATATTCATATTCGTTTTACTATAGGATTAGATTTTAAAACCAGCATACAGCAAAGATCTGCATGCAATCAAAATTTCCCTTGAAAAATTAAATCTTAAAGCTTAAATCTCACATAAAGAGTATAGTATCTTTATTTTTTAATTTTAGGAGTATGATGCTTCTTTATTTTGCATATATACATAACTGTAATATATTTTCTTTGAAAACACTTTTTTGGGTTTCTTTTGTTTTAATATCACTTATATTTGCCACTGTATTCCTCCCCCTTTTTCTTACAAAAAGTCATCCCCTATAATAATGATTCTTTAAAAAAGAAAGAAAAAAAGTTCCACAAAATTAACTAACATATTGATATTAAACATAGTATTCCACACCCCTAGCTCCACCGACAATGCCCTAGTGAGATCATCTTTCCACAAGTCCCCCACATTAACTATTCCCATCTTTTATCATCCTTGCCAATTTACTGGGTTTGAGGTGAGTTATGTGCATTTCTTTTATTATTAGTGATTTGGAGTATTCTTTCATATGGCTGTGAATAGTTTGTAATTCTTTTGAGAACTATTCATATCCTTTGACTACTTCTCTATTAGAGAATAGCTTTTGATCTTATATGTTTGTCTTCATTTTTATATATCTTAGATAGCAGATCCTTATCAGAAATATTAGATGCAATGATTTTTTTTCCTCAGTCTACCCACTTTCCTTCTTCTAGTTGTATTAGTTTTGTTCATGCAAAAGCTTTTCAATTTCGTATAATAAAAAATTACTTATTGTATCCAGCACAGTATTTTTAAATCATTTAATCATTGCAAAAAGGCTAGGATCTTTTAAAACAAGCTAGTCTGTATAAGAGTAGATGGAACTGAGATAGTTGCTATGGAAACAATTGAATGTAATGTTAAGTGTGTATTGTCCATATAAAATGTCTATGTCAACATTGTCTAAATGTGGCTCATACGGAGGTATTGGTAGCTATTTCTGGAAATCTCACCCATCCCTCTCCAAGGAAAATTTTGATTTTTTCCTGGAGGTGAGCAGGAGAAAGGCTATCCACTCTTTTCTTCAGAGAAAGAGAGGGGTACCAGATTGGATTTATGTCTATCAGTTCTACTAAATATTGCTGGGCAGGGGTCATTTTTTATATTCAAGCTACTTTCCTCAGTATCCTTTAAAGGGGAGAATTTAGAACCCAAAATTTTTTTAAAAAATTAATGTTAAAAATAAATAAATAGTCCTGTAACCAAAAGAAAAGAAAAGAAATTTCCCACAAAAAAGATATTTAAAAAATATCCTTTAAAGGGGAAAGGGTAACCCCAAACTTATATCTATGGGCTTGATTCCTTTCCTCCAAATACTAGTTAAACAAAAGATTATCACAAATAGTGAATAGAGATCCTGACAACAAATTAGAATTCTCAAATTCTATCTGAAAGACAGAATAAATGTATTCTCCATTGAGAGTGAGATAGCTCAACCAAGAAAAAGGTCCTGATCACAGAAACTCCCCAAAGTCTCTATGGAGGCAGGCTAGAAATGAGGACATATTGAGGAACCAGCTTTCCTGCCTTTTATGTATATCTCTACATATCTCTCTTTCCCCAGAGTAGATCCTAAAAAGAGTCTGGAACCAAACGTGTGAGTGTCTCTCTTTCAAAACAGGAATGAAGAAGAATACCTCTCCTCTCTGAAGCTCTTGGGTCAATTCTGCCCCTCACACAGGCACACCGTGAATAATCATTCCCTCTACCAATACAGAATCACACCTAAACAGTGGCCCTCAAAATGCCCCCATTTAAAGCCTTGTTAGCAGTATATTTTGTTTACCACTACATCCAGCCAAACTATTGATCAGGAAGGAAGAACACTGACTTCTACTCAAGTAGGAAAAAAAAAGAACGGGTGAAGATTTAGGTGACAGGAAAATGAGGATTTAGGCATAGGTGAAAAAACATTGGATTTGGAGTTAGAATACATGGGTTCAAAGCATGGCACTTAAGATGAGAAATGAGAAGACAGCCCCATCCCACTCCTTTGAAGAGACAGGAAATCCATGGGTGTAGTGTTGCATGTTTTCAGACTCTTTTGATGTATTGGTTTTGTAAAGGTTTGGTTTTTTTTCTATTTTTCCTCTTTCTTCCTTTTTTCTTCCTTCCTTTCTTTTCTTCCTTCCTTCCTTCCTTCTTTTCTCTCTCTCTCTCTCTCTTTCTTTCTTTCTTTCTTAGAGTATTTGTTATATGAGCTAACCCTCTGGGAGGTGGAAGGGGAAACAATACCAGGAAAAATTCTGGTGATGTTAAAAACAAAAGATATCCATAAAAATTAATTCAAAAAAAGAAGACAAGATCAAAACTTTTTTCTGCCACTTTTGAGTTATGTGACCTTGACAAAATCACTTAACTTTTCTGAGGTTTAGTTTCCTCAACTATTAAATGTAGGTAATAATAATTATGCCCAGAGTTGAGGAAAAGTTCTTTATAAACCTTAAGACGTTGTAGAATCTACCTTCTTCCCCCACCCCCTACTCAGAGCTGATGCGCCAAAGATTTAGGTGACCCATTGTGCGTGGCAGAAATGGAGGGCTTTAAGCCAATCACCAAATGATGCTAGTCATCTCTATAGCCTGCTTTTATTGGAATTCAGAGGTATGTCTCCCTATGTCTCCCAAGTGTGTATCCTGGAGACACCTCAGTATTTCAAGGATCTGTGATTTCATCACCATTATAGATTGTAACTTCTCCATGACGCTAGCGATGAACCTCCTGTGGGAGAGAGATCAGGAGAAAATGATTTAGCTACAACATATTGAAGAGTGTGAGACTTGGAGGTAAAGGATCTTCCTTAACTCCTGCCCGTCTATTCAGTTGTTGTTTGTCCTTTGTACTTGAAGAGGACTGATGACATTGCAATGTGAGGGTCAAGGTACAGTGTGTTCAGTTGTGACTGATCAGTCTGATACAAGCTCAGAAGGCTTTACTATAGATTGGGCAGAAGTATTCCATTTGAACATTTGGGATGGAGATGTCTCTAGATTTGTGCATCTAGTGTTTTCTTTGTGCTACTTCACTGTACTCAGTACCTGAATTCTGTCACACACACACACACCCATCCCACATACCCACCCACCACAGTTCTGCAGGTGGGGGATGGTTGAGGATAGGGGAAATTCCCCCAGAGAGGCTCCCACCCACACTCCATTCTCACCGCTCCATGCCCGCTTACTGCAGTTCTGTGACATGGTTGGGGAAAAGGTATGGAAAGGTTTTTCAGTTGGAAGAAGAGAAGGCAGGTTTTATGTGATGGTGTAAAGATATGTTATCCTCTGGGATGGATGCCTCAGGACATATGAAGAGGGAAGAAATTGTAAGGTATTCACAAATATGATTTGGAACTGAGATAGACCTTAGATATCATAGGATCATAAGTTTAAATCTTAGAGATCATTGGGTCCAACTGCCTCATTTTATATGTAGCAAGGGGGTAATTAGACTGCACCAAGGCATCTTCCATGCTTTTGGATATATAGTCTAGCTTCCTGCTGAGGCACATGCCCCATCTTGCTGAGTTGTTATAGACTGGTCCCCTGGGCCTAGGGTCGTACCAAAAATCATTGATGACTTCAAGTACTGAGAGAAGCCAACCCCCACCCCAGTCTATAAGAACAAGGAGAAATAGTTAAGGCCTCTTTTAGGATTCTTTTCCAGTGTTTTCTCTTCTTTGGATTTCCAGAAAGGGTTTCCATTTGGCTGATTCAAAGATAGGGGTCTCTGCTTACATGAATTGGGTTCAGTCCTGAGAGGCCTGACTAGGGTCAGGTTTCTCTCTCTCTGGGTATGTCCCTTGCGAGGAGGAGTTCAGGAAAATTGCTAAAATGAAGGTTGGCTGACATGATAGGAAATGAAAATGACAAATGCTGTAGGGGATGCACTGTTGGTAGAGTAGTGAACTGGTCCAACAATTCTGGAGAACAATTTGGAACTATTGCCAAAGGAAAAAAAAAGGATCCATGTGTATAAAAATATTCATAACAGCTCTTTTTCTGGTGGCAAAGACTTAGAAATTGAGGGGATGCCCATCAATTGGGGAACGACTGAGCAAGTTGTGGTATATGATTATGATCATACTTTTGTGTTGTAAGAAATGGTAAGAAGGGTAGTCTCAGAAAAACCTGGGAAGGCTTATATGAACTGATGCAAAGTGAGATAAACAGAATCAGATCTGTGTACACAGTAACAGCAATATTAACAGTAACAGTGATCAACTGTGAAAGACTTAGCTACTGTGATCAAGACAGTTATCCAAGATAATTCCAAAGGACTCATGATGAAAAATGCTATCCACCTCCAGACAGAGAGACAGCTGATGGAGTCTGTGCAGATTGGAGCATGTTTTTCCCACTTTCTTTTTCTTTTTTTCCTTGGCAACATGACTAATATGGAAATATGTTTTGTATGACTTCACATGTATAATGGGTATGATATTGCTTGCCTTATATATAGGTGGGGAAGGGGCTGGAGGGAATGAGAGAATTTGGAACTGAAAATTTTAAAATGAATAATAAAAAAATGAAGTGTAAGTATGGCTTATGACTAGAGTCTTCCCCAATTGGTGGTAATAGTGACCCTTCTAGAAATGGCATTTGCTGTACAAAATGGAAATCAGGCTTAGGACAATTGCTTATTTTCTCTACCAAAGAAACTGTATAAGATGCAAAAGGACTGTTTGCTGATATCACAAGCCAGATCTGGGCACCGAACACAGTCTCCTTCTGAAACTCTTATCTTGGTAAACAGGGGCACACAGCAAAGTGAGAAGCAAAACAGCTCCTAAATGCTCCGTGCACCTCGCAGGAGGGATGGCCAGCCTGGTGGAGGGCAAAGGGGTATTTGACAGCCAAGCCCTACTGTAAGGTTAGGCTGAGAAGTGCTGTGGGTTTAATGCTGGCTCCCATGCCCAGGTGAACAAGGAAGACAATGACCTTGCAGAGGACAAAGTAAAGCAATGTAAGCAGGGTTAGGGAGTCAGCAACAGCCAGGTTCTGGTTGTACCAACCATTGAGTCCTTTCAGCTTTGGGTCACTACAGGAGCAGGGTGCCAGAGCTCCCCTGTGGTGGACCACAACCATTCAGGGCATGCTCCATGGGATGGCCCTTTTAGGACAATTCAGCCTGTTCCTCACTTAGATGATATTTAATTTTTTTACTAAAAAAAGAGGAAGGACCTGGGAGAAGTTGGTTTTCTCCTTTTTAGTAATTCTTTCCCCACCCTGGACACAGAGAAGTCTGAGCCCTTCCCTTTGCCTTCCCCTCTCACTGACCCAGTTCCTCAGGCCCAACATAAGTGAGTGGCAGGAATGAGTCTGTTCACATAATTCCTAAGGGGTTTGTTAATAGGCAATAATGCCTCAAAGTCTTGCCAGCCCCTTCCAGGATTGAAAAAAAGATAGATCTTAAAAGCCTTAACCAGGAGGGGCAGCTAGGTGGTGCAGTGGATAGAGCATCAGCCCTGGAGTCAGGAGGACCCGAGTTCAAATCCAACCTCAGACTCTTGACACCTACTAGCTGTGTGACCCTGGGCAAGTAACTTAACCCCCCAAAATAAAATAAAAGCCTTAACCCAGAAGAGCTGGGGTTAATAGTGGGTAATACAGGCAGGCTACAGGAAGGTGGAGGAGATCTTTAGGGGTCAGGTTGTGGGTGGGGTTAACCTCTTTCTCCCTCCAGGTCAGGACATTTACACCCAGCCTCTTAGACTTGGAGTGAAGACCAGTGCTGACCCATGGAGGGCAGTTAGCCCAGGGTCAGAGGGCCTCTGGCTGCTGTTTGTGTGTATGTACCATACCTGGGGAAGGGACAGCTACTGGAGGTTTCAAGGTGTACCTCTGCCTGCGAGGGCCTGTCAGTTTCAGAGATGGTTCTGTTCCTGAGTCTGCTGTTGGGGAGGCCTCCAAGGGCTGTCGCCTTTGGTGGGAGAAGCAGGAAAAGGATGGAGAGCCGACTCTTGGAACTGTTGAGGTTCCAAGAATGTGAGGTGGGCAGAGGGCAGGGACATGGTTTTCTTTCCGAATAAGATCAGGTGCATGACTTAAGGTGAATTCAGAAATTTGAAGAATTAACGGTTTTAGAAACAAATGAAGGACTCATCTTCCCCCCTTGTGTAAAGGAGTTTCTACTTTTTTGCCCCTGAGGATATGCAGAAATCCCTCCATCACATCTGACTGGTGCTTGGCCATTGGGTGGCTGAAGGACCAGCTGCAACCCTATGGGTCTTTGACAAGCAAACTGGCCAGCTGCTGGAGTCAGTCAAGACAAGAGGAGCACGGTTGTCCAAGGCCCTCTCTCTGGCAGTCAGGAAGAGAGCCAGCTCTGGAGGAAGGACCGAACTCTTCATCTTTTCCCTTCAGTCTTTTCTGGAGTCCGTCAGGGTGGAGTGTGTTGGGGTGGGGTAGTATTTCTCTCTTCCCCTCCCCATTCCTGCAGGGCAACCTCCCCCAGATTTCTGCTCTATACCCATCGAAGAACAGGGCCAGAGTCCAGCGGCGTGGCAAGCTCAAGGGGGATGCTGTGCCCAAGGGGAGTAGCGCCACACACACACACACACACACACACACACACACACACACACACACAC
>NW_020945064.1:15659190-15726272 GCF_900497805.2 Vombatus ursinus | reverse complement strand
CACACACACACACACACACACACACACACACACACACACACACACACCCCCAAAAGAAAAGACATCGAGGCCTGGAATATTAAATTTGCGAGTTGCCTTGGCCATGTGTGTTTGTCTACCAGTGTATTCTGTGTGTGTGCTCACCCTCTCCCACTGACACTGTGCATATTTGTGGGAGACTGCCCTCCAGGTTTATGTACCCCATGGCAGAAATGTTTTATCACAAGTATTTATGCTATTCCATTTCTGTAAATGCCATTGCTTTGTCAGTGATCTATAAGCATTGATTAAGCACCTTTTGTGTGCCAGGTATTGTGTTCAGCTCTGAGGATACAAAGAGGCAGAAGGTAGTTCTTTCCATCAAGGTGCTCAAAGTCTGATGGAGGATACAATAAGCAAAATAAATATGTACCAAAAAACCATATACAGAAAAAATAGGAAATAATTAACAGAGTCAACACACTAGAACTAAGAGGGATTATAGAAGGTGGAATTTTAGTTGGGACTTCAGGGAAGCCAGGAGGCAGAGGTTATCTTTGAATTAATTGTGTCCTCTGGTCAACTGGTGGTAAAGACATTATTGAGGGCTTGTGCAAAACCCCAAGGAACCTGAAAATTGGGGTTAGCACCCCTCAGGGGACCCCAGCCTCTGTTGGGAGTTAGGAGGTAGCTCTGGGGATAGAGGGTGAGCTACACTTGCATCACTGAAAGTAAAACAGGACTCTTTTCATGGTCAGCTGCCTCACAGTTATCCTCAGCTTGTGAATTTAGAGACAGAAGGAAGAATCACCCGGGGCAGCTAGGTGGTGCAATGGGTAGAATCTTAACTGAAGCCAGTACGACCTGAGTTCAAATCCAGTCTCAGACGCTAGCTGTGTGACCCTGGGCAAGTCACTAAACCTCTGTTTGCCTCAGTTTCCTCTCCTGTAAAATGGGAATAATAATAGCACCTCCCTCCCAGGATTATTGTGAGGATGAAATGAGATAATAATTGTAAAGTACTTAGCACAGTGTCTGGCACATAGTAAATGCTATATAAATGTTAGCTGTTATTATGATCTAATCTAATCCCCTCATTTCACAGATGGGGAGTCTGAGGCCTATTCGAAGTGACTTGCCCAGAGTCAAGCAGGATAAGTGGCAGAGGCTAGGTTCTCTGACTACAAATAGGCCGAGATTTGTTTGCAGATTCCCAGAAACCCCCCCAAAAAAGATATAAGCTCCTTTCTCTAATTCTGAAGCCCATTTGTGATAATTGCTGAAGTTTGAGCTGATAGACCTGCCTGAAGTCTGGGCCCTGAAAACACCTCCTGAGGCTGCCCTGGGGTCAGTGCTCTTGAACTGAAGCAGGAGGTGGATAGAGGAAGAGGGAGGAAGATGCCCTTCCAGCAGATTTCAGGGCCAAGTTCTGCTTCCAGAGAACAAAGCAGGAGGTGTACCAGGTAAGGCTGGTGTATGTGGGGACCTCTGTGAAGGGCATTCACTGTGAAACCTGAAAAAGTAGCCCTGATTTCATGTTTATCTATTTTTTTCCAACTTCTCTTTGAGGGGTGGAAATAGTTACACTTAATGGAATTATATCCATAAATCACATGGGGGGATGGGTGGCACAGGAAGTAACAGGAGGTACTTAAATTGGTGCATTTAGGATAAAGCTCATACTTTCTTTTTTTTTTTCTTTTTTTCTTTTTTTTTTGGTGAAGCAATTGGGGTTAAGTGACTTGCCCAGGGTCACACAGCTAGTAAGTGTCAAGTGTTTGGTCCCAGGTCAGATTCGAACTCAGGTCCTCCTGACTTCAGGGCCGGTGCTCCATCCACTGCGCCACCTAGTTGCCCCAAAGCTCATACTTTCGAAGGATTTTAAGGTTTGCCTCACTTGCCTCACCACCATTTCAAGAGTGATGTGTTGCCTCTCCTCATTTGCATCAACTCACTGGGATCCTTAAACTGTATTTTTTGGTTTGGTTTTTTTTTTTTTTTTTGGTTTTTGCTAGGCAATGGGGTTAAAGTGACTTGCCCAGGGTCACTGAGCTAGTAGGTGTTATGTGTCTGAGGTTGGATTTGAACTCAGGTCTTCCTTATTCCAAGGCCAGAGCTCTATCCACTGCACCAGCTAGCTGCCCCTCTTAAACTGTTTTTTAAAATATTTGGATAGAATTTCAATAGAATTAGTTTTCTTTGCTGATCCTATGTATTTTATTTTATGCATTTAAAAATATGATTCTGAGAAGGAATCCATAAGCATCAGCAGGCTGTCATAAGGGTTCAGAACCTAAACAAAAGGTTATCCCCAGAGTGACAAGTAGTAGGCACTTACTAATTGCTTATTGACTGACTGTACACTCAAATACTTACACACAGAGATTGCTTTCTCAGCAGGAGAAGGGTCACAGTTGGCAATGGAAAGTCCTTACTACCTCATCCATCAAGAGCTTGATACAGCCACAGGTAATCCTTCTCTCCTTGCCCCATCTTCTGTGAGTTCCTTTTAGGGTTTCCTCTGGGATGAGTTTACCTTTCTCTGGCTGTGGGTGGATGGTATCTGGATTCTATGACTGCATGTATAAAGTGTTTGTGGTATCCTCAGATTACAAAGTGGAATCCTGGAAAACTCACATCCCTGAGGGCGTCAGGACCATGTCTTGCCACCCAGAATCTGGGAAAGTAGGTAGAGTCTACAACCAGACCCAATGATCATTGAATACAGGGTGTGTCCTTCAGCTTGGTTCTGCCATTAAGCTAAGACTCAAAGCAGAATGATTGGCAGTGGGGCATAGGATGCCCCACAGGAGGCTAGATGAATCTTGAAACAGGAAAAGAAAGGCAGTCTTTGCCTTGCAGCTTGGCTAGATAGGTTATACTCAAGGGAGGGGTGGTGACCTTAGTCTGTCAGGAGCGTAGGTGTAATACTTGGTGTATATGCTGTGAGACAGTGCATTGAGATAGTGTAAGCAGCCTAAATCAGCTCATGGGCCACCTTCTTCAAGCCTACATAGGAAGGTGGTACATTACTCTGTTAATTATTCATCAAGAGAATGTGTTGTCCACCGGGTGACGCTGTAATCAAACCACGAGCCAAATGGTCTTTCCAGAATCTCTCTGGCACATGCCATTGCTCTGCATTTCACCTCTAAAGGTTGGTACTGATTAGTTTAAAATCTAAAGCTGACCACTCTCTGAATTTACCCAGAGAATGATATGAAATACTACTCAACAATATTAAAAATAATAAATGTATGGTTCTACCCTCACCCAACCTCTGGAACTTCTTTTCTCTGTTGAGTGACCCCCACATTCCTAGGACCCAGGGAGTCAACGTACTGTGGTCATGCAGTATGTTAGACAGAGCAAAAGTGATACGCTCTGCCCATGGGCAGGCAGATTCTCTTGTTGAGGCAGATGTCTCAGACTATGGCAGCATACAACCAGCACCCCCATATCCCCAGAGACAGCTGCTGTGTGTCTCACAGTGACAGCAAGCCTTATTCCAATATCACTCATCAGGAGCCACAGTTTCTCATGTGGCAAGCAGGATGTCTCTGTCAAGGGCCAAAAAAGAAGAAAGGTCCTAAGGTCCACTTCCTAGTGACTCTTAACTTTGTTTCTCTTTATATGAATGTGCAGTAGCCCCACCTTGGCCCCCTTGGCTCATGAGAGACGAAAGTCATTGCAAAAATACCTCCTAACTAGGCATTTGTATCTGGAAGAGGAATCAGAGACATCTATGGTCCCACCCTCCTCATTTGGCAGATGAGACTCAGAGACATGAGGTAACTTGTCCAGAGTCACAAAAGAAGTAAATAATAGATGGGGATGGGATCCAGAGCTGTGATTTCATTTTTCTGGGGAACTCCTGGTAAAGAAACTCTTCCAAAGCAAATTGGCACCTTCTCCGAAATGGGTAGTGTTAGAGGCTTGCTAGGATAACTGGGAGGTTAAGTGACAATTGATGTCACACAGTAGCCTCCTTTGAAGTTCATTCCTTCCAAGTTTATCACCCAATTAAGATTCTGGTAGCTGTCATCTGCAGCCACCTTGGATGTTCTTCTTCCTTCCTCACTGAGTTCAGTGCCTGGCTCACTATCTTTCTCTTCACCCCAACTCCAGGCCTCAAATTAGGGCTCTTCAATATACACATTGACATTCTTTCTAGCACCTTAACTTTTTAAATCTGTAATCTATCAGTTTCCATGATCTCCCTGAATCCGCTTCAGCTACCTACCAAGTTGTCAAACTTTTGGTCTTACCATCACCCATAGGTGTTCCCCTTCCATGTTGGTGAACTCCGGAATTCCTTTATCTAATCATACCTTTTTTTTTTCGCTCCATCTTTCCTTCTGCCTTATGATCCCTTACCCTGTTTACTGTGGCTTACTTACCAATTCCCCTGTCCCCTCAGTTCTTTCCCAGGCCATTACCCCTGTACTAACTATGCTCTTTTCCCTTTTCTATCTCAATCCCTTGGACTCTATACTGTCATCTACCCTTGAGTCCCTTGTCCCTTCATTCTACTTCTGACCATCCCTTACCAAACACAGGTCCGGTATTATTTGTATTATTCCCCCTGTCCACCGTCTTTGCTGTTATTGACATGCTGCTGAATGGAGATGAGGGAAATCATGGAAGCAAGTTGAGTGGGTTCACTACAGATGTATGTTATGTTATCTCCACCAGGCATTTTTTTTTTTTTTTGTGTCCAGGCAAAGCCTTTATCCCTCACTATTGGATTCACTTTCCCACTTACCACAACGGCTCTTCCAAACCTTTTCATCCCTGCTTAAGTCCTCCTTGGCACCACTCTCTCAGCTGAGAGTTAGGTCTCAGACCTAACTGAAAAAATGGAAACAATTAGCTGAAAGTTCCCTCTCTCTCCTGTTCCTTATCTCATATCACTTAGATGTCTCCCCTAACATTTCCTCCTTCACTGCTGTCTTGTGGGAAGAAGGGGCCCTTCTCCTTGCCAAGGCAAACCCCTTTGGCTGTGCAAGTGATCCCATTCCATCCTGTCTTCTTTGGCAGATTTCCCCCTCTATCATCCTACTCCCTTACAGGAATCTTCAATCTCTCCCTGTCTACTGGCTGCTTCCCTGCTCCCTACAAATAGAGGCTGGGTCAGTTCTGTGCTAATGACTCCCATATCTATTTATCCATTCCTAAATTTTCTTGACCTCCAGTCTCACACTTCTAACCGCCTTTTAGAGCTCAGACAGGATGTCCCAGGGACATCTCAAACTCAACATGTTCAAAACAGAGTTTATTATCTTTCTCCTTAAATCCTCCCCTCTCCCCAACTTCTCTGTTACTGCTGAGAGCGACACCATCCTCCCAGTCACCCAGGCTGGCAACCTGTGCTCCTCACCCACACCCACCCCATGTATCAAGTCTGTGGCCAAGTGTTGTTTCTACCTTCTCAGCATCTCTGATATCCATCCCCTCCTCTCCAATCACAGAGTCTCTGCCCTGCTGCAGGCCCTTGTTACTTCATGCCTGGACTATTGAAATAGCCTCGGTTGGTTCCCTGCTTCAGATCTCTCTCCATTAGAATCCATCTTCCATTCAGCTGTCAAAATGATTTTCCTGAAGCATAGTCTGACCCTGTTGCCCAGTGGGGTGTCACTAACCTCCAGTCATTTCCTGTTACCTCCAAGATCAAATATAAAGCCCTCTGTCTGGTGTTCAAAGCCCTTCACAGCCTGCCCCTTTCCTGCCTTTCTAGTCATCTTGGTCCTGCTGTTTTTTAAATATGACACTTCATCTCCCTGAGTTTGAGAACAACACCTCATCTGGGTTTTCCCCTGGCTTTTCTTTGTTTGTGGAACACTCTGTCTCCTCACCTCTGCCTTCTCACTTCCTTCAAGACCCAGCTCAAATCCTACCTTCTGCAAGACGACTGTCCTGCTAAGTCCCTGCCATCCTCTAAGATTCCCTTCCATTTACGCTGTATTTATCTTAAATTTGCCATTTTTTTGGCATGTTGGCTCTCCCATTACAGTGTAAGCTCCTTGAGGGCAGGGACCATGTTTTTGCCTTTCCGTGCATCCTCAGCACTTAGCTTAGTGCCTGGTACATAGTAAACCTCCTAATAATGCCTCTTAACTGACTGATAACCAGGATATGTCAGAGATGGGCTTTAGACTCAGGTCTTTCTTGATTCAAAGTCAACTCTCTATTCACCGCACAATATTGCCTCTCACAAAAGTAGCAAAGCTGAAATGAAACCTCGGGTCTTTGGACTCCAGATCCAGTGCTCTTTCCACCATAGGACATAGATGGCAGCAAGGCCAGGACTACATGGGGAGAAACATGAGAGGCAAAGTTAGACTTCATTTAAGCCTCTAGGTAACTGCCCAGGATTATGAGTTGGGTCAGGGGAAAAAAGTAGAATGCCTATCAGCATTAGTCATAGAAAAGAGATATGCAGGAAAAAAAGTAGAATCAACGTTAGTCATAGAAAGGCATATGCAGGGGTATGAAAGCATCTTCAGAGCGGCCTGTATTCTGGGGAGGAATCTGTGTGGTCAAACATGAAGTCATTGAATCTGAATTGGAAGGTCAGCTTAAAGGAGCTTAAAGGTCAACTAATCCCGCTGCCATCTGAGATGAATCCCAGACAGATGGAAGGAGAGAGAAAGAGATGGATGGAGGAAGAGAAAGATGGATGGATAAAAAGATAGATGATCTGTTGTTGTCGTTCAGTCCTTTTTCAGTCATGTCTGACTGAAAATGTGTCATGTCATGTCATGACCCCATTTGGGGTTTTCTTGGCAAAGATACTGGAGCGGTTTGCCATTTCCGTCTCCAGCTCATTTTACAGATGAGGAAACTGAGGCAAACAGGGTTAAGCGACTAGCCCAGGATCATACCGCTAGGAAGTGTCTGAGGCCAGATTGGAACTCAGGAAGATGAGTCTTCCTGACTCCAGGTCCTAAACTCTACTATACCACCTAGGTGCCCTAGATCAATTGTTGCTTACTTACTATGCACCAGGTACTATGCTAAGCTCTGGGAGTACAAACACAGGTAAGCCTGACAGTCCCTGCCCTCAAAAAGCTTCTGTTCTAATCGGGGGAGTTCAACATAGAAAGGGGACCTGGAAGGGAGGTTCTCTACAAGCCCAAGGCCTCCAGGCCTGGTTCTGGGCAAGACGGTGAAAGCTCACCTTTCAGAGCCCGAGGTGGTTCCAGGGGCAGAGCCCAAGATTCCTGTGGGCGGGAGGTGGAGGCGATGCTAGAATGTAGGCAGGCTGTTGCAAAGATGCTTTTATAAATAACATCCCTGTCAAGTGGCCGCACAACCCTTACTTGAGGACCTCCCCTGATGGGAACTCCGAATGACTCAGGGCAGATTATTCCATTTTGGGGCTGAGGTTTACTGGTCCAGAGAGCTCCAGGTAAGGAGAGCCCCTCTACCAATGCTATGTCAGCAGCAGGACTCGGGCCTGGGTCTTCCTGACTTTGAAATGGTTTCTGTCTCCTCTAGACCACACACTTTCATTCCACTTTTAGGCAGCTCTGATAATTGGGTTTTTTTTTTTTCTTGTTTTAAACCCAGATCTGCCATTCTAGTTTTTACCCCTTGCTTCTAGTTCTCCCTCTGGGGCCATAACAAGACCAAGCCTTCTTTCAGAGCACCTGACAGTAGCTGAAGCACCTGAGGATGGCCACCTCCAGCCCAACCCTTCTCCAGGCTAGCCGTCCCCAGTTCCTTAAGCCAACCCTCACATGGCATGTGTATTCCATCCCCTCCCCATCCTGGCTGTTGGTGAACTTCCTAAACTGTGGTACCCAGGACTTGACTCAGTAGTCCAGATTTAGAGTGACCAGGACAGGAGGGCTCCTCAGACTGCCCCCCACCCTGGGGGAGGAATAGGAGCAGGGCCAGAGGTACCCTCAGAAGGCTCTTGTGCTCCATATTCTCTTCAGCCCTACAACTTTCTGTTTGCTCTGTTTCTCAATGATTACTCAGTAAAGCATCTTCTGAAAACCCCAGCATTTATCTGAGTCGGACTAAGAAAGGAAGTCCTGGTGAGAGGGAGCAGTGGAGCTTGGAAGGCTCCTTGTGGTGCTGGCAGCCTTGGAATGCCCACCCTGGGACATAGGGTTTGTTGGAGGAAACTTGGGGAGCAGGTCCTAGGCTTTAGCTACTCCTAGGGCTATTTCCTGCCACCCTGGACACCCTGGGCAATCCATCAATCAACAATTATGTATTAAACACCCATGTGTGCCAGGTCATCTCTCTGAGGGGGTGCCGGGTCCAGAAACTCCCAGACTCAGAGCTCATTTCAAAGACTTTTATTGTCCTGGAAGTTTTCCATGCCTTGTGGGGGACCCTGTGACCACTAGGGTTCACTCACTCCACCTCCATTGTCTGCACAGTCTCCTCAATCATCTCCAGTGCCAGAGGTGTCACGGTTTCTTTCATCACTGCTGTAGTACCCTCTGGGTAACCATACTTGCCCTGCCTGAGAAGTAGGGGTTGGGGCGGTCCATTTATGGTCATGTCCTTCTTGCTCTCCCCATTATGCTTCTCCCCATCCCTCCAGCCCATCCTTAACCTCTCCTTTCCTGGTGTTGTCCCATCACCACACGCTGTTCCCCTGCCACGCTGTCCTGGCTCCTCACCTCTTAGAGACAACAGCTGGAGTGCTCACTGCCCTTTGGATCTTGACACCAGCTTGGGTGATCACACACACATCCACGTTGCTTCCTGAGCCCAGGTCATCCAGGATTCCGGCAGTCACTGCCTCCACCACCAGCTGCTGCCCTTCCTCCAGCTGAGGGACGGCGAGGGGATGGCCAGAGGTGGGAAAGGAGAATCAAGGTGAAGGAGAGTTAGCGGCTCAGTGAGTGTAGAAATAAAGGGAAACGAAGGGATTGAGGGGACATAGAAACAAGAAGGAAGAAGGTGAGTAGAGGTGATAAGGGAACAGAAGGTAGGGAAGGGTGAAGGGACAGAGATGAAGGAAGGCACTGAATGGACAGAGAGATGAGGGAGACAGAGGGGAAGATGGCAAAGGGGGATAGTGAGGGAACAGAGGGAGATGAAGGGGATGGGGGATGTGAAGAGGGTCTGAATAGAGCAGAAAAGAGTTAGGGGTGTGGCGGCCTTGCGTGGTGGCAGTGAGGGGTACAGAGAAGGAGTGAGAAAAGGGATCAGCCATTCTAGCCATCCCAGTCCCCCCCCCCCATCCACCCATCCATCCCCCCTTGCATCTCCCACTCTCCTCCTCTGGTCTTTCTCCCTAGGTCTCATTCCCATGTTCTCTTCAGGAAGTTGAGGCAGCTAGTTCTCTATCTCTCTTCCCCCCACCAAGCCTAGCCTCTTGAGGCACTGTGATCTCCCCAGCCCAGCCTACCCCAAGAGTGGACAAACTGCTTTTATTTAATGTGGCTGCCTCTCTCATAGGGTTGTTCTGAGGAAAGAACTTTGCCAATCTCAATGCACTTTTGAGATAAAACCTTTCACCAGAATTTAAAAAAAAACAAAAACCTAGAGTTCTTTCACTAGGAAATTGAGGTCTGACCAAACTAGAACAAAAAGGCCCTGAAGGAATGAGCCTGCAGGGCCCAGGAGCTGGATCCCAAGGGAGCCAACCCCAGCTTGGGAGCAGAATCTCAGAGCCCCGGTACCTGTTCTTCATTCGGCTTTGTCTGGTGTTGGGGGCTCTGTCTATCCTTGAATGAAGCTGGGTTTCTTCACCTGTTCTGAATTCTCATTGCCAGATGGCCTTAGGAGCACCCGTTGAACCTGTCTCTGCCCCTGGGACCACGCAGATCCCATGGACCCCCCCCCCCCCCAAAATCCTCATAGTTCATCTCCAGTTTGCCCACTCCCTTCCATCTAATGGGGAACACACATAAGCACCTTCAGATTTGCGAAGTATTTTAGAAGCCTTCTATCTTAGGAGCAGGCTGCCTTCTCTTCCCATTTCAGAGCCTTCTTGTGCTTTCCCACAATTCAGCCCCCTAATGCGTTCTCATTTCCTGGCCAGGGATGCGTCTACCTCTCAGCTCATTTACAGAGCCAGGGAGGTGGTGGACGGGGCCTGAGCTTAGCGCATCCCAGCTTTTTCTCACATCCCTCAGGTTCTTAGACCCAGGGACTTTTCTTTGATGGGTTTGCAATAAGAAAAACATTCTCCACCCCTAGTGCAAATAGCACAGAGCTGTTCCTCACAGTAAAGGAAGCTGATTTCAGTGCAGCTGCAGATAGAGAGGAATGAGAAGACAGGGAGAGCTGAAGAGAGGGAGGAGGACGAGGATGGTGGGCCAGGGGCAGGATGGGGGAAGGGAGCTGTCACCGTCATATTTGGTTTGAAGCGATCCTCTAGTACAGAAATGGCCGGTCCTTGTCCAGAGCCTTTTGGAAGGTGAGGGAGGATAGTAGTGATGAGTGGTGTTAGATTTTAGGCAACCTCCCTCAGCTTTCTCCCTTGAGGGGTCCTTTCCATAATCCCTCAAGACACACTTCCTGTCCTGGTCTGCTGCCACATACACATAGGACTGGGAGGGCTATTTTTGGGGGGGCGGGGTGGGGGGGTGGAGTTGCGTAAACATCCTTAGGGGCATTTCTCAGAGGTCTCTAAGAATGATAGTATTTATATAGCACTTTAAAGTTTACAAAGTACATATTATCTCACTTGGGTCCTCACATTAACCCTGTGAAATAGGGTGCTATTAATAAACCCATTTTATAGATGAGGAAACCAAGGCTGAGTAAGGCTGGGCAAGGAACTTGCCTGGGGTCACACAGCTAACAAGACAAGGATTCGAACTCAGTTCTTCCTGACTCCAAGCCAAATAATTGTCTATTCGTTGTACCACCCAGCTGCCATGGAAGTTACACTGGAGCAGATTTAGAATGAATATAAAGAAACCCTTTCTAACAATTATTAGCATCCTGTTTAAGGAAGCAAAGTGGAAAGAGTGTTAGATTTGAAGTTGGAGGCCCTGGATTTGAATCCCGACTCTTCTATTTACTTTCTATGTGACTGGGCCAATTACCCAAGCTCTCTGAACCTCAGTTTTCTCATTGTAAAATCAGGGTATGAACTAGATAGCCTGTTTTCTGAGATTCTGTGATTCTAGGAGTGTGGGGGTGGGGGGAGGTCTGTCTGATTAGGGACCAGGGACTCACCCATGGCAGTGAAAAGCAGATGGCTGTAGGAGCCGTGGGGATGCACACTGTAGAGATGGGGGCCTGTGATATCCACTCCCCCTACAATCAGGGAGGCCCCAATATGGCCCTGGTAGCTGTAGGGAGAAATCCATCATTTCTCCTCCCCACACCCAGGTTCCCCAAACCAGTTCCATTTCCCTCCAGCTCTTGTCTCCCACCCCATTTATCTTCCAGTTCTCATCCCAAAAAGTAACTCTGCCTCCTTCCCAGATCTCCCAAATCTCTTCTTAACGTTCCCCTCCCCAGCTCCCACGGCACCGGAAGAGCATTTGGCGAAGCATTCGTGAGACAGTGGCCACCCGTGGTTTCCGGCCGGTGGACAAAGCATGTAGCTCCATGTTGGACGCCATAATTTGTGTGGTCATGTCTGCATCCGCTGCCACCCCTGCCCCACAGCAGCTGAGGGGAGAGTAGGCATTAGAGAAAGGGAAAAGGGTCAAGCTTGGTCTAGGGGTGAAGCCTGGCCAGCTAATACTCATTATGGAAAGAACATTGAGTTTGGAGCTAGAAGGCTTGTTTTTTGAATCTCAGCTCTGCCAACAGCTCATTTCATCCCCTGTAGACTCAGTTTCCTCATTTGTAAGATAAGAGAGTTGGCTTAGATGACTTTTGATGGCCCCCTCCAACTCTAATTCCTATGTACTGAAGTCTGAGGATGAATAGGGGAGACGTTGGGCAGGGAGGTGAGATAGGAAAGGTGACTCACTAGATGTTGGGAGCGATGAAGTGGATTTTTTCACAGTTCTTGTCGGCCACAACTGAATCATTGGTGGAACGGGTGTCTGACCCAAGGATGACTCCGTCCTAGAAGAGAGGTCAGGGCTTAGTTCCAGCACTCAATACCCTACTAGCACCATCTCTACACTCCCCCCTCCAAAAAATGAATTCCCCTCCCCCCCCCCCCCCCAAGCTGATCTGTCCCTCTCATTCCTGTCCTGTCTCCCATTCCCTCTCACCTCAAACACAAGGCCAACGATGGTGGTACCAGTTTTTCGGGCACGGGGCACACGGAGTCCCTTTAAGGAAGACTCTAGAAATGCATTTCTGGGGTGTGAGAAAACGAAGAGAAGGCCCTCTGGAGCCATGAACCACACTAGAGGGGTCTTCCCAGTTCCTTGAACATACACCTTTCTATCCAGTTTAGGATTCTTTTTAGTTTTTCCTCCCTCCCCTTCCAGGACCTGCTATCTAAGAATGGCATCACCCCCTCAAGAATTCCCCCATCCCTTCCCCCACCTAGCCAGTTTCACTTTTCTTTTCCATTCCCAGAAATTCAAAGCAACGTACCCAAAATCTTCAGAGAGGGGTATCAGGGACAAGACGATTCCCTCCCTCCCTGGTCCTGGACCAGGCCCCCAGTCTCAGCCTGGCGTCCTCTTACCTCTGGCAGTTTTCGAAGGAGAAGCCCCCCCTGGGGATCCCGGGCTGAGTGCAGCATGGTTTGAGCTGGGTGGAGGTGAGGCTGCTCCAGGCTCGGCAGGGGTGACCAAGAGGAGGCTGGAAAGGTTGGGGAGGTCAGGAAGGGGCAAGAAGGAGGTGCTGGGGTCGAAGCTCCTGCAGCACAGTGAGGGGACTGTGCACAACTAATTTGGACACTTCCTTTTCTTGTAACTCCAGCTTTCACTTTCACCTTGGCTGCCGAAAGAGGAGTGGCTGGGGTGTTGGTGAGGGGTGGACGAAGGTGGGGAACAGACAGGCTGCCGGAGCTCTTTTCTGGAGCGTCCTCCCCTCCCCACCCTATCCCTTCCCTCACATCCCATCCCGGCTTAGGGCCCCCATCCCGAGTGCAGAAGCATCAAACGCAGGAGCTCCTTGCTTCCTATTTACTTCTGCTGCCGGTACGGAGGGCTTTGCAGGGGTGGGGTGGCGTGGGAGAGGCACCCTCCTGGGATTGGTGACCCTGGGAGGGTAGCTCTGCCCCTCATCACTCATGCTAATAACCACAGGGTGGACTTAGGGTTAAGTAATTTTGCCTCTCTTTGACACAGTTTCCTTATCTGAAAATGAGGGAGTTGAAATTGACCTCTGAGGTCACTTCCACCTCAGACATTCTAAGATCCTTATTCTGTTCAAATGTGCCATACCCTTCCGCTTTCTTGCCCTCTTCACAATCAAGCATAGATGTTGGTCTTCAGTGCAATAAAGTTGCATCCAGGAGTTAGGATGGAAACAGTATACATTCCCATGGGGACAGAAAGCATAGTTAGTGACTAGCTGGCCACATCCCACTCAGGACACACATCACTGGGAGATCAGTTAGTTTCAGATTGTTCAAACCCAGATACTTCATCCAGATCCATGCTGGTAATAATCATAATAACTTGTATAAACAAATATATAACTTGTATAAACAAATATATTTATATACATATATATATACATATATATATAGCACTTTAAGGTTTGCAAGGGGAGATGGATGCTGTTATCCCTATTTTACAGGGGAGGAAACTGAGGTAGGCAAAAGTTAAATGACTTGCCCAGGGTCATACAGCTAGTATCTGAGGGAACATTTGAACTTAGGTCTTCCTGAAGCCAAGTCCAATGCCCTTCCACTGTGACACCTGGCTGTCTCTGGTGGGAAGAATGTTCTGTGTCATCAAACCACTTGAGAGAAAAAAAAAAAATCTCTAAGGAAAAGTGACCAACCCCTCTCCCCATCCCTCCCTCTCTCCCTCTTCTCAACTCCCATCTCTGTCTTTCTCCCCTCCTCTCCTCCTCTCTCCCTTTGTCCTTTTCTCTCACTCTCATCTTCACTCTCTCTTTATTACTGGCTTTCCCCCCACCACTATGAACCTTCCCAGACCTCCACTAGCCTGAGAAAAACCTTTAATTAGCCTTGTTATCCCCTCAAACCGTTAGCCTATCTCTCATCCACCTGGCTCAGCTAACTCCTAGGAAAAAATTGTTTATACTTGTTGCCTTTACTACCTTACTTTACCCTTTGCTATCTGGCTTCCTGTGGCACCACTTAATGGAAACCTCTCTCTCCAAAGTTACCAACAACTTCTTAACTGATAAATCAGACGACCTGTGCTTATTCTATTTTAAAAGAACCGTTACCTTTGTGACATCCCCACCCAAAGTAAGCTCATGTGGTTTCCTGAAGAACGACACTGTGGCACGGCATACATTATTAGGGAGACATGGGGCTTGGCAGGGAAGCTCAGAAGAGAGAGTTGGTTTCCAGAGAAGGTGAGATCTCTTAAATGGCTAATGGGAGCCCCTAGAGCTTCAGGCCTGTGAAGAAAACTGCCCACACCCCCAACATGATCACCACTCTGTAATATAGTTTGAAATCTGGTACTGCTAGGCAGTCCTTCGTATTTTTTTTACCTTTTGTTCTTCCTCATGAATTTAGTTATTGTTTTTTCTAGCTCTATACAACAATTCTTTGGTAGTTCAATTGGCATGGTACCGAATAAGTAAATTAATTTAGGTAGAATTGTCATTTTTATTATATTGGCTCAGCCCTCTCATGAGCAATGAATATTTCTCCAATTGTTTATATTTGTCTTTATTTGGGTAAAAGTATTTTGTAATTGTGTTTATTTAGAACATTGTCTTGGCAGGTAGACTCTCAAGTATTTTACAATATCTGTAGTTATTTTAAATGGAATTGTTTTTTCTGTCTCTTCTGGATTTTGTTGATAATACATAGACATGGTAAAGATTTACATGGGTTTATTTTATATCCTTCAACTTTGCTAAAGTTGTTCATTGTTTCAACTAGTTTCTTAGTAGATTCTCTAGAATTTTCTAAATATAGCATCATATCATCTGCAAAGAGTTATAGTTTTGTTTCCTCATTGCCTATTTTTATTCCTTCAATTTCTTTCTTTTTTCTTTTTTTTGTTATAGCTAGCCTTTCATTTTGTTTCATTTTGTTTTTGTTTTTTTTTTTTTTCTAAGCAGTTGGGGTTAAGTGACTTGCCCAGGGTTACACAGCTAATAAGTGTCAACTGTCTGAGGCCAGATTTGAACTCAGGTCTTCCTGACTCCAGGCCAGTGCTCTATCTATATCTATAGAGGCATCACCTAGCTGCCTCTATAGCTAGCATTTCTAATACAATATTGAATAATAGGGGACATCCTTACCTTACCCCTAATCCTATTGGGAAGATTTCTAGATTATCCCTATTACAGATAATGCTTGCTCTTCATTTTAGACTGATACTTCTTATCATTTTGAAAAAACTCTCTTTAGTCTGAATGTAGATTGAAGCATACTATTTGCTTTCTCTTTTTTTTGTTTCTTCTTTCTTGTGGTTCTCCCATTCATTCTAATTCTTCTTTACAACATGACTAATGTGAAAATGTATTTAATAAGAATGTATATGTAGAGCCTATATCAGATTGCATGCTGTCTTGGGGAGGGGGGAGGGGGAGAAAATTTAAAACTCAAAAGCTTATGGAAGTGAATGTTGAAAATTAAAAATAAATTAATAAAAAAAACGAAAAAGAAAACGCTCCATTTATGCTTCCTATTTTTTAAAATAAGAATAGGTATTATATATTGTCCAAAAAAAGTATAATTATTTTTAAAAATGAAATGAGCAGAACCAGGAGAACAATTTACACAGTAACAGCAATAATGTAAAGATAATCAACTGTGAAAGGCTTGGTAACTCTGATCAACCATAATTCCAAAGGTCTCATGATTAAACATTCTATCCACTTCCAGACTGAGAACTGACGGACTCTGAGTGCAGATGGAAACATATGTTCTTTTCCTTCCTTTTTTAAATCTTGGACATAGTTAATGCAAGAATTAGTTTTGCATGATTGTATCTATTTGTAATGGATTTTATTTTTCTTGCCTTCTCAATAGATGAGGGCATGGGAAAGGGGAGAGAGAGAGAATTCAGAACTGAAAATAAGATAAAATTGAATTTTAAAAATGTGTGATGAAATGTCCTAGAAATAAGGCAGGGGTGGAGAGGGAGGCCATGAGCCAGGTACTGAACTCATTTAGAAAGGAGGGAGAATGTCTTGGGGGTTGATAGATAGTGGCTACCAGAATCTTGATTGGGTAACACATTTTGATTGCACAAACCTAAAAAATGAAGAGGTTCCTTGAGTGATAGTGATAAAGAGAGGATCTGGAAGTGGCAATCAGGAGCAAGGAATATTCTGATTCCTTACCATGACTAGTGAGTCTGGGGGTAAGAGAGAAAATGAAGCCAGTACTGGAAAGGTGGTCATCCAGAAGGAGCCAGGTCTTAGGGAGAGCTAGAAAATGGCAAAAGAAAAAGTTCAAAATGAAAGGAAGTTTGTGAATCATGGACAAAAATTCCATAGAGGGCATGGTGGAAGGGGCGAGTAGATCTGGAGTCAGACATTGGGAAGGTAGGAAGTGGGTGGGAATGTTGTTGTTCGTCCTTCATTCTTGAAGAGGACCATGATATCAGGAAAGTGATGTCATGACACGCAAGTGCATTGGATTGATGTGAGGGAGGGCTGTGCAAAATCACCAGCCTCACCCTCTCCTCCGGAGCCATCTGGGTCCAATGGCTAGATATAGATCAGGACAACTGGAGATGACCCTAGATGCAGTGGGAGGGCTTGGCCTTTTTAAATTAAAGTCTTTCCCAGGTCTCAGTTTGTCTGAGGCAACACCCATTCAGTGATTAAGGCTAGGTAAGAAATGAGGCAAAAAAATAGCCTCTTTTACCTACTTAAAAAAAAAAATCGGGGCAGCTAGATGGCGCAGTGGTAGAGCACCAGCCCTGGAGTCAGGAGGACCTGAATTCAAATCCAGCCTCAGACACATAACACTCACTAACTGTGTGACTCTGCGCAAGTCACTTAACCCTAATTGCCCTCACCAATTAGGTGAGAGGAAGACCAAAACTGGGACAATTAACTCTTTTGCCCCGTGTAGTTTCATTTATTATTTCTTGAAATACAGCACTAGAAAACGAGGCTTTGATAAAGCCCATTGGAATTCAAATGGAGTCATGTGACCATGCCTTAAACCCGAATCACTCTGGCTCTCACTGACTGGCCAACAATAGGTCCCAGCTCAAGCCTCACTTGGTCATTGTTTGGATTTTAATAGTTGAGAGTGAGGATGGGAATGAGGGCCCACATATTGAGGTTGTAGAGGAGATTTGTTCTTATGAAATTGGTGGTTCAGAATCTCAAGGATGGAGGTCTTCAGTGTAGAAGGCTGCAGAAAATTCAAGAGGGATGAGGGCTAAGAAAAAAAAACTCACCAGATCTAGAAATTGAACATTACAGCCAACCTTTATAGCATGCAGTTCTAATCATGTGGTGGGGCTGGAAGCCAGATATCACTCAGTTTTACATATGTAAATGTACTTATCGTGTAATATTATGTTCTATGGGTATGTCTGTGTCTTTTCTCCCTCTATGACTATAAAAACCACAGGGATCCTTTCCTATCTAAACTTTCTATCTCTCCTTCATCCCCCATCGCCTATCACAGTGCTCTGCACACAGTACATGCTTAATCAATGTTTATTATTGTTCTCCTCCCATTTCCAGAGAATCAGACCCTCCTTCCTCCCTAGTCACTCCAGAGTCAGGCTTCAAAGAAGAGGTTTTTATACATGGTGTCTGATGTCTCCTCGATCCCAGGCAGAGCTGTAGCAGGAGGGGCCCAAAGTCAGGAGCAGAGCCAAGTTTTAAACGGATGTGGTGCCGTCGGCCCTTTTGGCCACCTGGAGTAGACTACTGGCCCCTCACGTGTGGTCTGTGACCTTTTCTGTTTCTGGGAGTCGAAGCCAAGTGGGAGTCCTTGGAGGGGGCAGGGTCTGAGTGGGAGTCCTTGGTGGCCTTTGTCCGATAGGTTCCCAACAAGATGGAGTTGATGTAGTCCAGTGTCTGGTTGTTGAAGACCATGTTGAGATGTTGCAGGCCGGGGACTGGAAACACGTGGACCGGCTGGGGCTGCTGGTCACGCCAGCGAGAGCAGAGCTCCATGCTGCGGGTGGCCACAGTATCATCACCGTCTTCATACAGAACAGACACAGGGTCATTGTAAGGGAAACCCTCGTCGTAGATGTAGGTGTGGGGTGTCGGCAGCCCCACACCGTAGAGGCAATAGACCTCCACGCCTGGTGCGGGCAGCCCCGCCAGCAGGTCACGTGTTTGTAGCCACATGTACCAGCCATCTTCAAAGTGCAGGTCGGCAAAAAAGCGCTGAAAGTTCTGAAAGGTGTAATTAATGTTAGGTGTGGAGAAGAAGACATGGTCGTCGGGCCAAGCGAGGCGGGAAGGGAACATCCACGGGGAGGCAGTGGTCCTCCGCTGTTCCTCTCGCAGTTTGATGTTTGACATGACCGGGATGCCCTGGTTGTCACCTGTGTGCAGGGGACAGAGTGAGGGCCCACCCCAGAATTCAGTGCCAGACTTGCCAATGACCCCAAACCTAGCACCATCACTCACTACCCCCAAACCCAATCCATGTCTTGATTAAAACCAGATTCTGATCCTAAATATGCTCCAGACCCCACCCACAAATCCACGGATCCCCGTTCACATTCCAGCTTCAAACCCTTACCTTAGCCCTAAACCACCAAATGGTCACAGCCTTGCTCAGGCTTAAGCGTAGACCTCAAACTGATTCACACTCTGTCTTTTACGCTTTCTTTGTATCTTCACTGCTTACCACATATTTGTCATATGGTAGGTACTTATAAAATGTTACTGACGACCTGGCCCCTAGTACACCTCAGACTCAGGTACAGACCTGGAATCTGACATTAGGTACTGACCCAGATCCTCAACTTGGCCTGACTCAGAACCAGAGCCCTGGGACTCTGACATTCCTATTTTCCCTCACTGTCAGACTCACACCTGTCCCTTCTTTTTCCCACTGTATCCTCCCATTACCCCATCTCTGCCACGAGCCCTGGGAGGGATTCAGGAGGCAAAATCTCAAATGGTGTCACAGATATGAAGGGAGGCCAGAAAATCTATATCCACTCCTAGGTGGATTATATCTGGTATATGTACATATGTACATAGATCAGGATGTGTTTCTGTGCGTCCATGGGAATCAGTATATATGTATGACCTGTATGGAGGGACATGTGGTTGGGGGCTGGTTCTGTGTTTTTGAGAGTGTGTGTTTGTAAGCGGGGTCGGCGCTGTGTCTGAGGGGATCTGTCTGTGTGTCCGTAGGTGTCTCTGAGGATTTTTACATGTATGCATTTATGCATTTCTGTTTTTCCCGGTGTCGTCCTTACCGGAAGCTAGGACCTTCATAGGTTTGATGGAGCCAGCCCAAGGGGCCCCCAGCGCAATAAAGCCGTCAATGAATCGGTCCTTCCAGGCCTGAGGCTGCCGCAGAAGGAAGTAGAGCAGATGAAGGTTGCCCAGGCTGTGTCCAATGAGGAAAATGGGCTTCCCGTAGGCGGTGTACATCTCCTCCACTAGCCCTTCCAGCTTCTTAAAATATTCTTCCTGCTGAGCTGGGGCCAGAGAGGTGTGGGACACCAGACCGGACCCCGTGCCCTGGGTTCCCATCCCTCCTCAAATCCATCCATGCCCAGTGCCTTCCCTCCACACCCCCACCCCTACTCACTGGGGTCCAGTCTCCAATCGTAAGGTGCAGCCCTGACCGTCTCATCCCGCACGTAGCCATTGTTGACAAGATTTTGGACTAGTGTGTGCATGTAGCCTTCATTGGGGTGGAGATACAGGATAAAGGGTTACTTACAGTTATAGGGGTATGCAGGGCCCCAAGGGCAGAGCCCTCAGGGTGGTGCTCTACCTCCTCCATCCGACCCAACCCTCCAGAGCGTGGGTCTTGTGGGACTCTTTCCCTCCAGTGAGGCCGGGACTTCGGTGTCGAGCATTATGGGGTTGCTTCCAGGCTTTCATGGAATCAGCCTGGGTCCCCAGCTTTATACCTGCCTACCTGCCAGCTTGTTGGGGTCCAGATACTCCACGGAGAAGGTTTTGCCAAAGCCCGGGACCCGAATCTGCACACCTGGGGCATTGGACATTTGTCCTGTGGTCCTGTTGTAGACCACCCTGCAGAGTCAAGAAGGAGGTTCAGCCTCCAGAGAGTGGGGTATGTGTGTGTGTGTGTATGCATGCGTGTTTGTGTGTATGTTGGCATGACTGTGTGCAGACAGCAGGAAGCAGATGTAGGTGTGGACGACTACACCTAGAATCAAACACAGGCTGAGCTGCCCTGTCTCTGGGGTCTCTCAACACTGAGCTTCTGTGACCCAGGTTGTTGTATAGGATGCACGGATGTCCTGGCATCCACGGCCAGTTGTTCAACATAGCCTGGAGAAAGTCCTGAGTGTGACTCCTACTTGGGGGTCACTTCTCTCTGGGCCAGTTTCTTCATCGCTACAGTGAGGGTAATAATCCTTTACAGCCTGTCTCATTGGATCAAATGAACCAATGGACGTCAAAAGTTTGCCAAGCTTAAAGTGTATTTGAGTATGTGGAGGGATCTGGACCAGGGCCTTGGGGGTGGTTGGGGATCTCTTTGGTTTTGGGAGGGGGCTGAGCGTGGGTCTCAGGGCCCACCTAGTGTTGTCAATCCAACAGTCAACCCCGAGGGGCAGGAACATGTTGAGGTCAAACCAGATGGTGAAGAAGTCATCTGTCTTCCGGTAGCACAGCCAGTTGACCACATTTGGCTTGTCCAGCTTGGCTTCCAGTTGGTTCCCCAAGCAGCCAGGCACTGTGGGCACGGGGGCTCTCACTCTCACGCATCACACATTCCTCACTTGCTCTCCCCCTTCCCCTTGTCCCTTGTGGGAGGAGGTTGTAATTCCAAACCCTGGGCTCACACCAGGAAGCTGGGGGGAAAGGGGGGCATGGTCCCTGACCCCCCACTTAGGACAGAGCTAGACAAACACAAACATCCCTTTTCTTCCCTCCAGGGCCTCAGCCAAAGTCCAGGATGGAGCAAACAGTCTGGGCAGGGCCCTGCACAAGAGGCCAGCAGACATTACGAGGTGAGGTGTGGATCGGTGGGGTTTGGGGGAGGGAAGAGGAGACCCAGGTCACCCCACCAGCCAGGACTCCCTCCCTTTGTCCCAGCCCACAGCTAGGGATGGGCTGGATTTCTAAGACCCAGGGGACATCCTTCCCGTCAAGCTGGGCCGTTAGGTTAGTAGCTGAGGCTGGAGGAGGAGACGCTGCTTTGCACTCCTGGAGCCCCGATTCTACCGATAGGCAGAACCCCTCACCCAGCTCCCCGCCCCCTCCTCCCCCAGGCCCTCACCCTCAGTGGCCCAGGTGGGAGGGGTGGGGCCGGGGGCAGCCTTACCAAGCACTACGGGTCTCGTGTGGTTGTTGAGGGCAGCCTTGGGGGTGGCGCTTGGGGGAAAGAGGACGTTGAGGAGCCAGAAGGAGGTAGCCGAGGGGAACAGGAGGAGGAAGCCCAGGAAGGAGTAGCGGCAGTCCAGTCGTCCCAGGAGCCCCATGCTTGCCGTGCCTGGAGCAAACACAGGCCAATGCTCGGCCCCTTATCGGGGAAGTGTGGGTGGCAGGGGGAGGGACCGGAGGAGGGCAGCGGCTGGAGGAGCCCGGGGAACCTGAGCGTTGGGGGTGGGAGGGCTTGGGACTTGGTGCTCTGGGGGCAGTGGGAGGGGCCTGGGGAAATGAGGAGGGAGGGAGCTAGGGGGAGGGAATCTCCTGGCTAGGGGAGGCTGGGAAAATGTGGGAAAACTGGCCAGGGCACTGACCTTGGGACCTTCCCTAGGAACTCAGGACACTGAAGCCAGTGAACCAGGGTAGCCAACCGGGACTCTGCCCTTGTAATTTGTGCCTACTGGCACAAAGAAGGCCAGTAGAATGCTGGATTCAGAGTTAGGAAGACTCGAGTTCAAATTTCACTTCTAACTCCGGGCAAATCCCTTGACCACTCGACCTCGGCATCCTCATCTTGTAACATGGGCTGTTGTGAGGATCAAAGGAGAAAACAAAGGGGAAAAAAAACCCAATCCGAATGCTAGCTGTTATTACTAATGGGGTAGGATGAATTGCTGCCCTCATCCCTGCTCTCCGGGCTGCCTTTCAAGGGGAACCTGGGTTCAATCCCATCTCAGCCACTTACCAGCCGAGTAACATTTGGGCAGGTTACAATCCCTCAGGACCTCAGCTTCTTCCTCTGAAAAATGAGATTGGGCTAACGTTCTCAGATCCCCGAAGAGAATAGTGGTGACAATGATGATGCTAATAGTAATAATAATGATGGTAATAATAATAATAGCTAACATTTATATAGTGCCAGTCCCTGCACTAAGTGCTTTACAATTATTATCTTACTTGATCTTCACAACAACCTTGGGAGGTTTTTGTTGCTGTTCAGTCACTTTCAGCCCTGTCTGACTCTTCCTGACCCCATTTGGGGTTTTCCTCGACAGATACCAGAGTGGTTTGCCATTTTCTTCTCCAGCTCATTTGACTCATGAGGAAACTGAGGCAAACAGGGTTAAGTGACTTGCCCAGGGTCGCACTGCTAATGTCTGAGGTCAGATTTGATCTCAGTCTTTCTGACTCCAAGTTGGGTGGCATGGCATTGTAGTAACAGTGCTGGAACAAGGGCCTGGAAGAGCAGAGGCTGAATCCTACCTTGAATACTTGCCCTGGGCAAGACACTTAAGCTCAGTGGGCCTCAGTTTCTTCATCTGTGTAAAATGGGAATAACAGCACCCACATCCCCAGGTTTGTTGAGTCAAATGAGATCATGTACACCGCGTGCTTTCCAAATCTTAGATCACTGTAGAAATGTGAGCCAGTATTATTTTCAGTCCAAGATCTTACGATCCTTAGGAATCTAATTCAAGTCCTGGCTTTCTCTTTAAAAAAAAAATTTCCTCAAGGGCCCAAAAGAGTTCTGAGCACATAGTAGCACTCACTAAATGCTTCTTGATTAACTGGAGTGTTTTACCTTTTTTTCTATCCTTTTTAAAAAGCACTTTGCATTTGGGGTGTTTTGTGTTTTGTTTTTTGGGGCTTTTTGGGGGAGGCAATTAGGGTGAAGTGACTTGCCCAGGGTCACGGAGCTAGCAGGTGTCTGAGGCCACATTCGAACTCAGGTCCTCCTGACTCTAGGCTCTGTGCACCATGGCGCCACCTAGCCGCCCCTGCATTTATTTTTAATCTTATTTTTATTGGCATCTTTTACAATGAAATCTCAGGTCCAGTCCTTATATCTTTTGTTTTCACATCACTTTCATTTCTGAGTATTTCTCTTCCCTCTACCCAGTGAGCCATCCTTTGCAACAAAGAAGCAGTTCAATATGAAAGCAGATGTAACTTTATATACCCAGAGTTCCCCACCTCTGCAAAGATAGATGTGTTTAAAACTAATGGCATCTTAAGTGTATACATTATATATCTGTAGTTACCAGCCTCTGCAAAGATGGAAGGTATGTTTAAAAACCAACTTTGTTTGAAAGTGTATGCAACATTATATACCTGCAGCTCCCCACCTCTGCAAAGATGGGAGGTGTGTTTAAAACCAACTATGTTTGAAAGCATATGCAACATGTATAACCTGTATCAGCCTGCTTGCCATCTTGTGGAGGGGGGAGGGGAGAGAGGGAGAAAAATTTGGAACTCAAAATCTTACAAAAAATAAATGTTTGAAATTATCCTTACATGTAATTGGAAAAAATAAAATACTATTTACTATTAAAATAAAAAAAACAAATAACTGGAGGACTATTCAGTGTTCATGGCTAGGCCATGACAACGTAATAAAAATGACAATATTAATTAAAAAAAAAGCAAGCATTTGCAACATTATATACCTGTAGTTTCTCATCTCTGCAAAGATGGCAGTGTGATTCTTCAACTCTTCCCCAGAACCAAGCTTGGTCATTATAGTTACACACCATCACGTTTCACTTTTTTCTGGCAAAGTGGACAGAACACTGGATCTGGGGTCAGGAAGACCCAAGTTCAAATCCCAACTCAGACACTTAGCAGCTGTGTGAGTCTGGACAAGTCTACTTTAGTTTCTCTTCCTTAAAATAAGGATAATTAACAGCAGGGTTACTGTGAGGATCAAATGAGAAAATATTTGTGAAGTGCTTTGCAACCCTTTCAACGCCATATAAATACTAGCAATTATTATCGTTGCTGCTGTTGTTGTAGCCACTGTATATATTGTGTCCTGGGTTCCACTTCCTTTGCTCTGCATTGGTTATTAGCGGCCTTCCCACGTTCCTCTGAAACCTTCACATTAATTGTTTCAAACAGTTCGAGAACACTGCGTTCCATTCGTGTACCATAAGTGGTTCAGCCATTTGCCAAGTGATCCTTTCACCTTTTAGCGAAGGCAAGAATTGTGTCTGGTGCCTTGGAGAGTATGGGGGGGAGGGGTGCAGAGTCTGCAGAGGGGCCGCTAGGTGGCACAGTGGGTACAGCCCCAGCCCCGGCGTCAGGAGGACCTAAGTTCAAATCAGACCTCAGATGTGTACTAGCTGTGTGATCCTGGGTAAGTCACTTCACCCCGACTGCCTCCAAATTTTAAAAAAAAGAGCGTTTGCAGGGCATAGTGGACAGAATTCAGGATCTGGATTCAAATCCCAGCATCCCTAAAGGCGGCTGTTTTTAGCTTTGTTTAAAGCTCTCAGTCTCTAGAGCTGGAAACCAGGGGAGACTCCCCAAACGGGAAGGGGTTGTTGAAGCACGGGAAGCGGAATCTCCCCGCCCACCGGACAACTGGACTGGGTCCCAGGGAAGGAGCCAGAACCAAGCCAGGCATCAACAAAGGACAAGGACAGCGAGGGAGGCCAGGCTGGGGCAGAGCCAGCTCCCCATGACCTCACAGCTGTTTTTGAAACTGGACGCTCGCTCGCTCCCTCCCTCCCTCAGCCAAAGAAGGAAACAAAACCAGGCCCGGAAAGTGGGAGTAGAAGTCAGTAAACAACGTTTTATTGGGAAAACAAACAAGTAACAACTCAAAACTCAGGGGGACCTTCTGCTCCGTCCACTTCTGTTTCCCGGGCCAGGCCGACTCCCCAAGGCCGGCTGGTGAGCTCAGAGCGGGTGTGTCTGCGCCCTCACAGCCTGGTGGCTTCCTCGGGGCAGGGATGTGCCCGCCGTCAGGGGAGTAGCCTCCCCCTCCCCCTAAGCATCTGCCTTTCTGTTCTCTTGCACCCTTGCCACCTTCTCGACCAATAAATACACAAATAAATAGGGCGCGGTCCCCAGCGGGCCACGGCCACCTGCAAACATAATCCTCATCTCTCTTAGCTTCATTGATTGCCGTCTCTGAAATTGCCTCCACAACACCCTCCTCACTGCCTCGCGGGTCTAGAGAGTCAGGAAGAAGGGGGGACAGGGTAAGGGGCCTGGGGAACAGCCTTCCAGGCCTAACCCCAGATCTCAAAGCAAAGCTTCCAAGAACAGTTCTGGGAACGGCCTTCCCCGCAGCCCCTCCCGCACTAACACACTGCACCGAGCCCTCGTCTACCAGGCGTTAAGCTTCAAAGTCGGCCGCTGTGGGCAGAAGGTGAAACGGGAGGTGAGGAGTGCGGGAGGGGCTGGGGTCTTGGGGGATGCCCGGCTCTCACCCTCGGCCCCCGGGGGCACAGGAGGGGACAGCGTGGGGGAGCGGGGGCAGGAAGGGAAGCAGGAGCTGTGGCTATCCATTTCGCACTGGAGTGTCCGTCGCTGGCCAGAGAGGATCCGGTGGACCCCCGCTCAGGAGTAGATGGTGATGACCTCCCGGCCCCCACCCCTCACCAGCAGCACCCGCTCCAGGCCTTCTGTCAGCACTTCCAGGAACTCCATGTCTGAGCAGGGAGTCAAGGGACGTAAGTACCGGGCCATCCGCAGGCCTGCCTCTCATCCTCTCAGGACCAAATGATTCCCCGACCACCACGGGCCATGACAGGGCTTGGCCGCAGCGACCTTTCCCTCCCGTGAAGCCCGCTGTGGTTCTTACCCTCAGGACTGCTTCTATGGTGCTAATCATGTCAATAATCATATCGGCTAACACTTCAGCACACATGACCAGTCTCTCTATCTAGACGATGATCTTCTAGAGGGTTACGATGGTGGCATAGCAGAAAAAGTGTCTGGCTTCTAATCAGGAGACCTGCGTTTGTATCCCAGCTCTGATGCCTTGGGACCCATGGCAAGTCACTTAACCTCTCTGGGCCTCAGCTTCTTCATCTGGAAAATGGGAGCAGTAACGCTTGCAATCTCTACCTCTGGGCATCTAGAGTAATGGATGGGATTTATAATAAGTGTGAGTCTCTGGCACTGAGCACGGGGTGATAAAAGCTGGGGGAAGGCGCAGGATGACTCCCCTCAGTATATCAGCCTGCCGCTTTACCTCGCAGCTGCTCTGCTGAATGAGGCTCCATCACCAGCCAGAGGGGAGAGCGGTCGGCATCCTCAGAGCCAGGGCCCTACCCCGGGCGGCTGTGCGGGCTCCCCGCTGGCGCCAAGGCTTTGACCTTAGCCCCGAGCAACCCGAACCTTGCAAAAGCCCTCGCATCTCCTACCAAACCCCAGGCTAGCCTCAACAAACTCATGCCCAAAGGATACAGTTCTCATCGCCATCGCTGTTTTTGGGTGGACCAGGCATGTTCAAAAGGACGAGCCGGGCATCATGGGAGCGATTGACAATGACCTCGTTCAGTTTGACAGCCGTGTGCATCCTCCGGACGTTAGACTGATCTCTGTGAATGAGCCAGAGGGCCAGGGTCGGGCACAGCTGCCAGGGGACCGAGCACAAGCCAGTGGAGAGTGGAGAGGGGGTCCTTGCCTGCATCTTCTAGGGCCACAACGGCACTCTGGCTTCTGGCCTCTCACCTCCATCCATCTCCCCACCCCTCCAACCACACTGAGGCACAGGCTTTCCCAGTAAGGAGAGACCTCTCAGGCCATGTGGTCTGAGCCACGCCTGACAAGAATCCCCTCCATGTCAACGGTCAGCAAGGGGTCACCTGGCCTTTGCTGACAGGAGCGTAGCCATCTTCTTTGTTCTCTCTTCTCCCTTCCTTTCTTCCTTCTCTCTCTTCCTCCCTCTTCTTTCCTCTCTCCTCTCTCCCTTTCTTCCCTTCTCTTTTCCTTCTTCCTCTTCTTTTCTCTTTCTCCTTTCTCTTTCTTCCTTATCTTTCTTCCTCCTTCTTTCCTCTGCTCTCCTCCATTCCTTTTTTTTCCTTTCCCTTCTTTTCCTTCTCTCTCTCCCTCCCTCCTCTCTTTCCCTGCCCTTCTCTTCCTCCCTCCCTCCTTCCTTTCCTTCTTTTCCCCCTTCACAGAACCTCTTCTTAACATCATGCCTCAATCTACCTCTTTGCAGCTTCACCCATGGCCCCCAATTTTGCATTCACGTCCAATTCCTTTCCCACGTTCCAGCCCTTTAAATACCCGAACAGAGGGACTGTGTCCCCATTACGTCTCTTTTCTCCAGACTAAATACCTCTAGCTCCTTCAACCCACCTTTATGCCCCGTGGCCTTAAGGCCCTTCACCACCCTGGCTGCCCTCAGCTCGGCCTTCTCCAGCTTCCCTGATGTAGACCCATACTGCCCCTCTGCCCACACACACTGGCCTCCATACTTTCACACACCACACCACACCCTCCTCTCTGCTCCCCCAGTGGAGGAGACCTCCAGTCTCTACATAGCCCTTCCTTTCCCCTGCACATACATGATACCTAGACACGCAAGGACTCCAGCGCCTCTTCCATGGGACCTTGTTTGATGCACTGTTAGTCATGACCTTCCCTCCAAGACTGCACAGAATTCTGTCTGCACCTCTCTAATCCACCAACCATGTACATGTTACGGTTCATGTCTATCTATCTGTGTTTGTGTCCTAATCCCCTTGCCAGACTATAAGTCTGTGTCTAATTTAAACTTTGTGTCTTTCCTTTGCCTAGCACAGCGTTTTACATATACCAAGCACTTTAAATAAAGAAATGAATGAATGTGCTTATACCACCGACCCTACCTGCATTCATCACACACCCTCCTCCCACATTCCTTTCCATACACCTTCCGTGACCATCCCCAATATACAACCCACCCCCCATCCGACGTGCAGCCTCCTGGGCACGATCAATGGTCCTGGGATCTGCCTTGGGCAAACTGGCAAGATGGAGGCAGCGTCTTCCTGGCTGACCGTGACAGCGTCAGCCCCTACGGCCAGGCTACGGTAGCAGGCAACTATTCTCACAGGGCGCCAGATGTGTGTATTGTATATACAAGCCAAACTGAATGTGCGTGTGTGCGTGCATGTGTGTGTGCGCGTGCGCATGAGTGAGGTCTTTGGGTTGGGGCCTGCATCTTCACGGCTCTGCGCCTGGCACTCACGGTTTGATGCTGATCAGCTCGCGAAAGTTTTCTAGTGTGTTGCCCGGGTTCCGCTTCTCGGCTTCGTGCCTGTCCCTGGTCCAGGTCATCTGGACCTTCTCGGGTCTGGCTTCCCCCTCATCCTCTTCATCTGAGTATAGGCTCTCGAGCCGGATTATGGAGTGCCGATCCTTGACCAGCTGGGCCTGGGGGAGCGCACAGATCCGGTACCCAGGAAGGGTGGGGATGAGACAGGATAAGGAAGCAGAGAAAAGGGTCTGGCTCTCAAGCTCTTAGCACAGTTATCTACCATCTGTCTGGTGAGGAAAATCTCCGATCTAAAGGAGGGAGCTTGCGGGGAGGGATGGCTGGGGGGGCGTTCTGCAGGCCAGACCCAGACTGGAGAACTGTTGGTCCCTCATGATAATAAGTCCCGTCTCTACAGTGCTTTCAGGTCTGTAACCATAGCGCTTTCCTCATATTATCCCCATTTACAGGAGAGAACACTGAGGCTCAGAGATGAAGGCACACATCTATCTAGGTCTTTCCTATGCCATGCTGCCTCTAAAGCTTGGAGGAGGCTGAACACTGGGTCAGGCAGGCTGAGGGGTCAGTGCTGGGCTTGGCCTGGCCTCCAGTTGACCCAAATGATTCCTGTGGAGGTCCCTGGTGCCTCATTCCAAAGCAGCTGGAGATCCAGGGAGACAGGAGAAAGAACAGCCCACCGTCGCTGACACCGACACCGTCACCGTCACCGACGCCGTCGCCAACGCCGATGCCCTCCCTCCGCGGGGAAGCCCCGCCCCGTCAGCCACACTGCGTCCTGAGGTTTCCTACCTCCCTTTCCCTCTCGGTCTTGGTCAGCCTCATCTGCCTGAGCATCTGCGACCTCTGCTCCATCATCAGCGTCCGCTCGTAGGTGTAGGCAGAGATGTCGCTGTTGTGCTGGGGGGAGAGCAGAGCGCAGGCAGGGGTGGGCAGCTGCCCTGCGGGCCTGTGGTGGCGGCCGCGGCAGCCACAAGGCAGGCGTGTGGCTCTTACCATCTCCACGACTTCCACCTCTGCTTCAATGCGCAAGTGGTACAGGAAAGTGGCCAGATCCTTCTTCATCTGGATGCTGTTGTCATCCATCTGGGCCACGGTGAAGATCCTCATGCGGCACTTTCGCCAGACCTAGCAGAGGGCCGAGAGAGGGTGGAGGTGGGTCAGCAGCTGGGGAGACTCGCCCCCCGCCAGCCCCTCCCTCCCTCTGTCCCTGGGGGCCGGGCACCTTGTGCTGCTTCAGAAGGAAGGGGAGCAGCATGAGCATGCCGCCGTCATGGACGATCCACCAGACGTCAATGTTGCCCTCGTTGTAGCGCTCGTGGTTGCTGGGGTAGAAGGAAACATTCTTGGGCACCAGCAGCGCCAGGTGGGCGGCCGTGGTACAACGCACAGTGTCTACAAGACAAAGATATGCATGCCAGGTGACTCGGGGCAGGGCCCCCTCGCAGCCAGTCCTGGTTAGCTATAGATAGAACCACGCTTTGCCCAAGACGTGGTTTCTTAAGCCACTGGGAAAGCCTAGCGCCAGAGGGCAAGGCGTCTTTCTAGTACTCCTACATCCTCTCTTGTAGCCCTCTCCTTCCTCCTAGTAACTCATCCCTGTCCTATAATCCTAAGGCTCATTCAAATCAAAGTATTAACAGATGAAAGTTTAAAGCATGGCTTCTTCAACATCCAAAGGAATGCATATCTATCAGTGAAGTGGGAGGAGGAACATAATGTTGGCCACGAAGCTTGCCAGGTGCCTCTCAAATTATATCATGCAGGTAACTTACCTATGATTCCAATTCCTAAGACCAAGCCTGAAGGAGACCCCAAGCTATTGGATTTTGTCTTATCAGCCACCCATATGTCCCCACCACTCCCAAGAGTGCAGGGTCGCTAAATAGCTACAGAGGGGCCTGGCGGGAGGCGTCAGTTTGGAAAGCCCCCGTGTGATGAAGGCTGACCCGTCTGGGGGACATACCGATGAAGGTTTTCCAGGCCCGGGGGTCTTCACTCTGCCTCCAGCCATAGGGCCATCCCAGCACCACCGAGTTGTGCTTCATGCCCCCCAGGCCACAGGACTGGATGAGGTGGGCCAGGCCTTCTCTCACTTTACTTGTTACCACCACCTGGCAGAAGCCCTTCACCTTCTCAATCTCAATCATGTTCTTAATTGTCTGAAAATAAGAAGCCATGGTCAAACGGGTCGGATGAGCCAAAGCACGTCGGGGTTTTCCCGAGTGTTCCCCACACTGAAAGCAATGCACGAGCTCTCCTCAGAGGGTCTTTGGGGTCACCCCAGAGCCCACCCACTGTTTTCCCCTTGGTTCCTGGAGCTCTAAAAATGTTTGCCACGAGTCTGAACATCCACGTTAGAATTTAAGCTTCCGGAGGTCAGGACCAGGTGTCTGCCTCTCTGTGTTTCCAGCTCTGACCACAGTCTAAGTGATTGTGGACTGGCTGAACATGGTTTTGGACCCCCTGGGAACAGAGCCTGGACCTTTATATACATGCTCAGGTATACTCCCAACTGGGCCAAGGAAAGAGTCGGAGACGGAGGAGGAAACAAATTCACTTCCACATCTCTGAAATCTCCAGGCAGGAGCCCGGCCCGGGGCTCTGGGCCTCTTGGTATAGTCAGCTGGGGAAGCCAAACTGGAAAATGGTTCTGCCACCCCAGCTGAGGGGGTTAGAGTTGGGTCCCCCAAGATCCTGACTCTTGGGCCCCATCAGAGGGGGTGCCAAAGAGAGCCCCCAGATACCAGTACCTGCTCAGCAGCCTGGGCTTCCCCATAGCTTTCCAAGAAGTTGCCCTGGATCACGGAGCCAATGATGGTCAGGCCTTTGCCGGCCTTGAGCTGGGAGGCAAATGTGAGCAGTCGGGGGTACTTGACGTGGAGGTCTTCGTCCAGCTTCAGGAGCACTAACAGCTGAGGCCTGGATGGGGAGGGGAAGGGGAGGGAAGGAGAGGCAAAGGCCCCCGTTCGGCAGCAGCACCCACACCCTGTCTGCCTGGACCCTAGTGCTAGTCGAGGGTTCCTGGGGGTCGAGCCCAGTTTCTGACAGCTTCCAGACAACAGCAACTGGGGCTTGGTGGAGAAGGCATGAGAGAAAAGTTTCCCCTTTGCTGTCCTCTCCCTTTTTATTTATCCCCCCGTTGTTCACCTCGCTGGCTACTGCTAATATTCTTAGGCCGATAAATTCCTTCCATTTAGGCCAGACCTGATTAGGCACCTGAGGATGCCCTGGGCCCACTCACAGAGGCCTGCTCCAGGTTTCCCACCCCACCCTGAGCCGGTTCTGTCTCCCCGCTCCCAACCCTAAACTGGCCCTGTTCATCAGGGTTTCCAGGGGGCTGGGAATGGCTGGGAGGATGCAGGTTGAGAACTGGTGGGGAGTCCTGATGGGGGAGGGAGAGAACAGCCCGGGACTCACCTCCAGTTCTTGGTGTGGGGAGGCCCCTCCTCCAGGCGAAGAAGCGCGTAGCGGGCAGCACTCAGGGAGAGGCCCCGGATGCCGTCGCCCCATTCCTTCTCGGCTCTGCGTGGAGAACTAACAGTGTGGCCCAGAAGATGCCGTCCTTTCCCCTCTCTGGGTCCCTGAAGGACACACTCCCTTCCAAATGGGGCTGACCTGAAGCCACCAACAGCTCCCCAGGCTCATCCGCCACTATGAGAAGCCCGTCCCAACATTGATGGAGCCAAGCCCCTCATGGCCCGCACCCCTCCCTGCCATCTTCTCACCCCCGACCCAGCCTTCCGGTCTACAGTCCCACGGCTGAGTCAGCAGCCCCCAATCCCTTCCTGGCTGAAGCCCATTCCACCCCGAGTTAACCAGGCCCCCCAAGCCCTACTTACCCCTGATACTCAATGTACTTGTAAATCATGCCCGCGATCAGCATGGCCACCAGGGCGTAGTACCAGGAAGAAATGAACATGAGGGCCAGGCAGATACTCATCCCTAAAAAGGACAGGGCCCTGAAATAAAGTCAACCAATCAATCAGTGAGCATTTATTAAGCACTTATTATGTACCAGGCATGGGATTAGAAGCAAACAGTCCCTGGCCTCAATGAGCTTCCATTTTATCTAACCTTTCCTTTTCTATTTATTTATTTATTTATCTAATTTTTCAAGGCAATCAGGGTTAAGTGACTTGCTCAGGGTCACACAGCTAGTTAAGTATCAAGTGTCTGCATCTGGATTTGAACTCAGGACCTCTTGAATCCAGGGCCCTTGCTCTATCCATTGTGCCACCCAGCTGCCCCTGAGTTTCCATTTTATCAAGGGAGATACATATTACACACGCACAACATATATTCAGATAAAGACAAGTGAGGAAGAGGGCTTCTCAATCCCATTTCACTTTTTCCATTGGATGGCATTTTCATAGGCCAATAATGCTCCCATCAATTCACATCCCAGAGGGGAGTATGGCCAGAGGCACTCGCCCGTCGTTCCCTGGTGCTGAGGGTCCTGGGATTGGCCGGCAGGCCTGCTGTTCCAAGTCTGCCCCTTTCTCAGACAGGAGGCCCAGGCATGGCTAGGGGCAGGCCGGGGATACGACAGCTTCCCATTTTAGCATTAATTTTCAAGAGATGTCATTTCCCATAAAGCTACCGTCGACTTACCAGTGGTAATATTTAAAACGGGGCCGCCAATTAGGGGTCCTCAGAAGCGTCTGCACCGCACAGGCCAGGTTGACAAACAAGTAACACATGAGGAAAAACCTGTGAAGTTGGAAGGAATCTCAGAGTCCACGGTCCTCCTTCTGCAGCCCAGGGACTGCCCATTCTTCTACCACCCAAGACCCAAGCTGACCCTGACCCTGACCCTGACCCTTAGAGCCAAGGTCCTTGAATAGCAATTGTGATGGAAAGGAAGAAAGGGGGGATGAGAAGAGAAAAGAAGGAAGGAAATGAAATGAAGGAAAAGGAAAGAAAATAAGGGGAAAAGGAAGGGGTAAACTGGAGGGGGAGGGAGGAGGAAGGGAATAGGGGAAGAGGAAAGGCAAGGACGAGGGAAAGGGGGAGGGCAAGTGGAAGGGGAAGAATATGACCCGGGCTTGAAAGTTTTATTTTTACTTCCTTAGCTGGGTCTTATTAAAAATAAAGAAAGAAAGAAAACAACTGAGATTTGTACACAAGAGTTGCCTTAGCAACCCGGGCCGCTTTTACAAACTGCTTTCCGATACAGACAGCTCTGTAGAGACTTCCAGGCTTACACCAGATCCCAGTTTTTAAAAACAACATTGAAACAGAGAAAGCACAGGATGGAAATTTGGAAATGGCCCAGCGTGCCTGGCTGCTCTTTTGTAAAGTACTATTTTAACGGTCATCCAACGCTGGAGACCAGCAGCGGAGCCAATTGTAAAACACTGTGTCACCAGCCCTCACGCATGGTTCTTGAGCTCTCCTGCTCTGGCTGTGCTGGGAAGGATTTACGGGGAGGAGGAGAGGGAAGACAGACATGCACAGACCGCGGACACTCCCGCTGCTGTTGCTTACATGGACAGAATGGGGGCCACCATGTCGAGAGAAGCGATGAGAATCCCCAGCTCAGCAATGAAGGCCGTCAGAAGAAGAGCCCAGGTTGGTTCCCCGTTTGCCTTCCCGTGGCCGAACACCTGAGGCCAGAAAGAGGCTGAAGGGGAAAGTGTCTCCAACCCCCAGGGTCCCAGGCTACTCCCATCCTCCCTTTCTCCAAACAGCCACCGCTATTCAACACTTGCCCCAACTTGCCACTTTGGATGGAAGGAACTGGGAAGGTCAACAGGATGGGTCTAAACCTGGGGAGCCTCACCTCCTCACCCTACTGTAGACCCTCCCCCTCAAATACAGACACATTCGCACAACACAGGAACAACCCATCCTGGAGAGGAGTGGATGCTCAGCTGGAAGGGGCCCTAAGGGCCTGGTGTATTGGCCAGGCCTAGCCAAGTCCCAATCAGAGGTTCTCATCGTTTTTTGTGCCGTGGACCCCTTTGGCAATCTGGTGACTCTCATGGATCCCTTCTTAGAAGAATTTTTTTTGGTTTGTTTGTTTTTTGTTTTGTTTTTCTTTTTGGTGAGGCAGTCGGGGTTAAGTGACTTGCCCAGGGTCACACAGTTAGTAAGTGTCAAGTGTCTGAGACCAGATTTGAACTTAGGTCCTCCTGACTCTAATGCCAGAGCTCTATCCACTGTGTCACCTAGCTGCCCCAGAAGAATGTTTTTAAATAACTGAAAGAAATGTCAAATTTCAATCAGAGATTAGTGAAAAAAAAAAATTTTTTTTCCCCATCCAAGTTCACAGACTCCCTGAAATCTCTCCCGGTTTAAGTACACCTGTCCTAGGCTATCCCTAGATCATCCCTCCAACATACACACATTTGCTCCTGGACTCCCCCAAGGGAAATAAGCTTCTCAAAACAGGGCCTCCTCTTCACACTAACAACAACGTCTCAATCTGCTGTTGTTACGGAGTCTCTTCACTCCTGTCTGACTCTTGGTGACCCCTTTTGGGGTTTTCTTGGCAAAGATCCTAGAGTGGGTTTGCCATTCCCTTCTCCAGCTCATTTGACAGATGAGGAAACTGAGGCAAATAGGAATAAGTGACATGCCCAGGGTCACACAGTAAGTGTGTGAGGCTGGATTTGAACTCAGGTCTTCCTGACTCCAGGGCCAGCTCTCCATACACTGCGCCACCTAGCTGCCCATCTCAATCTGTGCTATTCCATTTATTCCATGTTCTCTTTTCTGGGTTACAGCCTTGCAGGCAGGTGCCAGGCAGGACAAATTAAACATGCCTCCAGGCCAGGAAGGATTCCTCCCTCCACTCTATTGATCCCTGGCAGGTCCTGACACCTCCTTTGCCTTTGCAGGGGCTGCTCTGCCCCAGAGAAGTGGGGCAGAATCTTTTGGTCCTCTTGGCCTGGTCCGAGTGTGTGAGCCAGGCAATTAATGTCATCAGCCAGGGGTGGGGTTGTGCCAATAGAATGTGGGGTGCGTCATAGAACAGTGGGGACAACAGAAGGGGTCAGAAAACCTGGGTTCTGATCCCTGGGAACTGCTTGGGTGATCTTAGCTGAGTCATCAATTTTCCCATCTATAAAATGGCAACACTAACACAAAGGAGTGAGCTCCGCACCACTGCGTCTGTCCCAGCAAAGAGGCACCAGCCATATGTCAGGGATGCTGTCGGGGGATTTCTGAACTAGGCAGGAGATTGGGTGAGACGGCCTCAAAGAGCCAATGGCATCTTGTGGCAGTGAGAACGCTACTGTATCTGGAGCCAGAAGACCAGGGTTCTGACCCCAGCTCAGCCGCTTGTGGGACCACAGGCCAGGGACTTAAGTTCTCTGGGTCTCAGTTTCCTCATCTGTAAAATAGGGCATTGGGCCCAATGACCTCTAAGGTCCCTCCCAAGATCAGGGCTATAAAAGCATGCTGATGGGTCTAAAGGACTCTGCATGGGTCAGGGAGGAGAACACACCCGCAGGAAAGGGATGATGTTGTCCTTGGCGATGGCCTGCAGCAGGCGGGGCGCCCCCGTGAGGCTCTGCAGGCCGGCCCCGCACGTGGAGAAGAAGGAGCCGATCACGATGACCCAAGGGGAGGGCCAGGACAGCGTACCCACCACCAAGTTCTTGTTCACACCGTCACCGTATCTGTGGGAGAGAATACAGAGCAGTGAGCTCCCTCACGTTGAAAGGTGTTTCTAAGGCCTCCCGTATCCCCACCCTCCCTAAAAAAATCCGAGCGGCAGGCACACTCCTATCCCATTATTTATCCAAAGGGGAAGCCAACGAGGAAGCCCAGGGCCCCCAGCAGGCCCTGGAAGGTCAAGTGATTCAAATCAGGTCAACAAGCCTTTACTAAACCCTCATTTACATGCCAGGGACGCGTGTAACTAAGCACTGAGGAAACAAAGAAAGGAGCTGAGCAGCTCTCTAGGAGCTTACATTCCAACTGGGAAGACAATAGATAAATAACTAGGTAAATAGAAGATATACATGGAGTACACAGGGAAGGTACTCAGACAGGTGAAGGCCAGAATAGCTGTACCTGGGATCTGAGCTGGGCCCTGAAGGAAACCAAGGAAATTAAAAAGTGGAGGTCTTTCCAGGTTTTGCTGAAGTCCGCCTGCTCATCATTTCTTATAGCACAATAGTATTCCATTACAGTCACATACCACAACTTGTTCAGCCATTCCCCAATGGATGGGCATCCCCTCAATTTCCAATTCTTTGCCACTATAGAAAAAGCTGCTATATATATTTTTGTACATGTGGGTCCTTTTCCCATTTTTATGATCTCTTTGGGATACAGACCTAGAAGTGGTATTGCCAGGTCAAAGAGTATGCACAATTTGATAGCCCTTTGGGCATAGTTCCAAATTGCTCTCCAGAATGGTTAGATCATTTCACAACTCCACCAACAATGTATTAGTATTCCAACTTTCCCACATCTTCTCCAACATTTATCATTCCCCTTTTTTGTCACATTAGCCAATTGGATAGGTATGATGTGGTACCTCAGAGTTGCTTTAATTTGTATTTCTCTAATCAATAGTGATTTAGAGAATTTTTTCATATGACTACAGATAGCTTTAATTTCTTCACCTGGAAACTGCCTGCTCATGTCCTTTGGACCATTTATCAATCAAGGAATGACTTGTATCCTTATAAATTTGTCTCAGTTCTCTATATATTTGAGAAATGAAGCCTTTATTAGAGACAGCGGCATTAAAAATTGTTTCACAGCTTTCTGACTTCCTTCTAATCTTAGTTGCATTTAATGTAATCCAAATGATCCATTTTGCATTTCATAATGTTTTCTATCTCTTGTTTGGTCCCAGATTCTCCCCTTCTCCATAGATTGGGATCTAAGAAATAATGAGCTGGCAGAAAAACCTGGAAAGACTTCCATGAACTGATGCTGAGTGAAGTGAGCAGAACCAGGAGAACATTGTACGCAGCAACATTGTGGCACGACCAACCATGATAGACTTAACTCTTCTCAGCAATGCAAGGATCCAAGACAATTCCAAAAGACTCATGATCCATATCCAGACAAAGAATGATGGAGTCTGAATGCAGATCAAAGCATACTATTTCCTTTTTTTTCTTTTTTTTTTTCTTTCTCATGGTTTTCTCCTTTTGTTCTGATTCTTCTTTCACAACATGACTAATGTGGAAATATGTTTAATATAATTGTACACGTATAACCTATATCAGATTGCTTGCCATCTTGGGAAGGGGGGGGAGAAAAAATTTGGAACTCAAAATCTTATAAAAGTAAATGCTGAAAACTATCTTCATATGTAATTGGAAAAAAAAAATACAATTAAGTGAGGAAAAAAGTGGGTGAGGGGATGGAGAATTCTAGGCATGGGGAGGGACAGGAAATGGGGTATTGTGTTCAAGGAACTGCCAGGATAGGCCAGAGTAGCTGGATCATAGCATTCACGGAAGGAAGTAAAGTGTAAGAAGACAGGAAAGGATGGAAAGGGGCTGGGTTACGCTGGAGGTCATACATAGGAGTTGCTGGAGCCGACTGAGGAGGGAGGCGACTAGTCCAGTCTGGACTTACAAAATTCCTTGACAAACGTGTGGGTTCAGGTGGATTGGTGGTGGGGAGACTGGAGGCTGGGAGACTGATTTAAAGGCTGCTTCAATTACATGGCTTTGAAGGCCTGAACTAGGGCAGTGAGTGGAGTGGAGAGATGGGGATATATACAAGAGATGTCGTGAAAGCAGAAATTATAAGATTTGAGAAGACTGGATTGAGGAGTGAGTGTGAGGAGTACAGGAGGACACCTTCACCTGTTTTAGGAATCTAATTTGAAACCAGATACTTGCCAATAGAGCTAGGGGGCGCCACAGTGCATAGAGCACTAGGCCTGGAGTCTGGAAGACTCATCTTCCCAAGTTCAAATCTGGCCTCAGACACTTATTAGCTGTGTGACCCTGGGCAAGTCACTTCACCCTGTATGCCTCAGTTTCCTTATCTGTAAAATGAGCTGGAGAAGAAAATGGCAAACTACTTCAGTATCTTTGCCAAGAAAACCCCAAATGGGGTCATGAAGAATCGTGACTGAAAAACGACTGAACAACTTGCCAATATATTATTTGTGTATATGGTTAAACACTGATGATTATTATTTATAATTTAGTGCAATTTCCTATTGTAAACTAAAGAAATGGAATTAAACTGCATCAAGTTAAAGGATAGGTTGGGAAGTAAGAAGCATATGTAGAGATGAAAAGTTAGGTAAAAAGGCATGGTAACCATTCAGTTAATGACGGCAAAATGTACATGGAGAAACCAATGTTTTCAATACTGCTACTTTCCACAGTGACTAAAGATATTCCAGTAAAAAAAAAAAAGATGGGAAGTTTTGGAAGAAAAGAGAGAGTTTTGGAGTAAAGATAATGAATTCTGTTTTGGATATGCAGAGTTTTGAGGTATCTAGGGGACATCCAATTTGAGATGTCCAAGAGGCAGTTAGTGCTCTGGTACTAAAAGTCAGGAAACACACACGTGTGTGTGTGTATATATATGCATGAATGTACACATATGTATATGTACATGTATGATTATACACATGTGTGTGCACACAACCTGGAGTCAAGCTCTCCCTGGCACATCTTTGAGCACTGGCATGGGGAGGAGGGAACAAGGGCCGTGGGGGCCTGGGTGCCACTGAGCATGGCTGTCCCCACAGAGGGGAGGAGGGCAGAGAAATGTCTGGGCCAAGGTCTGCCAGGTCTGGCTGAGCTCAGGTGCTCCAGCTCACCCCTCAGGGCCTTTCTTCCTTCTGTTCCCCTCAGACACTTCTAACATCCCCCTTGCTGGTGTCCCAAGCCGTCCTTGAGAAGCCTGGGGGTTCTATCAGCCTGCCTGGAGCAGCCTCTACCCAGAGGGGAGGATACAGACAGGAAGGGACAGCTGGCAGCTGTAAAGGATGTCCAAACCAAACTGAGTATCTCTTTCAGGCAAAGATGGGACCCCAAAGCTACACTCTGAGTAACTGAGAAAAGCAAGGAGAAGAAAAGGCCCCCCATGGTGACAGAGATGGGGCACTGGGAGGCGGCACATTGTAGACATGGCCACTGAGTCCACGCCACCTGGGTTCAATGAATTGCTTCCCTGTTTTTCTTTGTCACAAAGAAGAGATCCATCTGGTGTGTCGGGGGGGCGGCTCCCCACCCCCCAGCTGCAGTGATAATCATGATAGAAAAACAAAAGGCATTGATAAAAAGCAGATGTTTTTAAAAGCAGAAAATAAATTGCAAACCACTCACTTATCTCTGAGGACGACCCCCTCAATGCAGGCTCCAAACAGCACCACGCTGCTGAAGTCTGGGGAAGACGGTTAAAGAAACTGTCGATGGCTCTCCAACTAACCCATGGCCCAGCTGCAGACTGCGTGGGCCCCAGTAGGAAAGCTGGTTGGGGAGGCCTGAGCTCCTCACATGCCAAATGAATCTAACCTATAAGCTCCCCCCACTGGGGGCTTCTGTAGCTCAGTGAATCCAGGGCTCCTGATCCTTCGGGGCTAGAGCTGCATCACCTCCCACAGGTCACGCTGCCAGCACAGGTCAGGGGACAGAGAGACGGGGACTGGCATTAGAGGGTGGGAGCAGAGCAAGGACAAGGTGGGAAACAGGATGGAAGAACAGAGAATGGAATGTGTGGGAGAGAAAGCGATTAGTGGGCAGGTCAAGCCAGTGATGAGCATCTGTCTGGCAGCGGGGGTGATGGTGCTGGGGCAGGCAGGATGTGTGTGTGTGCGTGCGTGTGTGTGTGTGTGTGTGTGTGTGTGTGTGATGCTGTGGGATCTAGTCATGTATGTGAGTGACCAGCGTCTGTGTGCATGTCAGAGGGGAATCAGGCAAAAGCTTTTCTATTTACATAACTGAAACTGCTTATTTTGTCTCTTGTGAATTCCTCTGCCCGCTCCCTGTAATCAGCATTGCAGAAAGCCCCTCCTGCTGGTCTCTGGTCTCTTTTACGCTTAGGTTGTACGGTACGTTCATCTGGGTGGGTGACATGAGAGCTACTTCCCACTTGCTGTTTAATCAGCAGGTGCCCCTGAATAGGGAGTCCTTTCTCTAGTAATGTGTGTTCCTGGGTTCATTGAATCCTGAGCCCAGTGGATTCCTTTGTGGTCTGTCCGGTCTGCTCTTCTACTTGGGAAAAGGTCCCCGTTTGCTCCCCACTGCTGGAAGATAGCGTTGGGAGACACAACCCAGCCAAGGAATAGCCAAGAGGCCACCCCCAGGTAGCAAGGCCTCTGGTCCCCGGGGCTTGAGAAACGCCCACCGAGCCCAGTGCACAGGACACGGAGAGCCACAGGGAGAGAGGAGCCAGCGCGGGGTGGGGGGGCCTGCTGCCTCCCCCTGCCTGGGCTCCCAGCTGAGGCTCTGGGGTCCCCTGACAAGGGAGTATTTCTGATGGGCCTTTAAGGGGTTCCTCCGGCTGCCAGCAGGTGGTGCTGAAGAGCAGCATAGCCTGGCCTGGGGCAGGGAGAGCGAGGGCTGGGAGACCCAAGCCCATGGGCACCGCATTTTAAAGGATACACACTAAAGAGGTCGTGACGATAGCCAGGATGGTCCCCACCGGGATGGATTTCTGGGCGTCCTTGAGGTCTCCGGAGCGGTTGGACCCAGCCATGATGCCTTCAAAAAACAAAGAGTTGGGTTTTTCCCCCCCACCCCGGGGGCCCCTCAGGGGGTCTTGGCTTCCAGGAATGGATGGGGGAGGGAGGGTCCCATGTGGCTCGCCACCCCCCTCTGCCACTGCCAGGGCCAGGGCCAGGGCCTCACCTGTCACGGAGGGAAAGAAGATTCCCACCAGCACCGTGAAGGACGTGGCGATGTCCGCAAAGACATAGAGCGGGAGGCTGCCCTTCTGGCCGGGGACATCAACGGAGGGCATCCCGGGCTTCTCCAGGATGTCACCCTTCTCCAGGTAGCTGCTCCACAGGTTATCTTGTGGGGAAAATGGGGGAAAGAGCGGCTTCAGCCTGAGGCGGGCCGGGCGGGCAAACCCAGGGATGGAGGGGTGCAGGCACCCAGGCGTCCTCAGCCGGGTGAATCAGCCTGGCGAGACAGAGCTGGGGCACCTGGGCTCAGCACCTGGCCCTGCCCCCTACTCCTCTCTGGTCTCCATTTCTCATCACTAAAGGAAGAGGCCGCACTGTTGGGACACAGTGGGGTCAAAGGACCCAGATTCAAATCCCACATCAGAGAATTACTACCCATGGGACCGTGGGCAGGGCCTTTCCCTTCTCTGGGCCTCAGGTTCCCCATCTGTAAGATGAGGGTTCCTCCCTGCTCCAGACCAATGATCCTGTGACCTCCTCCTCCTCTGACTTTTCTCGCCCACAAATCCTGTATTATCTGTGACTATCTTTGTACTCAGCCCCTGGGAAGAAGGGGTGGGAAGGGAAGAAGCACTTCTCCCATAAGCGCTACATGCCAGGCACAAGCGCTGAGCTGTGACCAGTATGATCTCATGAGAGCCTTGCCACAACCCAGGGAGGGAGGCCCTACTATCGGCCCATCTTACAGATGAGGAAACAGAGGCAAACTGAGGTTAAGTGACTTGCTCAGGGCCACACAGCTGGGAAGTATCTGTGGCTAGATTTGAACTCAGGTCTTCCTGCCTCCTGGCCCAGCACACTATCCATTACACCACCAGCTGTCTTGGTACGAAGAGTACTGGGTGCTTCTAGTGGGCAGGGACTACTTCATCTCTCCAGAACATTTTGGGCTTTAACAACTCATGTTTTTAGAGCACCCAAGGTTTACTGGGGGTCTTTCTCAAAACAAATGTCAGCATTATATCCCCATTTTACAGGTGGGTAAACTATGAACAGTTCTAAGAAAGTACATGGGAATCTACTCTGATACTCTCTTTTGCATAACTAGGTTTACTTTGGATTTCTGTATACCTAATGTGTTATACTCTGGCTTTATGATCAGCTTTGGAATATAATATTTATAGTATTTATATATATATGTAATTTATATATTATTTGTATATAACATAATTCAGAGTATGTATACATTTATATGTGTATATAAATTTACATGTAAATGATAATAAATACGGGCTGTAGCAGTTTAACAAAGGAAAGTTTTGTTCTGTGTATTTTTTTACCTTTTACAGAATTTTGGAGGAATTGCATATGAAAAAACCGCTCAGAAAAGGTACTTAATCAGACTTATTGGGACGGCAGTGGAGACCGATTTCTCGATGCAATCGTGTTTGTGCTGCTAAACGTCAGAGCTGGCCTTCTGACACTGTGTTACAACCCGCCTTGCTTCTCTTATCTAGAGCCCTCAGCTCCACTCACTGACCTCCTGGAGGAAAGGTTCCGGGCTTTATTCCTCTTGATAGCTCCCAGATATAGGGTGCTCCGTGGACGCTGGGGGAAGGAGCAGTGGTGCCCTAAGCACCAAGGGAAGGGCGGTTTCCTCTCTGGAGGATGCCCAGGCCCGCCAGGTGCACAGGAGGGGCCTGCCAAGCAGACACAGTGTGCATGCTGAGGCCGGGGCTCTCCCACAAGCCATCCACGGCTGGAGGACCCCAGCATCACAGCTGACCGGACTGAACGGCACAGCCAGCTAGCCAGCCCCAGGCTTGGCTGGTCCCCTTCTGCCCCAGGCTCCCCTGGCCTGGCTCTCCTCATTTCCCCTAGCTGAAAGCTGTTTCTTTTCCGAAGCCCAATTCTGGGGGCTGGCCTGCTTGTGTTCTCTCCCTGCTCACACTCCCTGGAGCACTTTGTCTGGGGCTCTCCTCTGACCCCCCCCCATTTATGTCCATGGCTTATCTTCCCTTTGCTGGGGGTGGGGGTGGGGATCTTGAGAACAAGAACTGTGTCATTTTTCATTTTCATATCCCCAGCCCTGAGCACTGAACCTTGCACACAGCAAATCCTTATTGAATACTGACTTGAACTGCTGGAATATCTGATGACACGGCTCTTTTGGCCAATGGTATTTGGAAACGTCACTCCAGAGCCTCAGAACTGGGGGAGGTGCTCGGCAGCAGTGGCCAAGCAGCCTCGTCCAAGACAGGAGCAGAGGCTCCAATCAATCGGTCAGTCAGTCGACAAACAGCCAGTCAACCCTGGCTAGGTGCCAGGCACCATGCTAGGCTAACATTTTACAGAGGTTCCAGGCTAGTCAAGGTTTTCACCTTCTTATAGGAGGTCTGGGACACCATGGGGTCCCCACCCCTCTGAATCTAGCCCACCAAACGAGGGCTGACCGGTCCCAAGTGTCCAATGAGGCGTCCCCAAAGTTGGCAGCACGGCTACACACGGGGTGTGCACATGCCAGGGTTCAGTGGGAGAGCTCTCAGCTATGCCAACTTCCCAAACAGAGGCCTATTATGGGCTCTGGTGGGAACTTCTCAGGCCAGCGTCAGCTGGGCTTGACTTTCTGAAAGAAAAAACATCACCCAGTGACTCTGAACTTCAGCATTTCCTCTTCTCCTGGGGGTGCTGGAGAGAGGGGCATTGGCCTCAGGGGACACTTGGAAATGTGCTTTGTCCATCAGGGCGAATCCACTTAGGTCAGCTTAGAAGGCCAGGCCAAAACTCCCCGTGGCACTGTACAAGTAAGCGATGTCCCGCTCTGGCTGGTGGCAACTCTGGGCTGGGGTGGGGTGGACGAGGGGCCTCCCTCTTTGAGGCTGGGGCTCTGCCTCCTCCCCCTTTCTCAGGAAGTGAAGATGTCAGACCCTACCCCAGAGGTGCCATGGGGGCACCTCTGCTTTCCTCCTGGGAATCCATGCCCCTGGGGCATCTTTACCCCAGCGCCCCACTCCCTGCACCTACCCTGGAGAATCCCACTGGCGGCTCCGGGGATCCCAGAAATCTCAGTGACATTATTGAGAAAGAAGTACTGGTCGCAGCCCTCAGAGGTGAGGTTGGAGGTGTGACAGAAGAGGACCCAAAGCTTGGTGGCCACGGTTTCATTGTCCACTACTGTGGTCTTGGCGCAAACATCAAACTGGTCCCGGGACAGGGTCCTGTTGCCCAACATGCAGACTCTGATGGCGGGAAAAGGTCAACATTTGCTAAGTCAAGTATACGGGTTCACTGAATACGCTGCCCCGGCTGACCCATCACACTCTTCATGGCCAGGCCAAGGGTCATGGAGAGCTCGGGGCCCTGCTGGTTCTGCGCCTCCTACCCCTAACTATTCGGTGGAATAGCCAGCCGGCTCATTAGCTAGCCCACCTTTAGAAGGGGCTGTAGACAGAGAACAGGCCTGAGTGACAGTTCTGATTCTGACACTCACTGGCTCTGTGACCGTGGGCAAATCAGACCTCTGGGTCTCCTGCCACGTAAACCATGGAGGCTGGATCAGATCAACTCTATGGTCTCTTCCACTCTAACGCACGATGAGCCCACCCTTCCTTCTCCCAAAGTTGTTTCCTTCCCTTTCTCCTTTCTTCTCCTGAACAACTGCCTCACACTGCTGGAAGGGGTCGGAGCCCTCATTCTCAACTGGACCATGGGGAAATGACAGGGCCACCCCAAAAGTGACCTTCTTTAAACCTTCCCTCTGGTTCTAGCACGCCCATCACTTACGGAAACACTGGCGGGTCAAAAATGGATTTGATGCCGCCGGCGTAGATGGACAAGATGGAGATGATGACACAGGCCAAGAAGAGCGAGGCGAATTTGTTGACGTACTTAACGCCGACAAACACCACCATGGTCATGAAGGTCAGAAAAATGGTCCCATACACTCGCATGTTGTTCAGGGTGGCACTCGAGGTGTCGTGAGCCCCGGTTGGGTGGAAGATGGCGGCCGGCGGGGCGATGTATGTCTGAAACAACAAAGGCAGGGCTTGGGAGTGTTAGCTGGGCAAACAAATCCTCCCGTCTCCATTTTCCCAAGGACCAGGTGGCAAGGAGCCAAGCTCGGTCTCCACTCCTGGAGGGCCAGTTCTGAGGCAGGAAGCGGTGACTCCCTTTCCTCTTTGGGAACAAGGGGTGGAGTGAGGATTTATATCTCCCCCCCCCACACACACACACAAACAGGGAAGGGGCCAAAGACTGGGTGGGGCCCCCTATAAACCTCACTGAGGGCAAGGCGGGTAAGAATCCCCACCCAGCACCCCCAGCTTCCTGCTCAGGCAGTCTTCAAAATGATGCTGATGATGCTGTTGCTGCTGCTGCCGCCGAGGCTAAAACTGAGCTACTCAGACTCCAGGAGCTGAGGGGGGAAGCCAGATGTTGGCCAAGCAAGCAGCTTCCCGAGGACTTAAAAAAAAGAAAAAAGAAAAAAAGGCCTGGGGTGTTGTTCTAACAGGCCCTCATCTGGCCAGGCTATGCCAGAGGCAGAGAAGGAGGTTTGAAAGAGCACCAGCAAACACGGACCTTGAGCCTGACATGTGTGTGCGCGCGCGTGCGCATGCACACACACACACACACACACACACACATAGAGGAAGTAGGCATTAAGAAAAGATGAACAAGATTACACAGATGTGATGCTTTGTGTGTGCCACCAAGTAAAATCATATAACTAAATTAAACACTTCACAAAAACCAAAGCTTCCCCAGAGTACCGGCCACAAGAGGAGATTATTCTTGACCATATTTAAAGAGGCAAAGACAAGGGATACTTTCCTGAGCTGCCAACGTCCTTCCCCTCCTATCTCTTACTTCACCGGCTCTTAGCCAAGGCCCTCCCCTCTTCACCATTACCCCAGGGGCAGATTCCCAAGGAGAAGGGTCTCAATCCCACCCTTCCCACCCTTGCCTTCCTCCCAAGGAACCTGGCTCTTGTATCGGGGGTCGGCGGGGCAGGAGTGGGGCTGAATGGGACTCACCAGCAGGATCTCAATGGCTCCCAGGATGTACATAGCTGCTGCAAAGGTCGTCCCCAGGTAAAAGCACAGGCCCACCGCTCCTCCAAACTCAGGCCCAAGAGAGCGGGAAATCATGAAATAGGAGCCCCCAGCTAGGAGGGCCAAAGAGAAAACACAGAGTTCACACTGCTTCTGCGAGTTATGATTCTCTCTGAACACCCCCCACAGTTCCTTTAGCACCCTGAGGAATCTTGTGTCTCCAGACATTCCCCGAGGGCTTTGCAGGTTATAATATCCTTTGGCAGCCCCAGGGCCATCTTGGATGCTCAGACAGTCCTTCAAGGACAATCCCACCTCTGCTACTTACTAGCTGGATGCTTCTGGACAAGTCACTTAACCCTTTGGGAGAAATGTCTCAGTTTCCTCATCTATAAAACGAGAGGTTTGGCCTTGAAGATCTCTTAAGTTCCCGCTAAGTTCTATGCCCATCACTACCTAGAGGATGGAGTGAAGGGAATGGCACCCTCAGGAGAGGGTGTTAAGACTGAGAAATCTGAGAAGCCAGCTTTGGAATCAGTAAGACTTGGGCTCAGGTCCCACCTGACACATTCTAGTTGTGTGACCCTGGGCAAATTACTTCACGTCTCAGTGTACCATATAAACTCTCACAGTCAGTTTTAGAGCACATGCTGACCTACACTGGTAAAGGATTCCCCTCGACCAGTCCACCCGTCCCCTACCTCTCTCGACTTTCTGTCTGGTAGCTAGGCTGGGCAGCGGACGCAGTGCTGGCTGGGCCTGGGGTCAGAAAGACCCAAGTTTAAATCTGGCCTCAGACATTTACTAGCTATATGACCCTAGGCAAGTCCCTTAACTTCTGTCTGTCTCAGTTTCCTCAACTGCAAAATGGGGATAACAGCACTTACCCAGACTTGTGAGGATCAAAGGAGATATCTATATATCACTTAGCACAGTACCTGGCACATTGTAAGCACTTAATAAAGGCCTACATCTGTCCTTGCATCCTTTCTGAGCTTACTGTGGGCCAGGACGTGAGTGGAATTGGGGCAGCTCCAGCTAACCTCCATGCCACCATCAGCAGGGCTGTTGTGAGCTATGCCTGTGTAGAGCGGTCAGTCCGAGGTAATGCTGTCCTTAGCTGGACTGACCATGGACCCCGCAGCTACACTTTGAAGGAGTCCAAGGGAGCTTTGCCGCCTGCAAAGGCAGCATCGTTCACTTTTCCCTTCCTGCACTCTCTTTCGTGGACCGCTTTTATCTGAGGGCTACGAACGTGTTGTTCTTAAAGCAGTGGCTTGCCTGAAGCTTCCGGTTCTGTGTGGTCCATGGAACCATGACCCTCATGGAAGGGCCAGCTGTCTACCCCTCTAGGCTCTGCAGGGGAGGGTCCCTGAAGCCTGTGAACCCATTTTCTTCTTCTGCCAGATGACAAAACCGAGGCTTTGAGAAATCAAATGATGTAGCTGAGACCACCCGGCCAGGAATTAGCATTAGGGCCTTCTTACTGTCAGTCCAAGAGTGTTTCCAGGCCATCACATCTAATTTCCAGAGTCGGAAAGCAGCACACAGCAGGGACAATGATATTGTGGAAAGAGCATTATCTGGATTTTGAGTCAAAGTACCTGGGTGACTCCTGTCTCTTACTTAGTCCCTGTGTGACCCTGGGCCAGTGACTTCCCTTTTCTGGGCCTTCGTACCCTCATCTATTAGAGGGACTTTAGGGTCCCTTTTGGGTTTATGAGCTCTCTCCCACCAGAGTACTCCATTAGCTGGTAAATCATTATTCTGAGGTCCCAGCTGGCCGGAAGCCACAGAAGCAAAATTAGCCTGGGGGTGGGGGTGGAGGAGGGACCCTGGGCCAAGGTTTCAGGCTGGTCTCACATCTGAGGCCAGGCCCCCAGCAGGCTCGACTGGCTCCCCCGGAAACAAAGACTGCAGCCTCTAATCCTAGGTCTCTTTCTATCCATGCGGTCTTTGGAGCCACTCTGGTTACAGAAGCCCCACAGACCATTGTTTTGGCCTGAGAAACTCTGAGACAGTCATTAACCAGAACAGAGAAACAGCAGAGGGAGATGGGCCTCTTCCAGGAATGAGATAAAATTGCTCCTTTCCCCCATGAGTGAGTGATAAATAACCCCTGCCATCTGGCTCCCACACTAGGCACAGGCGGTAACGACATCCAGCCAGCAACATGGCCCACCCTGAGGAGATAAGCTCTTGCCAGGGAAGGGGACCTCCCAGCTGGAGGGCGAGTGAATGTGAATGGGGGGGGCGAGCGCCGGGATGCCTGGCCAAAGAAGCTGCTAGGATTCCTCTGAGCAGAAAACCTGGACCTAGGACTGGGCCGGCAGAGCACTCACTCCTCCAGGAGTGGGAATTACATAGGGCTCCAGATCCCCAGCAGGCCCAGGCCTGCCAAGAAGCCCACCCAGGCTAACTCTCTGCCTTTACTGGGCCCCTTGCTGAAGCAAGTCAGGGTATAGGCTCCAAATGAGAAGAAGAATCAAGGGTCAGAAGAAGAGGCATCGGACCAGGGCCTGGAAGGGATCTTGACACTCAATCTTCTTATTCTGCAGGGAACGAATCTGAGGCCCAGAGAAGTGGGAGCAGTTTGCCCAAAGTCATGGAGCTGGGATTTGAACCCAGATCTTGTGACTTTAAATCCGCAAGGAGTGATGGGACAGTCGGGAGCCTGGGCTCTGGATCTGGCCGTGCTACTGACTGGCGGTGTGACTGATGGTGGCCAAATCACTTTGCTTCCCTGGTGGTTAGTTTTTCTCAACTGGAGAAAAGTCCTTTTCAGCCCTAATGATCTGTGGATACCTAAGATCCCTTTCCATTCACAGGCTCATGGAATTTCAGAGCTGGGAGGGGACTGTGAGGTCAGCTGGTCCACTCTCCCTCCTTTTCGAGGTAAGGCAGCTGGGCCTTCCAGGCGGCTAAGCATTTACACTGTAAGGGCACCTGGTCAATGGCAGGAGCCCAGAATACCAAGTATCACATCTACAAACAAATACCTGGAACAACCCCATTGGTGGCGATGGCACTCATGGATATTGCTGTCAGTAGGGTCTATAAAGACAAGAAATTGTAACATGGGTTACATAAAATTCCCACCCAAAAAAGACTCCACTGTTAGCCAGTCAGTCAATGGCTCTTTTGCAGATGTGCTAAAGAGGGGTAAGTCTGTCTTATAAGTATTCTTTTTTCTTTAATAAAGCAACCAACCAACCAATCATCAATAATACCCCAATAATCAAGGAAGGGGTAACAGTGATGGATGGTGTCAGAATCGAAGCACTAAGTTCCATGGATCAGGAATTTCTTTCCCTCCTAACATTTGTTACTCTTGTGAGGTGCCCCCACCCTGCCCCACCAAGGGCCTCACTTTAGCCAGAGAGAGGCCAGCAGAACAGGGTCCAGGCGTCTGCCTTCTGGGTGGGAAAAGAAATGGAAAATGGCGCCTGTGGTCGAATGTGACAGCAGATACTCACACAGCAGCAGCAGATGAGGACAATGAGGAAGGACTGCAGGACGCCGGCCGTCCCCACCATCCAGGTCAGTCGAAGGAATAGGATCACCCCAAAGATATTCTGCATGCAGGGCAGGTACACGCCCATCAAGGTGCCCATGCTGGGTGACTAGGAAACAAACAAATGCCTTGTCTGAGTTGGGGGGGGAGGGCAGCAGGTAGGTGCTATGACACCATAGAGCCAAGGGACTGCTCTGGTGGAAGGAAGAACCTTGAACATGACCTAAAATGGAGGAGCCCTAATGTCACTCCCTGACCAGGTCTTTTATGGCCATGCACAGCCCATGAGTTGTGCTATCTTTGGTGGTGACCATTGAGGCACCACCTGCTTTCTTGACCTAGGAGATGCCCAGAGTGGTGGTGGCAGGGCGCCAGTCCTGATCAAGAAGTGAGAAGACAGCTTCAATAGCAATGACTTCTACATTTATTTAAGATACATGTAAATCTAGGGCAGCCCCCTACATCTCCTGGATCTGTACCAGAGCCTGTGTCTGGCTCCATGAGAGGTGTCCCAATCCAACAAATCAGGCTCTTCCTTGATCCTCCCTATTATGGATAAATAATGATGTGACTTTTAACTTCTCTGTGGCTCACTTTGCCAACCTGTAAAATGGGGTAACACTACTTGGACAGCCCACTTCCCTGGGTAGTTGTAAAGAAGGTGTAGCATGAGTTACCATCATGGTCCTCATCATAGATGGCGAATAAAAAGCTACAGAATACAAGGAACCTGGAGAAGAGTCTCTCGTATTAGCTCTTGCACTACGAAGTGCCCCATAAAAGAACTCTCATTTCTCATTAGGTCACATAGTCATGTGACTTCCAGGCTTGGCCAGCCCAGCAGACCTGCATCTCGCTTCTGACACTGGTGCCAAGGATGTGAAGGCCGTGGAAAGGCACAGCTCACCCCCCAGACACCAGCCTCTGGAAGCTGGAGTGCAATCCAAAGGAAAGGTTTAATAGGCCATCATGGCGCTATCACCCAAATCATATTTTTGGCCCATCCCAGCCCTTGACTTCATGCGTTCCTTGTTTGTGACCTTTGGTGTAAAGCTATGTGGTAAACTCTCAGCAGACCATCATGGTCAGGAATAGGTTGTTCTTGTTAGCCAAATATTCTGGATGACAAAGAGCTACTTTCCCAATTATACAACATTTTGATGAAAATGATCTATATATTAAAAAAAACCCTAAAAATAAATTAATTGATAAAAAAAAATTCAAAATTTGGGGTAGCTAGGTGGCACAGTGGATAGAGCTCCAGCCTTGGAGTCAGGAGGACCTGAGTTCTAATCCGGTCTCAGACATACAACACATGACACTAGCTGTGTGACCCTGGGCAAGTCACTTAACCCCAATTGCCTAGCAAAAACAAAAAACAAAAAAAGAAAAGAAAAGAATCCATATATACATCGAGGACATTCTTGATGAAGATATCAGTAGCAATCAGGGAGGCTTTCAAAAGCAACCCTCCATCATAGGCCACATCACACCATCGCATGATCAACAGAAAGATGGAGAGAAAGAACACAAGTTCACAAGTGCCTACTCTTGGCTGATGAAAAAAAGCGTTTGCTTGAGTAGGGCAAAAGGCTGCTTCTGTTCCAACTGAGTGTAGGTCCCTTGCATAGGTCACAACCACAAAGGATTCTGGGGGACAACCTTCTCTGACCACCGTATGGAGACCAGCGCTTGCCAAAGGGGCCTGTGGCCACTGGCACGGAGGAGGGATCCAAGCTGAAGAAAATGGATTAACCTCTAGTCGAGGTCATGTGTGAGGCCTTCCTGATGCCCGTTTGTGGACAACACCATGTCTACGACATGAAGGCCCTGCTCACTTCAGAATGTCCTGAACGGAAGTACTCAAAAGCACGGTGAATTCAGAGAAGTGGGGGAAGAGTCAATGAACGATGCTGCGCGAAGGAAGCCGGGGAAGGACGCAGGGACTCCAACGGCATACATGGAAAGGACAAGGATACACAGAACAATTAAAAATGAATCTCACAAAATTACAAAGAATGAGCTTGGCCCCCATGAGAAGGTGTCTCTCCCCACTCGTATGGGGATGGAATTTGCATCTAACACCACATCTTTCTGTATGTGTTGGATGGTTTTGTGGATTTTTTTTTTCTCTTTTTCTTTCTTAAAAAAAAAATTCTCTGTTATAAGGGTTGGCTCTCTGGGAGGGAGGTGGAGAAGAGACAAGGAGGAAAATCCAGGTAATATAAAAATAAAAGATAACAGTAAAATCTATTTTTAAAAAATTTGTCTTAACCATCCACACACATATGGCTAAGTGGATGAAGAATGCCCATTTGGTTAATCTACATGATGCAGTTAGATCAGGGGTTCTTACCTGGAGTCCATAAACCTGTTTTTTAAAAAATATATATATATATTTTGATAACTTTTTCAATGCAATTGGTTTTGTTTAAAATCATGTATTTCATTTTATGCATTCAAAAACATTATTCTGAGAAGGGATTCATAGGCTTTACCAAATTGCCAAAAGGGTCTATGACTCTTATAACAATCTCCAAACTGTATGCATAATCGAGTGTATGTATATATACATGTGTATATAGAGGCTATGTACGTACTATGTACAATTATATATACACACACACACACACACATATACATATACATATGTACATATACATACAAATGAATACACACAGCCATTGGCATGAATGTATGTATATGTATATGCATGCATGTATGTGAATGTGGCACAGTGGATAGAGTTCCAGGTCTAGAATCAGGAAGACCCATCTTCCTTAATTGAAATCTAGCCTCAGATACTTCCTAGCTGTGTGACCCTGGACAAGTCACTCAACCCTGTTTGCCTCAGTTTCCTCATCTGTAAAATGGGCTGGAGAAGGAAACAGCAAATCATTCCGGTATCTTTGCCTAGAAAACCCCAAATGAGGTCACAAACGGTTGAGCATGACTGAAGATGACTGAAGAATATGTATATGTGTATACATAAATGTGTGTATATATACCTATGTAATTGTGTATCTCTTTCTTTCTCTCTCTCCTTTCCTCCTCCTCCTCCTTCTTCCATCCCCCCCCCCCACTTCCCTCTGTCTCTGTCTCTCTCTCAGATGCTACAAATGGCCAATGATTTGGGCCCAAAGTTTACCAAGAAAGGCATGAGCTAGAAACTTGGGAAATAGTAAAGTTTTAAAATGAACCCAATACAAAATAACAGTCACGTTGTGGAATGCCTAATATTGATAAACTTAACCCTTCCCAGCAATACAAGGATCTAAGACATCTCCAAAGGCCTCGTGATGGAAAATGCTATCCACATCCAAAGAAAGAACTACGGAAATTGAATTGCTATTTTTTTTGTCTTCTGTTTCCTCTTTCTGGTGGTTCCTCCTATTGGTTCTAATTTTTACTTACAACATCACTAATGTGAAAATATGTTTAATAAGAATGTATATGTATAGCTTATATCAGATTGCGCACCATCTTGGGGTGGGTGATGGGGAGGAAGGGGGAGAAAATTTGAAACTCAAAAGCATATGGAAGTGATTGTTGATAAATCAAAATAAATTAATAAAAAAATTTTTAAAAATGAACCCAAGCCTCTACCTGAATAAAAATACTCATCTCTCTTTAAGTCCAATATTCTGCTGGGGTAAATGGCTATAAGTCATGGAACAGCACAGCCTCTGAGCATTACAAAGGATCGTTACCCAGACGGCAATGGAGAGGTGTATGGTAGGTGGAAGCAGGCTGTGATATATTACCACCAAGGAGCTACAAAGGCGAATCAGAGTAAAGAAGCCCTACAAAGAAAGGCAGGCTTGGAAGAGAAGCTAGGCTGGGCCCGAGCGACAAGTGGCAGCTAGCTAGCTAGGCCAAGTGCTCCAGGAGCATCCTTATGAACTCAAGACAAAGCCCAGCATGCTGTGTACCATCCCAACAATGGCTAATTTAGGGAAGGGCTTGGATAAGAGTCTTGGAGGATGCTCAGGCATGGAGGGGTGATGGCCTCTCTCTCCGGAAGAAACCTCCACCTTGCTGAAGTCATTGACCCACTCAAAGATCTGAGTTAGGGACAGAGCTACCAAATCTACCACCCATGGACACCAACTGGGTCCCTGGGAATCCTAGCCTGAAAAGTAGCTAGAGTATAGTGGAAAGATGGGAGAATTTAGTGGAAAGATGGGAGAATTTAGTGTCAAGAGACATGGGCTTGAATTCCAGGTGTGCTCCTTACTCACCAAGTGACCCTGGCCATGTCAGCCAACTTAGGCTTTGGTTTGCTTATCTACAGAATGAGGGGTTTGGCCCAGCTTATCTCTTCTTGCTATCAATCTCATGATACCTAGGATATGTCGGGAGGTAGTGTAAATAAATAATGTTCAGAGAGAAGGGAACATCCTGTTTGGCTAAGTGAGAATGGATTACGCCCAGGAGAGAATATGATTGAGAGTAGTGGCTGGGTGCTTTTGGAAACTTGAAAGAGAAATGATGTAATGAAGGGGGTGGAGGCGGGGTGAAGGCGGGGAGGGGAGGAGGGGGGGAACAGAGCCCACGAACGGAACCAAGAAATGACTCAGGAGTGCAGACTCACAGTATGGGGGCAGGACAGGGCTGCATTACAGACTGGAGAGAGAAAAGCCACGAAGATGCCAGCTGTCTTACATAGTCAGAGCAGTAACTGGGAAGTCCCTGAGATTTTTAACAAAAGCTGGAGGGGATGTTGTAGGAACCAAAACAGGAAGGCAGAGGAGTGTAGCAAGAATACTGGATCTTGAGTCAACTCTGACATTCTATGTGCGACCTCGAATGTTCCAGGATCCACAAAGATGGCCTTGGGAGAAGGCACAGAGAGCATTGGCAGCCAGGTGGTGCAGAGGATGGAGCTTGGGACGTGCAGTCTGGAAGACCCAAGTTCAAATCCTGCCTGAGACAATTCCTAGCTTTGTGATCCTGGGCAAGTCACGTAACCTCTCCTTGCCTCAGTTTCCTTATGTGTAAAATGAGAATAATAAGAGCATCTACCTCTCAGGGTTGTTGTAAAGATCCAATGAGATGATATATGTAAAGCGTTTTGCAAACTTTAAAGCAATGTATAAATGCTAGCTATTATTATTATTATTATTATCATTATTATATAGTGCCTTCCTAAACCTACTCTGTCACCGTTCCCCCTTCCTCCTACATGGGTCACACTATGAAAAGGGCAGTGAGGGAAAAAGCAATGAAGGAAAAATTTCCTAGGTCCTAAAATAACCTCAGCAAATCACCAAGAGGTCCCTGGGATCAGAACCCCCTGCCAGAAACAGCCCATTTTATCTTAAAGGTTTTCAGCCCCAGGTCCAGAGTTGAGATAGACCATTTCCCTCTACAAAAACTACCAAATGTGACGAGTAGACACACTGGCCTGTCTTCAGCACCATTCGTAATTACGGCTTCAGCGTGTAATTCGTAAGATTATAGAATTTAGACCTGGAGGACACCTTCCAGATCATCCAGGACTCACACGAAGTGAACACAGTGAAGGGAACGGAACTAGGGGTCTGTTGTACACAGCAGTATTGTTTGATGAAGAACTGTGAATGACTTAGCTCTTCTCAGCAATACGACGATCCAAGACAATCCCAAAGGACTCATGATGAAGCATACTGTCCACCTCCAGAGAAAGAACTGATATTGACTGAATACAGACTGAAGCATGCTATTTTTCACTTTCTTTCTTACCTTTTTTTCTTTTATTCGAGTCTTCTTGTACAAAATGACTAATAAGGAAGTGTTTTACATAATTGTACATGTATAACCTTTATCTGATTGCTTACCTACCATCTCAGGAAGAGGGGAAGGAAAGAAGGAGGGGTAGTATTTGGAACTCAAAACTTTAAATAAAAATGTTTAAAAATTAAAAAAAATAAAGATGATGAAGTTTTGAGGTTTAAAAAAAAAAGATTATCCAGGCCAAATGCTCATTTTGACAGAGGAAGAAACCAAGGCCTGGTGATGTGAGATGACCTGGCCAATCAAAGAGGAAGAGGATAAGTGTCTTTCCACATCAGTAAATAGTTGAGGATAGGAACAGTTTTTAAATAGAGAATTGCCAATGATTAAAAGTCAAATTAAAATGTTGCAAATCACTAATAAGAGAATTACAAATTAAAACGACTCTTTGCAAAGATGACAGAGGACAAAAATAATTAATGCTAGATGGGGGAGGGAAGTTAAGGACGCTAATATACTGCTGGTGGAGCTATGGACTGGTCCAACCACTTTGGAAAACAATTTGGAATTGTGAGAAAAACCACGGCGAGGTTCATACCCCTTGACCCAGCAGTCTTAATATGTGGCATATGATCCAAGAAAGTTGATATTGATACACACACACACACACACACACACACACTCACTGTTGTTGACTTGTTTCAGTTGTGTCTAATTCTTCTTGACCCCATTTGGGGTTTTCTTGGTAAAGATACCAGAGTGGTTTGCCTCTTCCTTTTCCAGCCCATTTTACACATGAGAAAACTGAGGCAAACAGTGTAAAGTGACTTGCCCAGGGTCACACATCTAATAACTGTCTGAGGCCAGATTTGAACTCATGAAGATGAGTCTTCCTGATTTCCTGATTCCAAGCCCAGTGCTCTAAACACTGTACCACCTAGCTGCCCTATAGGTATATATGGGCCTATATGCATATACACCTATGTGTATACATGTGTGTATTTTATATATATATGTACATATATTTATATTTATACACACCCAGATAGACAGACAGAGAGAAGCATTTTTTAAAAAAATAACAAAACAACTGGAAATAAAGCAGATGCCCATCCACTGGGGAATACCCAAACTAACTGTGATATTAAGAACAGAATGGAATGATTATACCATAAGAGATGACAAATAGGAAGAATTCAGAGAGAAAGGATGACTTGTATGAACTGACACAAAACCAAAACCCACCAGTAACCATGAGAACAAGACAACTATAGCACATGAATACACAGAGAACTGATGATTTTGTTGGTGCAGGAACTCCCAGGAGGAGCATCCCCTAGAATCCATCCAGGGACCCAGATTGCAACCTGTCTGTAATTTCTATTCTTAAGCATTGCCTTTAGATCAGAGGTGAAGTGACTCGTCTGTGATTACAGAGCCAGGAAGGGTCAGAGAAGGCACTGGACGGAAGGCTTCCCAACTCCGAGGGTGGGCACTATCCACTCTTCCACACTGCCTCTCAAGAACTACAATACACACTTAAACATTAGAATACAACAGAATTTAGATGAAATGCAATGAAAAAGGAAACCCACCTCCCTTCTCTAGTAGATAGATGAAGGTCTCTAGGTGGGGAAGGTTGCCTTCACTGCCAGAGGGGGCTGGTGGTGTTGGCTGGTTTTGCCTAATTTGTCTTTTTCACGGTAATGGAGGGTTCTCTGGGTGGAGGGGGTAATTATTAGGAATCTGTGGAGTAAAAACCCAAAGGCATCCCTGAGACATTCTTTTTCAAATAAGAAAATAAAGGGACTTGCCCAGGTTCACACAGATAGAGAAGAACAAGGCCAGAATTCCACCTCAAGGCTTTTGACTTCAAATCCATTTTTTTTTCTCCAATACAGGACACAGCCTCCTGCAGGGGCTGCAACTTTACTATTTTAGTCATCAGTTAAGAAGTACTAAGAACCTACTATGTGCACAGACCAGTGCAAGGATGGGGCTGAACCCAACGGGGCCATAAGGAGGGTGGAGGGAGGCACTGTGCTCCTCTTCTGTCCCGCACAGATGGAGCCAAATGGCAAGGCTGCTTCAAGTGGTCACTATAAAACATCTCCCTAATGTCCAGCTTCCCATGTTCTGACGTCACAGCCAGAGGCTCCCCCACCCGTACCACAATGGCTCATTGGAGGGATCTGTGCTGGACAAAGACTGACCAGGGGAAAAGAAGGAGCGGGAACGAGCTCCCAAAAACAAAGCCTGTGCCATGGCAAGGGCCCTTGCAGACATCCTCCCTTACCAGGCACCCTCTCTCTCCCCGGGGCTGACACTGCTCCTTCACCTGGTCTCCTAAATAAGCAGGCACAAGAAAACACTGACACCTCAGTTCTTCCCTTCCCTGCAAACAAGCCACACAATGTTTTTCTTGGCACCAAGGGTAGAGGGTCATTTCAGCAGCAGCAGCCGAGGAAGAGAGAGCCAAGAATACCAAACGCTTCAGCCCTGGATTCTCCAGTCTTCCAGCAGGACAGGGAGGAATGCAAGATAGGGAGCTCCAGCCCTAAAACAGTTAATCAGCCCCTCCAGAATCGAGCTGATTCACCATGACTGGTGATGGTCAGGCCCAAGAATGGGAACAGCTGCCTCTCTGTGCTCTCCACACACAAAGCCCCGGTGGTGGGTGAACCAGGACATCCAAGCGCTGAGAGGGACAAGACCTTTTAGATGACAACGGGTGGGCCCAATCAAACGAAACTCTCTATGTACTTACTGACCATCTTCCACCTAAAATGGCGGAGGGGTGGAGAAGAAATGATTTTATGAGCATTTGGGCCCCTCTCCACGGACACCCTCAACCTGTCCTCACTGATCTCCTTGATTCTCATCGCCATTTATTCACCCGCAGTAGATTCAGAGACACCAGTGGCAGTGGACTGGAAATCTAACGTTTTCTGTCCTGTATCTTAGAACATTTCCAAGTGAGTTTCTGATAAAGTGAAAAAGGAGGAGAAGAGTATAAAACGGTTTTGCAAAGTGTTCCAAAGGTGGTGATTACATTTACTATCTCCTTCCCTTGGAAGTTTCAGGTTTAAGCACCTTTGGTTGATCAGAAGAACCAGATAGGCACTACAGCCCCTGCAGAACTTGCCAGCTGTATGTTACTTAAGCATCTTTGGTGGCATTTACCATAATTTATTATTGTCGTTGTTTTAGACATTTTTTAGCCATGTCCAACTCTTTGTGGGGTTTTCTTGGCAAAGATACGGCCACTTCCTTTTTCAGCTCATTCTACAGATGAAGAAACTGAGGCAAACAGAGTGAAGTGACTTGCCCAGGGTCACACAGCTAGTTAAGTGTCTGAACCCAGGTCTTCCTGACTCCAGTCTCCATGCTCTATCCACTGCACCACCGAGCTGCCCATAATTTGCTACTGGTTATGTCTAAAGCCGACCTGATAACAGCCCAATTCTAAGAGCCTCACTGAGACCAAGAGCCTTAAGAGTTCTTTCTTTGCTGCCCACATCCAATGAGTCAACAAGTCCCTTGGTTTCTTCCCTCATAATAATAATAGCCGGTAGCCTCTGGGATCCATCCTTCTCTCCGGCGCCATTCTTGGAGCGGCAGTTCCTCGTTATCTCCGGCTTGGACATCTAAATGACCTTTCTTCAGTCTCTTCCTCTTTATACTGCATGGGTCACCTTACTAACCTTCCTAAGGCAAACTTTCCTCGTGTTGCTCCCTTGCCCATCAACCTCCAATGGCCCCCCAGTATCCAGTCAACAGGCCAAAGGGGCCTGCCTCAAGGGACCGAAATCATCAGTGCCCCTGAATGCTGGCCACAGTCCTGCCGTCCTCGGCCCTGCTCAGACCGCCAACCAAACCTGTCCTGCGATGTTCAGTTCACAGCACCAACCTTTAGAAAGGGTAGTTACAGAACCTCAGAGTCGGGAGGGACCCTTGAGGCCAGGGGTCCTGAACCTATGGTCCACGAACCTTTTCTAAAATGTATTTTTATTTATGTCATTAAATGTTTCCCAATCACATTTAAAAACATTTTTAATACTCATTTTTTAAAAAATCTGAGTTTCAAATTCTCTCCCTCCTGCACCTCCCCCACCGCTTGAGAAGGCAAACATTATGACATCACTCACACACGTGAAGTCATGCAAAACATATTTCCACATGAGCCAGGCTACAAAAGCATGAACTTTTTTTAAAAAATATTTTGATGACTGTATTTCAATATAATTGGTCTCCTTTGTAATCCTATGTAATTTATTTTGTACATTTTAAAGCCACTACTCTGAGAAAGGGTCCACGGGCACCCCCAGATCGCCACAGAAATCCATGACATAAAAAAGGTTAAGATCCCCTGTCTTAGGCGGTCCAGTCTGACCCATGCCAGAATGAGTCCCCCCTCCCCCCCCACCGCCTTTTTCTCTCTTCAGTAGAGATGACATGTGGCCATCCAGGCTCTTCCAGAAGACCGACAGAGAGAGAGAACCCACTACTTCCTGAGGCAGCTCCTGTAATACTTTGCTCTTGTTGTTCAGTTGTGTCCAACTCTTTGTGACCCCATTTGGGGTTTTCTTGGGAAAGATACTGGGGTGGTTTGCAATGGAGTGGTTTGCCATTTCCTTCCCCAGCTTGTTTTACAGATGAGGAACTGAGAGGGTGAAGTGACTTGCCCAGGGTCACATGGCTAGAAAGTGTCTGAGGCTGGATTTGAACTCCATGCCAGGCCCTCTATCCACTATGGCGCTTCCTAGCTGCCCACTAGGTGTACTTTCAGATGGCATAAATGATCCTTCAGTGAAGCCTACATTGGCCTCTTAGTCCCCTCCCATCAGCCCCCAGTTCTGCCCTCTGGCTCAAGCATTATAAGTAAGACATTAAAGATGGTTACCGTGCCCCTTCCCCCAAGCCTTCTCTTCTCCAGTTACTTCCACTGATCCTCACCTGGTGTGATCTCGAGGATACCTAGGGACATATTTCGCATGACTAATTTCTTTCCTAAAAAGCAGTGCCCCAAACTACGCCCAATTTCCCAGACAGAGTCTGATGGAACAGAATGCTACAGGGCCATTGCCACTCCAGTCACGGACACCACGCTTCTTTTCCACCTAACGTAGAATCTCCTCCTTATGGCTACGAACACCCCAGTCATCCTTCCAGGTCCGGTAGCTCTCCACTCTGAAGACTCGCCTCCTCCCCAAAGTTTTCCCTAACTGAGCTCCCTCTGTAATGACCTTCACCTTCTCTGAATTTCTCCAGCCCTGATGGTCTGTCGGGCCAAAGCATCCACTGGGTTGAAAGGTGGGAGTACTGCCGTGTACTCTTCTCTCCCCCTTTCCCCAGTGAGCCTGTGAACTCCAGGGGTGAGGAGTGCACGTTCCCCTAACACTGGTCTGGGGCACTGGCAGTGAACAAAACAATTTAATAAATGCTTTTGGAACAAATGAACACCATCAAGCTAGGCCTTGGACATCTTGAGAGATCAAGCCAGATAAAGTTAATCTCCAGCCTTTTCACCTGGTCTCATTTATCTTGAGCTATTGTTTTGAGTGTGCACAACCTCAAATACCTCTTTGTTTAACCAATACATCAAAGGGCATAGCCCAGGTTGGAGGAGCCTCTAGGGGCCAGCCCTCATGGTCACCACCCTGGGCCACTGGGGCTTTTCCCAAGGTAAGAAGGTAGGGTCCCTGAGGCCTGCAGCCGATTTCTTTGTCTCCCATCCAGGTCAGTGGAACATTTCCTCACCAGATTCATTTGGCAAACACCGAGAGCTGTTATCTATAGAGCTAGCTTGCAGCCCCCATGAGCCTCCACTACGGAGCCCCTCAGAAGCCTCATTCTCCAAAAGGCTTCACTTCAGATACTCTACAAAAGGAGAGTTGTTTTTTTCTTTCCTCTGGGCCTTTTGTGGGTTGGAGACCCTGGTGACTTGGATCTAACCCAGCCTCTTCTAAATAAAGCAACGATCCAAGCCGCTGGCACGCAACCAGTACCACCAGAGCCACCAAGCTGGGACTGCCCAAGAGGCCCAAGCAACTTGGCCAGAGGACAAAGTCTACTTGGGAGACATGGGAGTGTCCTGGAGCTGGCCAGCCCCTGCCCAGCACATTTCTGGCTTGAGTGGGGATGGCCCAAGCAGGCCGGGCTACTCACTTTTGACACTTTTCTCCGAGAGCCCTCCACGCTCTCGGCCTCCTCGTGTTCTTTGGCCCCTTGGGTGAGGTTGGTGTAACTGACCAGCTTCCCGAGGAGAGACGACACCTTTGGGCGGACATCGAGTTCCTCCTGCAGACAGAACCGAGGCAAATGTGAATGTGAGAGCCTCCTTCAGATGTCCTTTGGGGCATTCCCCAAAAATCAGGCCCTCAGTCAGGGCAGAGCAAGAAAGAAAGGAAAGCTCATGGGAGGGAATGGGTGGGAGGAAACCTGGCAAGGAAGCTGCTGCTGTGGGCATTTTTCTGATTAAACATGTTGATAAGGTGGGAAGTCTAAGTCAACCAACCTACATGCATGTGAACCCAATTCCAGCATACGTAGACGTGAATGTGGACCACTCACTGAGTGGTAAGGGCAGTGGTCAAGGAGTCCAAAGCCCGGGGGCATGCCCGGATCTGACGCTCCTAAGGGTCTCTGGGCCAATCACTTAATCTCTCTTTTTTAATTCATTTTTTAATTTATGGGATAAAACAAGCAGAACTTATCTCAGTTTCCCAGATCTAGGCTTTGTCAGGCCGACAGGACCTTAGAAACCATCTACTCCACCCCTCTCACAATACAGATGAGGAAGGTAGCAAATGGCAGAAACTGGGTTTTAACTCAGGCTTTCCAACTCCAAATTCCCGGCTCGTGGGGATAATAACGCTGCTACTACCTGCTCCAGAGCTGTAGTGAGGAAAGTGCTCGGTAACTCTGAAAGGGCTTATTGCTACAGTAATCATTAACAAGAATAACAATGACTATCATGATAATGATAAAACTGGTGATAAGAATGGTGATAAGAATGACCTGGGCCCAAGAGGCTCCCCTCCCCTTCCAGTGCTATTGGCCCTTCCTTTGGGCAAGAGCCCGTTACACCACCCTGGGCTAGGGTACCTGAGCATCTCCAGCAGTCACATTTCTTCCACCCCTCCCGGGGCCGCAGGCTAAGCGGAGGCACTGTAATTGTTACCAATCCATTCGTACAAATGAGTGGTTGTGAAAACCACAGGCCCCAAAGGGGTGCTGGGGCGAGCTGGTACACCTATGGCAAGGCGACACATGCTCTTCTGGTACAGACTGCCCTGCTGGGCTCCTGCCAGGTCCTCCTCCCAGCTGGGGCTGGGCCGCCCCGCCCTCCCCAACCTCAGCTCCGGTCACCTGGCCCTCCCACCCGCTGCAGCGCTGTTTCTCCCCAATCCTGCCCCTCACTTCCTCTCTTCCTCCCCCCCACTCCTTTCCTTCCACCCTCCCCATAGGCACATGCCATGTTCTCCGCTGCTGCCCCTCCATCTTGCTGGCTCCCACTGCTGCCCTTCCCCCCAAGCCCCTGCTAATCTTTTCAATCAACCCCAACTCATAGCCTTTATAATTAGCTTTCAAAAGTCCCCATGGATTAATTCAGGGCTTGCCAAGGAGGACAAGAAACAGATGAGGCCATTCTCAGTTTCCTGATCTCAGCTGATTATCCTGGTCAGATAAGTTGCTTCTGCTAGCCCAGCCCTTCAATTCAGTTCTATTCAATAGACACTTATTAAGCTCCTGCTGTGTGAATATGGTGCTGGGCATAGAAGGATTATCACTGACACACTCCTTGGACTGTGCTAGGCCAGAGAATGGACTAAGGACAAAGGGCAGGGTACACTGAATGTACCCCAACTCTTCTATGGAAAGAAGCAGAAAAGTGTCCCCTAGTGGTTTCCCTATTCCCTCCTCTGATGACAAATTCTCCTCCTTCCTGTCATGCCCCCACCCCTAAATGTCCTTCTGGACCTTCTGAACAACACGCTAGGTGTGAATTCGACAATGGGAGCCCTGAGAGTTCTCCCAATTGTGACCCTGTGAGCCTCAACAAGGGCCCCTATCTTCAGTATAAACAACAAGGAGAGGAAGGGATTCCATTGGGCCTCTTGGACTACCACCTCCTCAAAGGACTAAAGGCCCCTGAGACCACTGGCCCTCTCCCCGGCTTCATTCTCCCCAACCTGCTGGCCACAACTGACACCACGGAACTCTTCTTCCTCGGCCGCCATGACACCAGCTCGGCTTGGTTCTCCTCCTACCCTCTCTGGGCACTCCTTGTCTCCCTGATTTGCTCCTCTTTCTCTGTCCCCACTAAACCAAGGCATCTCCAAGGGCTCTGGCCTCAGCGTGTTTTCTCTTGTCTAGGCGCTTCCCCCCCCAAGACCTCATTCACATCTAGTCCTTTAACAATCACCTCCCTGCAGCTAACTCCTACACCTATATTTTTAGCCTCCACAGCTCTCCTGAGCCCCCATCTTACTTTCCAACTATCTGATGCTGCTGGACATCTCCACCTGGACATCCTAATACATCCAAAGCCAAATTGACCACCTTCCTGATCAAACCACCTAATTCTTTTTCAGACTACTCTATTTATTCTAATGGTGCCATTATTCTCCCAAGCCCTCTAGGCTCACAACCTGGGAGTCATCTTTGCTCCTCCCCTCCTCATCCCCCCTACCCAAGGAGCTGGCGATTCCTGCCGTTCCATTCCCACCATCACCACCCTAGTTCAGGCCCTTTGGAAAGTGGTGAATGACCCACGGTCATTCTTAAATGATCTCCCGAACCCCTCCTCTAATCCATCCTGAGCCGGCTGCCGGATGATCATTTTTCTTATGTACAGCCTAGAACTTGTCCCTCCCTTGCCCAAAATAACAGGCATAATAGTTAACATTTCTATAACGTTTTAAGGTTTACAAAGCACTTTGCGTAGATCATTCTCATTTGATCCTCACAACCCCCTCCTGAAGTAGATTACCAGGTCCATTTTACAGATAAGAATACTGAGGCTGACTGGGATTAAGTAACTCACCCAGGGTCACACAGCCAGCAAGTGGCCGAAGCCAGATTTCAGCTAATGACTTCCTGACTCCTAACTGTCCACTGCACAAAGTTCAAATTCCTTCGCTCAGCATTCAAAGCCCTATCCAGGCTGATTCCTACCGTAGACCACCCGACACAGAGGCTGGACGGTCTCAGCTCTAATGACTCTCCTGGCTGTATCACACACCTTCAGTTGTACATTTCATAGTACCAAAAACCTAGAGAGCTGGAAGGGACTTCAAAGGCTGAGTCCAAAGTCTCCCTCCCCCATTTTACAGATATGGAAACTGAGGCCCTGGGAGGTTAAGGGACCGGCCCAAGGTGGGGGGGTGGACTAGGTGCCGACTCCAGAGCCTGGGTTCTTTCCATCCCAGCCCTTTCCTTTCCCCAAACAAACTTTGCCCTTTTCTGCTTCCAAATCTTGGCTCACACCATTCCCTCGGCTCATAAGGAAATATTCTGACATCCCCAATCCGACCCTCAATGTGGGCTCCTTCGGGCCTCCTGTCCCCAGCCCGTGGCCCTGCCTCTGGAAATCTTCCCCATGTTTCCAGGCTCAAAGGGTCACCTTTTTCATAAAACCTTTCCCTGACCCCTTCAGAGCCTCCATGCCCATAGCTCTCGGTCTAGTGACCTTGTCTGTGGGCTGGGCCTTATCCTTCCCACTGAAGTCTGCAGGGGCAGGCACTCTACTCTCATTTCTGCATTCATTTATTCATTCCACAAATACTTATCGATCCCTGCTATGTGAAAGGCAAGATGATGGGCAGAATACAGAAATGAGTGAATGAATGAATGAGGAATTAATTCAGGCTCTGCAACTAAGAGAAGGGACAATGAGGATATTCCTGCTACCCTTGAACCTCCTTCCCTCCCTCTGGCTTACTAGCAGAAGGTCCAGGCCCTCAGGGGTTTAGATAACAAGGGAGGAGGAAAAGCAACATTTTACCTCAAACAGGGCCAAGTTTCTATCATAGTAATCGCTTCCTTTGGTGGCTTCGGAGCAGCTGAGGAAAGGGCTGCTCTCTTTGTGATTGCTGTGACCTGCAGAGAGAAAGAGAGGCAATTTTAGGGGGCTGCCCAGAGACCACCCCAACACGTGAGAGACCCCACCGGGGAGAGGCCACTGGAGCAGAACAGAGAGCCCCTGCCCCCCCCCCAATGGAAGTCTGTGCTTGTTGAGAGTCAAGGATGGGGGATTCCAGGGAAGGACTCCTTGGCAATAGGTAAAGGGAGGGAATAAGCATTAATAAAGCGCCAACTGCACACCAGGCACTTTTACAAGTGATCCTTACAACACCTCTGGGAGACAGTTGCTATGATCTCCATTTTACATCTAAGGAAACTGAGGCAAACAGGAGTTAAACAACCTGCCCAGGGGACACACAGCTAGCAGGTGTGTGAGGTCAGATATGAATTCAAGTCTTCCTGATTTCAGGTCCAGCTGCCTCTAAAATAGGCTAGGCTTTGACAGACTCAGCAAAGAGAATAAGGCCTGGGAGCCCAGGAATACATTTAACCACCTCTAAAACCAGCCTTGGGCATGCCCAACAGCAATGAGGCAAAATGGCTGACTGGAAACAGCTGTCCCACACATTCATGGCCACACTGAAATAGCTGAGTGCTAATGTTAGACCCTCGGCCACGCCGCTAAATGTCAATGTCACAAATGGGTCCCGAATGTCACTGCTGTCTGTAGCACAGTACTAACGACACTGGCTTTGGGAATCAGAAGACCTGGATTTGAATCCTGGTCCCCTGCTTATTACATGTGAGACTTTGGGCAAGTCACTCCCCTGTAAAAGGAGGGAGGTTGGGCTGGCTGAGACAATCTCTAGCACCCTTCCCAGCTGTATGTAGTCTACGGTCCTACCCCCAGGCACCAATGTTCGCACACACAGAAGTCACAAGAAATGTGCATGGCCCCCAGAGTCTCCAAGTTAAAACTTGTCTTTCTGACAAGCTGCTCAGACCTTCTGGGCAGAGCTGGCCTGGTGGCTCTGGTGCTGCTGACCACTGGCCAGCTGTTTGGTTAGCTCTTCTGTTTAGAAGGGGTCCCAGCTGGGTCCAAGTCCCTGTCCTCAGGAGCTTACAATCTATATCAACACGGTACCATGTTTGGCATTTTATGAACCTCTTGGCTGGTTCAAGTAGCATCTAGTCTGTGGGCAGGGCCCAGATTTCTTTCTTTTTTTTCTTGGTGAGGCCATTGGGGTTAAGTGAGCTGCCCAGGGTCACACGGCTAGTGAGTGTTATGTGTCTGAGGCCGGATTTGGACTCAGGACCACCTGACTCCAGGGCCGATCCTCTATCCACTGTGCCACCCAGCTGCTCCCAGGGCCCTGATTTCTAATGCCAGTGTCGCCACTGGCTCCCTAGGTGAGCCTGGCAAGCTTTATGCACAAAGGAGTTACTACACGCTATCACGATTTCCTCCACAGTTCTGCTTGTTGGTAAAAACAGCCGGCC